>NC_090899.1:10950224-11269476 GCF_040956055.1 Brachionichthys hirsutus
AGGGTGGGAAGTGGGTCACCTGTGGGAAGGCGGATAACAGCAGTCAAGGTGCTGAAACGGGCCGATTTTATTTTATTTTTTACATCTGTTTATCCTTGTTGTAATTAAAGGAAGGAAGTTAAATCACTCAATATTTGAAATTCTTTAAATATTTAAAAGGAAAAATATTTGTATCCATATATGCGCTAATTATTTGAGCTGTAAGAATTAAATGTAAAACGCTTGAATTAAATGTAAAACACTTTGGAAATTTGTGAAGGGTGATGTTTGAAAGGCAAGTATTTCTATATTTTTAGGGAACAAAGTTTACGTCCACCCAGAGTCTCCAAACACTGGGGCCCACTGGATGAGACAAGAAATCTCCTTCAGCAAACTGAAACTCACCAACAACAAAGGAACCAGTCACAATACATCACAGGTATGCAACCAAAAAATAGAGACAATTAACAAGTAAAATGCAACCAATTGTTGCTTTAATAAGTAAAAACATGTACACTAAACATACCTGATATCTAATGATTTATCTTGTTGAGCAGACATTGGCATGGTTTTTGAATTTATTGTTATTTTGCATCAATGGAGTAATTTATTTTTATTGGTACATGTCGATGATAAGGACTTTCAAATGAAACAAGACCACAAGGGCTTTTTGGAAATTCTCCTCTTAGACAGGATGTTTGACTGTACTTGTACTGCTCTAACATTCTATCTAATAAATATATTCATCATCATCAAGGTAGATTAAGTTTTGCTCCTTCAGCCCAAATTGGAGAGAAAAAAATAAATGTGTTTATTAATTAAACACTTTAAAAAAAGAACTAATAATGCATCATTTATTTATGTACGTAGATGATTGTCCTGCAATCGTTGCACAAGTACCAACCGAGGCTGCTCATTGTGGAGGTGACGGAGGATGGGGCGGAGGACATCGGCCTCAGTAGTGACCTGAAGACTCAGAGTTTCACCTTTCCAGAGACCCAGTTTATAGCTGTAACTGCCTACCAGAACACTGACGTAAGCATAAAACATTCATCTGGATTCTCACATCATCTGCTGTTATGTATTCAAACCAAATAAAAATAATAATAGCAGTATTGTTTGAATGATCTATTTATTGTAATTCTTTCAGATTATTCATGTTAATCAGCTATAGGTTATTTCCTTTAATTATTTTCTATGTATTTTTTTATTACATTTGTTCTCACTTCTTCTTCCCTTCGATGTAAACCTTATATTTCTGTTGTTGTTTTTTTTTGTCAGATCACTCAGTTGAAAATCGATCACAACCCTTTTGCCAAAGGATTCAGAGATAATTATGATTCGTAAGTATTCTGCCTCATTGCCACGCATTGCTTGCCAGTCATAAATTGAGATCACAGAAGATCACGCATGTGTTGTAGGATTCATTTTAAACTTACCACCTTCACACTGTTTGTTCTACTGCTCTTCCTTGACCCCTAATTCAGTTTGAGCACATTTTCTTTTTAGGATGTACACAGCTCAGGAGCACGATCGCCTCACTCCATCTCCAACCGACTCGCCCCGTGCCCACCAGATTGTCCCCAGCACTCGCTACGCCATGCAGCCCCTTTTCCAAGAGCCATTTGTCAACAACCTCCCCCAGAATCGCTTTTACAACAGTGAGAGGACAGTACCACAGACCAACAGTCTTCTCCCACCACAGACAGAGGATGGAGCATCACAGAGGTGGTTTGTCACCTCCATGCAGCAAGGGGGAAGTGCCACAAACAGCAGCAACAAACGAGAGCTTACCCCTTATGAAGGGGAATACTCGAGCTCCCTGCTTCCTTATGGAATCAAATCCCTGTCCATGCAAACATCTCACGCGCTCAGCTACTACCCAGACTCTCCTTTCACCACCATGCCTACAGGGTGGGGACCCAGAGCAGGATACCAGAGAAAGGTTGCACCCAGTCTGCCTTGGTCTCCCAGACCTAGTCCCAGTGCAGGTTTCTCAGAAAACTCAAACAAAGTTAAACCACAAGGAGAAGAGGACGTCGGCAGCAGCGGAAGCCTCATCTCTTCTTGGACCGAGTCACAGCCGTCTCTTCCGCTAGATAAAACTGATTCTTATGCCACACCCTGCAAACGAAGGCGCTTGGCTCTGAATGGCTCCAGCACAGATGACTCACCCACTGACATCAAGTGTGAGGACTTGGCCTCTGCTGCCAGCAACAGTAGCTCCTACAGCAAAGAGGCTCCTTCATCCAAAGGCATGGCCGCTTACTATCCCTTTTACACAAACCCTTGAATTGAATTTGCTGCTTTTGACATGTTTTTTTTTTTTATATAATTTTTTGAAAATGTTGATTGTTCTTCATTTTCACCATGAAAAAAAATGCAATCTTTGTCTAAAAGAAACGAAAAAAAGTACATTCTTTGTAATGTCAAAGAAATGCAATGTCTTTGTCATCGCGTTTTCAAATAAATGCAATTTATTTGCCGCATCCATGCCCGGAGTTTGCCTTGGTAATAATTGCATTCCTACCCATTTGTGATGATGACATTGAGTGGCATGTGTCTCACAATAAGCATCACTATCTTATGGAGTTACACCATCGATCATCTAAGATGTTAATTCAAAATCTTGGAAAACACATTGTTTTGAAGATCACATTTATTTAATTGTGAATTGCTCATTTCGCAAGTGCCAAAATATTTGTTTAAGTTTCCTTATTTTATAACAATGTCATGTATGTTTCAATGTGCATATATTACTGCGTCACTGAGGTTATGTGTCTGCAGATTATTTATTGAAGGACTACTGATATGGAATTTGTGCACTCATAATTGTGAGGATAAAATGCTGTACCTTCATGGCAATGTTCAGATGTTTGGTAATTAAAAGGCATCATGTTTTCATCATGTCTGCAGGTGTTATTGGAAGCCTCATCGACGTTGTCCCTGTAATTTCTCACTATGTTATGAAGAAAGTGTAGATGCATTTTGATTTAGTTTTTGGAAAAAAAAAATTGAAAAAAAAAAAAAAGCAAAGTCAAAACTAAAAATTAAGTCAGGACAATACTGGCCGAGCAGCACGGAGGCACAGTGGTTAGTGCTGTTGGCTCACAGCAAGAAGGTCCCTGGTTCAATCTCACCTGAAGCCTTTCTGTGCTACGTTTGCATGTTCTCCAGGTTTTCTGGCTTCCTCCCATCACTGAAACCTGCATCTTAGGTGTCACCATATAGAATGTATGGGTGTCTGTCTCTATGTGGGCCCGCAATAAACTGGAGACTGGTCGAGCCAGCCTCCCGTCCGATGCCAGCTGGGTGAGGGTCCAGCCTAAAGCCGTGACCCGGATTCGGATTAGACGAGACGATGATTGATTGTCTCGTCTTCAAGAAAATGGAATGAATGGATACTGGTGAGAAGGATGAAGAGCGCTGCTTCTTGCCTGATAAATGTCCTTGACTCTGTCGCCCCCAAGTGGCCCTTCACTGTACTCACAGCTGGAGTAGCCTAAATTGAAATCAGGTGTAACTTAATTAAAACTTCACTCCTTTGAACGATTGACACAAATTACAGTCTGAAATGTATTGTTTGACGTATTATATAGATAATCCCATTTATTTTCCCAGTGTCAACCCATAGGATATTCTGTACTGTATTGAACTGAATGGAATCAGACAGGCCGGGTTGCACAGTGTGGACAGGTAACCAGTCTCAAACAGGTTTCCAAATGATCGTCAGTCATATAGTTGAACGGTATTTGGATTTACTAATTTTCATGTGGGAAAAGGCAGACTCACAGAAATAAGATGAGGCGAATAACGCAGTCAGGAAGGTTTCACATTGCCTCATGCTTAATTGGGTACTTTCCCTCTATCTTATCAAAGTATCCTCCGCCACTCCAGAGGAGTTCAGATCAAACAGAGATGCATTTTTTCATCAACTTCATCATCTTCCTGAAACGCATTTGCACGTAAATCGAGCAACTGGCTCGAATAAACCAGAGTCTTGAAAGCGTCTGTGTCGAACTGATCTCAATCTGCTGCGTGGAGCGCGCCGCGCACGCACGGCTGTTGCGCACAAGCCTTCTGCTGCGTCTCCAGCTCTGGGCTGGGCCGAGGGTTTTTGGAAGTTTCTCAAAATCATGGCGCTGCAGCTTGAAGGGGAGATGTGGCATGTTTTCTTTTTTTTACTCGGGTCCGGCTCCCCCCTCTCATATTAGACCATTTCTTTAGTATAAATACATTAAAAGGCACTAACAGGGTAATTAGTTCACCGGAGCAGTCGATCGCGGTCTCTTCATATCGTCATGTTACGACTTAAATATAGCCTTTTGCTCGCAGTGATTTGATATTAAAGTGCTTAAACGCGTGTTTCGCCTCGTAATTCAGGAACACCACAACTATTATGACATTTTGCAACTAAAGAAGGCTGGAAGTATAAACCCGCAAATATGCAATATTAACTTGGTCTTTGAAAATGATCAGTCAGAACTATTGCATCTGTGATCCATAGGTTGACAACAGGCGCGCATGTCTCTTCGAGCAGTGTGCACGTACGTACACAAAACCTCTCGGCTTGTTTGGGGGATTGCGTCCAAACCTGGCAACTCTTCCAGCAGCGCTTCACCGCGCAGAGCCGAGCCGACGGCGTGTTGACAGGAGCGACATCCCGGCTGTGAACGCACGTTATTCATGGCTTGGTTAATTTAACAAGAAAAGTATCATAACATCACCAGTGCGGTGACGCAATCTACGAGATTGGAGCTGCAGTGGCCAAAATGCGTCGTCTGTGTAAGTGGGAATACTTCTGATCCATTGTTTACTGTAAGTTCCTCTACTGCACTAGCTACATTGGCTAGTTAGCTTGTTAGCTGACCCGCTAGCTTGTGCGCTGACGTTGCCCCAACGCAGATGGGCAGCGTCATGATGTTGTTATGCTTTTGAATAACACAAAGCTAGCAAAGCAGTATAGTGTGTTTTAGGCTAACAGAAGCCTTATGAACAAACGGAGCTATTTGCAGCTCATGTCGTCGGAGTTAAGCCGACTGGTGAATGTTTCCAGTGGTCAGAACTGGAACAAAGCGTCCTCTCTGCCATGGGTTCGAGCTGCTAGCCCCGAACGGTGAACCAGTCAGCAGGAGAAAGGCCTGCAGCAAGGGCCAAGTGACAGCTGGACAGCTACATGTTTATATCGTAGCTGTCACGGAGGAGTGTAGCTAACTATTGCCACTCGGGTTAATTATACAATCGGAGAGCACCAGTCTCCAGCTATGTGTTACTGTGAGATTACGCAATCCAAGATAAAGTGTGTGCAAGGGTTACTCAGGTGGAACATCTTAGGTTGGTGTCCATCCTCCCATTGGACACGTCAGGTCAGGTGGAAACCGTTTCACCTCTCATCCATGAAGTCATGTGTGTGTTTTCTGTCTGTATTGCATTTCCTCGCAGCGGAGCACGTGAGACTTGATAACAACAGTGTTATTTGAGTTGTCCCAGCAAAACACCCGCAATAAATTCTACATGTAAACTGACCTCATGCAAGTCTTTTACAGTGAATGAGAAGAACTCAAGGTCGCATCCCACTCCACAGATTCTATTCCTCTTATTCCCGTTGGGCTTCCTCACCAATCTTACAATGAAGTTGAAAGATGATGGTGATATAATATGGTAATACTTTCTGTACTTGTTTGTTACGCGTGGCTGTGTCATTTACTTAGGCTACCTTATAGAGTTTTCCTCTTAAGGATGCTTTTTCTTTTTTAAGTCAGGCCCAAATTCGGTCGGTGTAAAAGCAGCCCTGAAAGTTGAATCAGCATCATTCTAGAGCAATTTAAACAGAGCCTGAAGATTATAAATCTTATTGAGTGTGAGCCTCGTTGGACGACTGCTTGACTGCATTAGATTTAGCCATGTTTACCTAATAAACTGAAATTATAAAAGAATGTGCAGTACCTGTTTTGGCAGGTTCAAATGAACAAAGTCCCAACTTAGATTTAACTGGAAAAATACAAAAGTAAAGGAACTGCCAGCTGTTTCTATCTTTGGTACACTCACAATTATTCGTTTTTAGTTAGCAGTGGGTAAGTGGCTTTCAGCAAATTGCACATATATATATATATATATATATATATATATATCAAGGCATGATTGTAAGAATGGATTTTCCAAGTAACGAGAATTAAGTATACATTTTATTTTAATGAAATAGGATATTTATCTATACTGCTTTTCTGTGTAGCTGGCCAAAAATACATGAAATTATCACACTGCCCAAATAGCGGTGGCCATATGGAAGCAAAATGCTGACTCGCTGCATGTTGCTCTTGAGTCGAGGATATTTTGTTTCGCAATGACTCCTGGACTCAGTGGGATTGGCAGCACTGGCACGGGCAGGCGGAAGCTCCTGGTGATGCAAGAACACATTTTTTCCTTCCCTCTGTTTGAGCTTTTTTTTTGGTACAATGTTGAGTAGTTCAAAATAAAAAAAGAGAAACACGAGGAGGTGGTTTTCAGTGCAGTAGTGAGGCTCATGACAGAGTCGTCAGAGCAGCCTTGGAGATGCCATTCTGGTTTTTGTGACTCCGATGCAGTGGAGGTGATTAGTCCTCTTGAAAGTGTGGACAATGTGTTTAGCATATTGGGAGAACTGGGCTCAATCTATTATTGGAAAACAGTCTGATTCACCATTATATACCGTTATTATGGCTTTTACTACTGTTTTTCTTTTTTCCTTTAGGAGGCTAAATATGCTGGCGTATTGGGCTTGAGCAGACTGAAGACAACCGTAGAGGCTGCTGTGTCAGTCCAAGCTTGGACCAAGGTTAGTAGGAGCCATGGGGAACACAGCGACCAAGTTTCGTAAGGCTCTCATCAATGGGGATGAAGTGCTGGCCTGCCAACTGTACGAGAGCAACCAGCAGTTCAGAGAGGCTCTGGATCCCAACTCCACATACGGAGAGTCCTACCAGCACAACACTCCTCTGCACTATGCTGCCCGGCACGCCATGACACGGCTACTCAGGTCAGGATATGGCTCAGATAAGAATAAGCAAACATTAATACATGCAGAGGGAGAATGTGCATGTTCAGAGTTTCATGTTTTGTGGCTTTTAGTGAAGGTGAATGGCTTATCGCTGGGTTGTTAGATAGGAGACCAATTTGCTGTTTGCTCTCCACTGTTAATTAAATTCAGTTTTAATATTTTTTATCTTGCACCTGTCTGTTCAGATTAGGATTGCAATTATATGAGATTTTGTCAGAAAATCCCAAAATAATAATATGTTATTATTATTATTATTGCTGCTGCAGTGATTTTGAAGGGATGCCTTCGTGTTGGAAATTATTTTTAGCCGTCCATGGCAACCGGTCCCTTTTTTGCTATATTTAAGATAATATTTTATTGTGCTCTATCTCTATTTGTCTCTGTCCAATCTGTCTCTCCACGTAGCCATCTGTTAGCAGTGTTCAGGAATGCACCATGCTGGGTTGGAGATGGATGGGGCTCCGGAAGCTTTCCATTCCATGTGCTAATAACCTTGCGTGTGTTCTTCCTTGCTATAAGACCCTTCATTCCTATGCTAACATTACGTTTTAATTTCCAACTTGGCATGGAAAGTCTTGCAGCTGGGACTTGGGGTTTTGATATGTTGACAGGAAAAACAGAAAAGTGAAGTAGTATAGTAGTATATTTGGTTAGAGCTGATCCTGATGATTTTAGTGTCCACACGAAGCACATGAATATCCACATATGTCTTTACTGTATAATTCTGTAGATCCCAATCATTTAATTTAATGTGAGGAGCCCTAAACTATTGAAGAAGCCCCAGTTACACTGCAGCTCAAATCAGTCATGAAAATAATGAGGTAACTTTGCTTTTTTTTCCCATTTCTTTTTGGCCAGTCTATGAAATGTCCTTCATGGTATTTGTATTGGCTAGTTATTCTATCCAGAAAAAGTCTACTTTGTTGAATTAAAAATTGAACAAATTGTTATGACGTGTTTGTTTCCCCTAACAACCATCATTCCAGTCATTTCTGTTCCTGTCTGTTTGTTTTTTTTTAGGTCTTTTCTCCTCAGCAAAGATGGAAATCCTAACAAGCGTAATGTGCACAATGAGACTTGTCTGCATCTTCTCTGCATGGGGCCCCAGATCCTCACCTCAGAGGGGGCGCTGCAACCCCGGATCTCAAGGCCCTATGAAGACCAGCAGCGGCGGACGGAAAGCCTCCAAATCGTCTTGGCATGGACCGGAGCAAAGCTGGACCGTGGAGAGTATGAGAGTGCCGATATTAATGCCACTGACAATAAGAAAAACACCTGCCTTCATTATGCTGCTGCCTCAGGCATGAAGACTTGTGTGGAGGTGAGCTTCCAGAAATTATATTTTGTCATTGATGAAGGGCTCCTGAATCTGAAGAGCCTTATTGGGACAAGGAGCGAGCAGAGTGGAAGGAAGCTGAAAGGGTTCATAGTAACCCCGATGCTAATGGAAGTTATTTGTTATATGTCCTTTCTCACTGAATATTTGAATGGCTGGTGCGTCGGCTCAAATTGCGATGCAAGTTTAGGGGCACACATCCGTTGCTTAAGTTTGATCGAACCCTTCCCTTGTTGGTTTCACAAAGGGTCATGCCGCACAAACCACTTTGACTAATCCATGGTGCAGGATGCATCACATACGAAAGCCATCTAATTTTAAAGAAACCTATTATGAGTATAATCTATTTGTGTAATCCAAATGATGAAGGATTTAGAGTGAACCATAAACAGCTGCAGGAATCGGATGGCTTCTGTGGTTTCACAGGTAAGTAATTGTGACGCATTGACTCACGTATGTCTACAATTCTTGATTTTGTAATTTTCTACTGTACAAATGTTTCTCTTTAATTTTGGCTTCCTTGTTGAAATGTAATTTGAACCACATGCTTAACCAAATGGTAAACCTGCGATGCAGGCGGGCATGCTGGTAATGAAGAGAGAAATGTTTATATCTTTTTAAAATATAGCACAAAGTCGAGAAAAAAAGAACGAGCCAAACAAAATAATCTAGAATCATGAATAGCACTTTCATACTTGATAAGTACCGGTACATGAAATTGGCGTGTCTGCCATAATTCTAAAGTCTACTAACGTCGAGTTAATGGTTTTTCACTCTCTTTATATTTGAAGTGGTTTCCACATCCAAATGTTCCTCTTCTTTTCACTTGTTCAGTTCCTGGTACAGAGACAAGCAGACCTGTTTGCAGAGAATGAAAACCGCGAGACTCCATGTGACTCTGCAGAGAAGCAGCGCCACAAGGAATTGGCCATGTGCCTGGAGTCACAGATGGTCTTCTCTCTTGCCCCCGAGGCAGAGGGTATAGAGGCAGAGTACGCAGCCCTCGACCGAAGAGAGGTAGAGAATGACGTGCCAAAAAATACAGGCTGCACAACTTCCACTGCTGTCATTATCAATATCACAAGGGTGGGCGATATGACATTTGTATATATTTAAAACATTTGTACTAGTGTTATTATGAACGATGCGATATGGTCCACCCATACTATATACAGTGGAACCTCGGTTGTTGAACATAATTCGTTCTATAATACTGTTTGAAAACCGATTTGTTCGAAATCCAAAACTATATTTCCCATAAGAAATAATGAAACTAGATTAATCCATTCCTACGCACCAGATTAATGCCCATTTACATGCCTACAGTTATATTAATATGTAACTACGTGTATCTAAACATTAGATAACACATAAAAGTGAAAAACAAAAGCATAGTAAATTGAATCCAATTCTGTATCATTTACATCTTTACATACGTTTTGGCTGTGTGTGTGGAGGGCGGTGGAAGGATTGAAGGAGGAAGTGTTATTCCTTTGAAAGGGAGTCCCCCTCCATAAATTGACTGGGTAACTATCCTGGGTTTTATTTCCTTCTCTTTCGCTCAGTTTTATTAAGAAAAATCAATGTTGTTGATTTTGCCATTCCGTACTGCGCAGAAAGATCTGAGACATGGATGCCATTTTTATATTTGCCGATTATTTCCTTTTCAAAACAGTGGTCTTCACTACTTTCCTCTTCGCTTTTCCAGTAGTATAACTGCTGCCTTTCTTTGGATCCATAACTAAGAGTTAAATAGAATAAAGTGAAGAAGAACGCACACAAAGTGAAAAATTAGCACATTCTTTCTCCTATGGCAGGTCGACTCAAACCGAAACTACTCGGGTAGACTCCGCCTTTGTTGTTTCTTCGGATCGCCTCGGCTCCACTCGCGTGTTTGAACTGTGAAAATCTGTTCGACTTCCGAAGCATTTTAAACTCAATTTTATTATTATTTATTGAAAACCGAGTCGTTCGAGTGCCGAGCTTCCACCGTAGTGACTACTGAACTAGCCTTTCACATAAAGTCTTATGCGTAACTGCCCTCAATAGTTTAACCCAGTCAAACCCACTTGGGTGTTATATTCCTCTTTTGTGGAACGACAGTTTTCCACAGCCTACTGTTCTAAATGCCGGTGGGAGCCTCCTGATCAGGACCACGCATCACATTACAGATGCTTTGGTGCGTAGACAGACAAACAAAGTGGTCACAATGAATAGTCATCCAAAGCCAAGTGACAATCATCACCAGTGTTACCTTAATGGGACTCGCGTGTTAGCGCTCTTTTATGTTTGATTGGTTTTTACTCTCTTATGTGTCGCCTTTCTTTCTTCTCCCACTATTTCCTTCTTCTACTCAACTCATCCTGTGTTTGCTATGGCTTCATTACTTAATTACTCTGCCACCATGTCCCCTTTGGATTCATACCCTCTCCTCTCCGCTCCTATTTATTCTCCTCTTGTCGCTGTCCTCGCGTTCTTTCCTCTCCCATGCCTCCTCTCTAGCTGTATGAGGGCCTGCGGCCTCAGGATCTGAGGAGGTTGAAGGACATGCTGATAGTGGAGACAGCCGACATGCTGCAGGCTCCGCTCTTCACAGCAGAGGCGCTGCTACGTGCCCATGGTACGATTAAACCACCTATCTTTGTCTGTCAGTCTCTGTCACACACAGTCATGCACACACTAATACTCACACACAAAGAGTCACACAAACACGCAAGAGTATCTACTGGTCCTTAAAATAGTTGACACTGGCAGTGTCCTGGTGGCCTTGCGGTTAAATAATTTGCCAAATGCGGCATGAACAACTTCCCAAATTTGATTCTAGCCAGAAAGCATTATAACTCCCCGCATTCATTTCCTTCCCCCCCCCCCCCCCATGTTTCCTTTGTGTTTACACAGTCACTATAATAATACTATAGATAAAAATGCCAAGGTGAAGGCAGTGAGTCTTAAAATTCACTGCTGTTAAATGTTAAACTAGCAACATGCCTGCCAAAATCTTGAAATGCATTTCATTTTGTTTTCTCAGAGATTTCCCTTGTTTTACAAACACTATTTCAATGTTTACTCATAAAGAAAACATTCATTGTTAAATTGGTCTTTTATTTGTGTTGGGATTCGAGAGGTCATTTCTCATGGAGAATTCATGCCACACTCCAGTGATTTCCTTGCAGTTAAAGAGGCAGATTGTGAACAGCCTTTGTGATCTGAAAGAATTCCACTTGCATTTCTCTCAAGGGAGGGTGTCATTCTCAATGCTTTAAGATCCTATTTTTTGTTTCTCTTCTTCCCAAAATATGTGAGAAAGCACTTCTACATTCGCAAATTTACAATGCATCCCCTTGACAATTCCAGTGCGATGGCACACACTCTGGACTTTAATACAGCCGCGACCATTAAGAGAAAATTGTATTCATTGTTAATTTTATCTAACATTTAAGTCTCTTTTATAGCTAAATAATCAGTGGTATACCGCCATTTCGTTTTCCATTATTAGTCCTTTTTTTTTTACACAATTCTCCATGTCTTCCCATTGAACTGTAACCCGGTCTGTGCCTCTGACAATTTGTGTTCATTTTGATACTTGCGACTAAATGTGAAGACTTTTAATTTGTGGACTTCTTTTTTGATGGCCAAAAGCATGAAGATAGGGTCATATTCATTTATGAGTTTTAATTGAATGGAGATGGGGGGAGGGGGGGGGGAAGTTGTTGCAGTATTCATTACCTAAATGAGGCCATTTAGAGTCTGAGGCATTTGATTGGTGGTGAAATGTGTCTGGAGGCTGACAGTGGCCTAATTGCACAGTTGACCTGGTCATGATCCTTATTTTATGACAAGATTTTTTTCACCAGATAAATTTTGTACTAAAACATTCTGCCAATTTTGATTTTTATACTGAAAAAGCCCATTTGCTTTGTGAGATTGAATAGCTATTCTAAAACAGAAA
Organism: Brachionichthys hirsutus; assembly: GCF_040956055.1. NCBI lineage: Eukaryota > Metazoa > Chordata > Actinopteri > Lophiiformes > Brachionichthyidae > Brachionichthys > Brachionichthys hirsutus. The sequence continues at coordinate 10,962,525 of NC_090899.1, forward strand.
AGCAGATGGCAGCAAGTCGTTGCATGTTGTTGACAGTTTGAAAAGCTTGGTATCAGAGGAGTGGGATTTGTGTAGACCTTAGCAGGTTCAGCAATGCACTTAAAATGTAAAATGCTCATCATAAAACTATTAGATGTTTTCCATTTATGTTCAACTTTCTTCTCTGTTTGCTTTTATGTGATAGGATTTATTTTTCTTTAAATGTGTTTTTACTTCATGGCAACAGATTGGGACAGAGAGAAGCTCTTAGAAGCCTGGATGGCCAATGCAGAGGAATGCTGCCAACGCTCAGGGGTACAAATGCCGAACCCACTTCCAAGCGGCTGCAATGCCTGGGACACCTTGCCCTCACCCCGGACACCACGCAACAACCGCTCCTCTATCACCTCCCCTGACCAAATCAGCCTCATGCCTACCGACGAGCATTCTTCTCTGGTGAGAGCTTGACGGTTGTCTATGTCTAAATTTAATGATCCAAAATAAAAAATAAGATCACAGCTACTTTGTGTTAAAGTGATCCCTAACTGTTTTGACAAATCGGCCTAAAAACACAAGGATTTGCCGGTGGGTTTTTCCCACGGCCGAACATTTATGAGGTCATTATAGAGCCTTATTGACCTCTTTCAGCAAGAGCAATCCCTGCCACCCACTTAATTTCCCTCCCATTATCCTGACCTTGCCTATCAATTTCTGGATTATTATCAAAAATGCTCGACATTATTTTTCTGCAGTCTTCCTTTGGAAGCAGCAGGCAGGTAATGTGGGAAGTCCATTTTGCTGATGGCAGTTGGGCCACTCACAATAGAGTGCCGATTTGAAACATCAAGTGTTTGATGAGAGATAGGGCGCCCCAGAAGTGGTCAGAAAAAAAGGTCAAGGGTTTTTGTTTTACTTCTGTGAAGTATCAAAAATGTAGCTAACTATCAGGTGATTTAAATTCTTGAGCTACCGAAGCATATAGCCATAATACAGTTGTCCAAACGTTTCACTGGTACTGGAGGTACTGTCCATTTACCTGTTGTCATATTTGTAGACGGTGTTTTTTTGAGCAGCAGTTTATAATCAGTGTTGCTCGTTTCTCAAACACATTGATAGTTTATTCACTATTGTCGGGCACAAAGACGAACAACAATCGCGGTGAGGCTTATAGATTAGTAGATGTAGGCCTACTGCCTACCAGAAAGGCTGGTCTTTAACTATGCTGTGCCAATCGACCTGCTGTACTCGAGGGCCCTTTTAAAGGTCACAGTCGATTATGTCACATTCTGCTCTTTCACAAATCAATACTTACATTGTTGAAGTACACGGCCTCCTTTATATCTTTTGTAAGGGTCAGTTTTTCACTGTAACGAGGCCTGTGTGTTTTTGTCCCTTCTTACGTCTATTTGTAGCTCAAGTTTCCACAGAAACCTGAGACAAATGAGGAAAAAATGGAGAGAAAACCTCCTGAGAGAACAGTGAGCTAATGAGTGGTCATTAGCTTTGCTTTAGTTTTTTTGTTTTTTTGTCCAATTAATCAGGGACTCCATTATGTGTCGTTTACGCATGCTGACACATGATTACGGGACCATTACTACCCATCACCAGATTTTAAGCCTGCATATTTTAGAGATTTGTTGTATGTGTTGAATCAATGGGTGATTAATTTCAAGAAAGATTATTATTTTTTTAATTAAAAGTGACAAAGAGTTCAAAACTATTTCTCTTGTCATAACACATGTATTCCGTTTGTGTCAGTGTGGTATCTGCATGTCATCCATCTCCATCTTTGAGGAGCCCGTTGACATGTCCTGTGGCCACGAGTTCTGCAGAGGATGTTGGGAAGGGTAAGTTGTGCTTTTGTTTGGTCTGCAAACTCTGCAGATTGTTTCATAGGGTGCAGCTCATTTTCTGACACAAATATTCTGAATCTCTGTGTAACACATAGCCATTTGAAATGTCTTCCCAGGTTTCTAAATCTGAAGATCCAAGAGGGTGATGCCCACAACATCTTCTGCCCAGCCTTTGACTGCTACCAGCAAGTGCCTGTGGAAGTCATTGAGAGTGTGGTGTCGAGAGAGATGGACAAGCGCTACCTCCAGTTTGACATCAAGGTAAGCACATGGGGGAAAAAATAAAGCAGTACGTAATATTTTTTCTTTTAAGACACGACTGTAGCAGCTCAATTTCACTTTACTGATTACAGTCTTGACTTGCTGCCTTTTAGAAAGCACTTTGAGATTACTCTTGATTTGGGGTTATCCAAATAAACTGATTTAACGTTCAGATATTTGATTTTTGAATCTTGAAGTGATTTGTATATGCACCACAGAACTATTAATTCAGGGGTCATCCTCACTGAACCCCTTACAGGTCATCAAATGATTGTTGAATTGCTGACTGATTTAAAGCTTTGTTTCTTCTGCCAACAGGCATTTGTTGAGAATAATCCAGCAATCCGCTGGTGCCCTGAGGCAGGATGTGAAAGGGCGGTGAGACTGAGCACCCAGGGCCCTGGAAGCTCCACTTCAGACCCTCTTAGCTTTCCTCTCCTTCGGGCTCCTGCTGTAGATTGCGGCAAAGGCCATCTCTTCTGTTGGTTAGTCATCAGTCTCACATTAAATGTACCGATCAGCCAAGCCACATGTCTAATATTGCAGAAGCTCTGACTTGTGTAGATGTGGTATCTGGCACCAAGACATTAGCAGCATATTTGAATTCCTCTGAGTTACAATGTTTGGCTTTAGATCTGATGAATTTGGAGGCAGAGGAAACACCATGGCTTCTCTGTTGTGTTCTTCCAACCATTTCTCTGTGGTCCAGCTTTGTAGGTCTTTTTGGTGATGGACAGGGGTCCGGGTAGGCCTTCTGACTGGTCTGCTGCTGCTCAGCTCCAGATGCAGCAAATGACGTTGCTTTGTGTATTCTGACCCATTTCATTCAGAACCAGCATTAACCTTTTCAGCAGTTTATGCCACAGTAGCTTTTTTTGTGGAATCCGATGACACAGACTAGCCTTTGTTCCCCGCACATTTCAGCGAGTCTTTGGACATTTCTTTAATTATGTCTATAGCAGCATCCTTTCTTCTCAAAATGTAAAATATTCTGATGTAATATAAATCTTAGAATGTGTTTTTATCTTTGGTCAAAAAAGCTGTTCATTATAATATAATTTTATTTTGTCTTACAGAGAAAATTAGAAATGTGTGTTGATATCTCAAGTTCCCAAGTGCTCTATTATTGTGAAATATAAAAAAGTGTGAAATCACCAAAGCTCATCTGAGGATCATCCATCTAGTCAAACCCAGTAACTAGGAAAGAGGGACCATTTTCCGTGATGCCACCGACAGGCTAATGGCCTCCTCCAATGACGGCTCTGAATAGCATTCCATTGATTCTTTTGTTATGATAGAGAGGCTTGATGGAGATCGGTCCTGAACTAAATGGGGTGTGTGTGTGTGTGATAGCTTGTCTGGAGTTCACTAAACACTTGTTTAAGGAAAAACACGAAAACTAAGATTTCAATACTTTACGGTAAGGTAGGCTAAAAATGCCCCACTGGTTCGTAATTTATCTACATTGACATACCGGTAATTTAGTGCCTTTATTTCTTTTAAATTACACCTGATTTAAAAGTATTTTGTCAGAATATTCAGACATTTGTTTTTCATTTGGAGTATGTTTGGTGTCAAAGAATTAACCTCATCAACAAAATGTGAAACATAAATGTATGTGGAAAATGTTAACATACCTGTTTACTCCTATTAAAGGAAAATCAGATTATTTTGGCCATTAACGTACTTTGAGATAGAAATGGCTACCGGTATTCCATATTACTGCCAATTTGAGGTGACGGACTAAATGTTTTGCAATGTCTCCTCATCCGAAATGACGGATATCGATCTCCACGAAGCAATAGATGCATGAAATACTATGTTAATTTTCTTTAAACTTACGGACCAAATTCCAGTCCTATGCTGGATATTTATTGATTTTCTATGTCCGCATACTTACAAATGACTCATGTTTTCTGTATTTCTGAGTGTGTTACCTTGGCAGCATGCTCAAAGGCAGACAGGGCCTCTGTTTTTATTCCCAGAGCCCTGAAGAATGGCCTGGTAGCTCCATACTTTCATATCATGGATGCCACCACACATCCAATGGTACACACCTCACTGCGCCTCACTATGCGGCTCCTCAAAGTGGCCGTTGGGCCCACTTGTCAGGTTCACTCAGGTGCTCAGTTTACATGACATTGGAACTGACACGTAATGGAACTGGATGTAACATGGGATTGACTCTTATGGTTCCATTGACATTGGGTTGAAAGGCAGATATGGCTGCTTCACGACATTTGGCAGCATCTCTGACGGCACTGTGATTGGTTCTCTCATAATTTGTATTAATTCTATGAATAGTCCAGGGACAGAATAGCAGCTTTGAATTGGTAATTTCTACTTTCTGTATCACCTTTATCTGTCTGTGTTTATGTCAGGGAGTGTAACGGTGAGGCCCACGAGCCCTGTGACTGTCAGACCTGGAAGTTGTGGCTGCAAAAAGTCAATGAGATGAGACCTGAAGAATGTGAGTAATGGCAGTAATTATCTTATTCTTGTTATTTTTGTTGTTTGCTTGTTTGATTACAGACAGTTACTGCAGATCTCTGCAGGAGTTTTATGCATTTTTATTTCACATTTTCTAATGATTATTTCTACAACAATGGAAATGTGTTAAGCTATCTGCTGGGAAACCATTAAATAAATAAATTAATTTCACACCTGTTATTCTCTTAAATGTGGATGACAGGTTAAGGAAATGAATTGGATCTAAATAGCTTGCAACTCAACTACAGTGAGTCAGTAAAAATCCACCATGTTTGCATTATTTACTCTCACCAATAATATTCAGGATTTAGAAGCATTGATTTGACTACTGGCAAACAAATTGATGATTAAAGATGATACAAGTTGCTTTAATGTACTACTTCACCGATAAGACAGTCAACATATACCGGTAATTATTTTGGTTATACAACTACCTCTGTCTTCCATTTCCCCAGAATAATTTTTATCTTAGCATTTCAAACATCTGGGGTATTTTTATAATAGCCAATTTTTTTGTGGTGTGCGTATGTGTGGGGGGTGGGTGGGAACATGAGATGTTAACAAAATACACAAGCAATACACATTAGTCAGGCAGGACAATGTCCTCCTCAGTTCAGTGGTCTGTTTATATGATGTGGTAATAACATCCTCATTCTGTGTCATTATGCTTCTATTTGTTCTTCCTGCCCCCCCCTCCTGCATGCAGTGGCCGGTGTGACTGACGCTTATGAGGATGCCGCCAACTGCTTATGGCTGCTCTCAAACTCTAAGCCCTGTGCAAATTGCAAGTCCCCAATACAGAAAAATGAGGGATGCAATCACATGCAGTGTGCCAAGGTAAGTTATGCTAGGAGGCTTTGCATTTATATCTGCCATGTCTACTAATGCCTAACTAGAAAAGCACTCAAAGTGCGCAGACCTCCACCGAGCAGCTCATTCCCATCCTAATTAGATTTACACCGTCCACATGGTGATCTGGGTCATCACCAAAAGGTTCTAAATTGTTCTTGGTACCACCAACCAAATTTTGAATTTAATTTTATTATGCGCTTTTAACAACTGTCCATCCACCCATTTTCACGGGAGTTGCTGGAGTCTATCCCAGCTTGCTCCGGGTGAAAGGCGAGGTACACACATAGACAGACAACCACGTATATTTGTTGAAGTTGTGGTCTCAGTAATTGCTTCTGTCCTTCACATTTAAATTTCTTTCTTTCATAAAATTCCAAGATCTTGTCTTGTGAGTGTGTATTTATATTTCAATTAAAATGTTTTTCCCATTGTTACTAGCGTTAATTTGGGTGTTTTTAGAAGGCCGGAAAGGATTAAATTGTTTTAATTGACTTTATATGGGACTAATTGATTTGAAATACGAGTGATTTGACTACGTTATTGTTTGTCAAGGTATTACTGTATTTCCATTGTCTGTCTGAACCATCAAGCCTTTGAGGGAATTTCTTTCAAACATCCACTGGGACTCAAAAGATGATTTCTTTAGGTTTGGCTGGTCAAAGTCACAGTGCCCTTAACAAAACTGAATCGGAACTTAAGAAAAGTGTGACCATTACTCAGGAACAGACGTGAAGGGTGTAAGATTAGATCAGGCTTCTCGGTTAATGTGTGTAAATCATCTACAATTTCATAGAATGTGTATTTTCATCACAGCAACATCCACATATGAAGTATTGCAATACCCCGCAAGCTCTTGAGCATCACATGATCGTGGATGCGTGATGCAATGAAGCTCACTTACAATTAAGTATATTACGTTTGTTTGGAGAGACATCAATACATACAGCCACAAATTCAGTGTCATTTTGTGTTGGATTTTCAATTGCGTGACACATGAACACAGCGTTTTCAGGACACCTAATGTCTTACCTTTACCCTTTTTGTTACCCTGGATGAAATCAAGAAGAGTTTGTGGCACAGGAAGAGAAAATTACTTACAGTTGAGTCTCCAGACTTGCTTGTCAAGAAAGAGTTGTCACATGCTGGCCATAGTAGTCAAGACATCACTGCATCCCACTTGAGGCAGGCAGGGTGGGGCCTCTAGAAATAGTCCATCGCTACTGTTGGTCGGCACAATTCAGCATGCAATAATGACGGTGGAAAGGCAAACCAACATGGCATGGTTTGAACCTGCAATGATTAAAAGTGCTTTTTCATCAGTCCAACTCGATTCCAAAGTTTGAGCAGTAAAAATATAGGTATTTAGTAACACTGCTTGATATTGTCTGTTTTCATATCTTTATAGGTTCATTCTAATTTCTAACCATATTATTAGTGGATGATGATAGATCGAGTCTTTAAACTTTAAATGCTTTACAGCTGCTCATTATAATACATCACAAAAAATACAACAGCCAAGACAAAAGGAAAGGATATATATGCATTAGACATCATCACAGTTACATAACAACACATTGTGTGTGAAGTTCATATTTAATTATAGCAGTACCAAAGAATCATTCATTTAAATATATTGGAAATATGTAGCTCCGTTTCCATGGCAACTATTTATATTCCATGTTCAGGGGATGATTATATTATTGGAAGCTAATGCAGAGTTTATCATTACATTTTATCTTTGAGGTTGCAGTGGAGGTTCTTCTAAAGAGTTGTTGTCTTGCCTGGTTCTATGTGTCATACACAGTTTTCACCGAAAAAATGATTGGTGGATAGTAATTTAAATATCATAGCATTTCACATCAGCTTCAGGTCCTGATAGTGTAAAAATATGTCCCAGTTCAGCAGTGCAGTTGTCACACGCTGCTCATGCATCTGTGCATCTTGGCCGTGAGGCAGGAGAAGAAATACATTCTCTGTTTAGCAGACAAACTCATTATGATATTTCCTGGATAACAGATGGTCTATCAGTGCATTATAATGGGTAATGGTTTTGTCTGCAGTTTCCCACAGCATACCTCCGTGTGTCAGTGGAGGCATGAGAAATTGTTTATGACAAAGCAGCCAGCTTAGTTTTTCAGAATGAAATCGTTGTGAGTGTTGGCGCAGGCCCTGCAGCAGTCTCGGTATCTTGTTGGTATTGGTAAATTAAAATATTAAATATTAAACAAATCGTGTCTTTTTGTGTGAGGTAAAATTTTGTGACGACAAAGGTGTTGAGATCATTGGCAAAACTAACATCAAATGTTTGTCAGAATAGGTTTATCTTAAGAAGTGTACCACCTTTTTTATTTGTGAGCCAATTTTACTCCTGTCACTCTGATTTTCATCTCTTTTTCTGGTCAAGTGCACCATAATCATTTTTTCTTTGAATGTATTTTGTGTGTATAAGGCACAATATTAATTTCCATTGTTGGGACAACCACTTGTATATAAAATGATTTGTAATAATATAACTGGAGTCATCTTGTCAAGTGAATTTAGACCAATTTGCCCAATCAAAATGGACTTTCAGCAGTTTTTTTTACGTTCATTCAGTGTGACTTTCTTTACCAGTTTTCTTTTTTGTTTAAAACCCATTTAACAGTGAAATATAGTTTATTTCCTTGTCCTCAACATAATGTTTGAACCCAGGTAACATTAGTACAGGGTGGTCATGAAACTGTTGTCTTGCAAACACAAGCAGCTTTGTGGCAAAACCTTAGCATGTTTTACAATTCAGATGTGTGTATTGAGCAAAAAGAAAGCAAACTAATAAATGTAAATCCGAGAATTTCCACATTGCATTCACAATTCTTGCATTTTACTTGAATGCAGTAAAAGCCCCAAATGATTTATTTTCACAAAAATACCTCCTGGTCCAGTTTTCCCCACGTCTGCACCCTTGTTTTCTTTCAAAAGATTAAATTCAAAGAGCTCAACAATACAATTGTAGAGTGTAACCATCCTTCTGTGAAGCAAGGCAGGCATGCCTCACAAAATTAATTTCATTGCCTTGGATATGTCTCTGACCACGTCCACTTGCTGGGAGAACAAATCTTTGCAAAGTTTTCAAGGTGGAAATAAATATAAATGAAGCCTTTGTTGGAGACTGATTTTAGTTTTCATTCCCAAATGGCATGTAGTAATATTACAGCTGGACTAGAGGTAATATATCCGATCTGACAGCTACCCAAACCAGATTTTATTCTAATGTTTCATTGTTTCCCCCCCTCAAGTGTAAGTACGACTTCTGCTGGATCTGTCTGGAGGAGTGGAAAAAGCACAGCTCATCAACTGGAGGCTATTATCGCTGCACTCGCTACGAGGTCATCCAGCAGGTGGAGGAGCAGTCAAAGGAGATGACTGAAGAGGTACACACACAAATGTGCAGACTGGAGTCAGGCGGCAGCAGTGTTGGTATGTTTGGATGCCGTTAACTAATAAAAACCCATCCTCACCTTTTTATCTAATGAGACAAAAAAAAAAAAAAATCCATTCCAGCTACCTGTCAACACGTCGCATCATTAAAATGTGACATCAGTATGGATTAGAGTCTCTTAAGACCAAGTATCCTTGTGCCAGTCAGTCTATCCGGTATACACACATGGCCTGGCATTCAAAGGTGCAATACAGTCACAGTGAACACTCCAATTCCTTGTGACAGTAAGTGTGTAGTGTTGCCTTCCATTCAAGCATATATGCAGACATCAAAGTGCCGTACTTCCTGTGCCTGTAGACTAACCGGAAAGCTCCTGAGTATGCCGTTTACATCAGTAAAATGGAAATCATAGAAATACACACAAGTTCTCAAGCTTGTCTTTTTTGGAGCTATCCACAATCAATTCTACCTTCCTTCACCAAAGGTTAAACAAATTCGCCCTCGGCCTTTGCCGGTGTTCCTCCCAATCACTAGTACTGACTTCACCTGTGACACTCCTCACTCAATTTGACTGCTGTCGGCCAGAGCTCGTACACTTTGCTCTGTGAGGAGGAACAATCTGCTTAGGAGTTTATTTTATTATATTATTTAGTTTATTGTTTGTGACTGGTGTCTCATCATGATTCTTCAGGCAGAGAAGAAGCACAGGAGCTTTCAGGAGCTCGACCGGTTTATGCACTACTACACACGCTTCAAGAACCATGAGCACAGCTATCAGGTAAACACGCCTGACTTCATGGGTGAAACAAGCGGAAACTCATGGCTTAGTGTAAAACTGCCGCATGGTGGGGTGCAGTGACGTGCAGTCAGGGGAGGCATGTGCTATCATGCTAAAAAAAAGGTTCGATTTATCCAGTGATTTGTAATAAAAAGTTATTTGAGATTTAACTTAAACAGTTTTTGATTATTTTTAATGACCGTATTTCAGATGATGTACACTAATTAAATGTGCTGTTTTTGTGCTACAGTTTGTTTGTGTAAAGATCGCTGATATGATCATTTTTAAATAACCCGTTAACTGCTGCCAATCAAATGGTGAATAAGACACTCTGTAGAGTTTGTAAATCTAATTCTGGTGAAGTCAGTGCCTCACGAGCCACGAACCTCATTGCACGCGACTGGTGGGGTGGTAAGATGCACCGATGCGAAATACTGTAACATGTTAATAATAATGTTAGAATATTTTTATAATAGTTATAGTCTTATCTGTGATGCAACCCATATTTCAAAAAAGTTGAGAGGCATATTATGCAACCTCTTTTTTTTTTCTAAAAGATATTCAGTAAGGTTTACTTTTCATTCTTGGGGAGGGGGACAAGTGAGAGTTTGTAAACTTTAAAGCTTATTTAGAAGAAATGGCTGCATGAGTTTTGTCTTTTGCACATTTTTAATTTGAGCCTTAGCAGAGGTATCTGTGTGCCTTCTAGTTTGCTCCTGTTTTTGTACGTTTTACACGGTGCCCTCAGATCATTTTAATCAGGGTTATTATTCTGTCTCTTACTGTTGTTAATTAATGTTGCTTCATTTTCTGGCCTTTGCTTCATTGTTTGGGCAGGCATTTTTACTATACAATAAATCCTAACAGCTTTTGTCTTCCTGACGATAGCTGGAGCAGCGTCTGTTAAAAACAGCCAAAGAGAAGATGGAACAGCTCAGTCGAGCCCTGAGTCAAAGTGAGTGTACAGTCTGCAATAACTGTCGGTCTTTATTACACATTCAGACACATCTTAATCTATTCCCCCAATATTAGGCTTTTGGAATTGGGCAGGAGGGAGAGAAACACAAAGGTCTGATATAGTTCATATTCAGCAATCATGTAAGATAGGAGAAAGCTTTCTGAATAAGCTCTGTCTCCTTCTGAATAGACAATTACAAGCTTCTTAGTTTAGCAAAACCTCGTTCTGATACACAACACTGTTTACATTTTAGTAGTTTCTTATAGAGGCAGTACTCACATTATTGTACCAGCTGACTGAGAAATGCAAATGTCCAGAACTTAGTGTTTGAGCTCTGTTGAAAGTTATCACAATTCATCCTGCATAAAATGGGTCTAACTCTCCAACGTTAAAAGTTGGCTGTGATGGACACTCACCATTAGATATTCTCATCGTCCGTCTGTCCTTCATCATTTGATCATAGAAGTAACCTTTGAGGCAAAAACGGTTTCGACTTCACAAGTTCTCAGGGATTTTCCCAGTAATTTATGTGGAAACAACTGTTGCTGGAAAAACCCCATCTGCCGAACTCTTTCTCTCTTGCAGGACAAGGAGGCCCACCTGACACTACCTTCATTGAAGATGCAGTTCTGGAGCTATTAAAGACTCGCCGCATCCTCAAGTGTTCTTATCCTTATGGATTCTTTTTGGAGCCCAAGAGCACAAAGAAAGAGATTTATGAGCTCATGCAGGTATCAGTCCTACTTAAGTAAGAAGTTCTGGTTTTATACAGTTAATGATCACCACTATAGACGAGAGTTTCATTGCTCTGATGCCCTTTTTGTGTTGAAATACTCTAAAATGAATAATGATGCTCTCCTGGTTCTTACACGAGGTCTTAAAAATATTGTAGAGCACATACATACATTGTAGACCTTAAACTTCCCTCACCTGTATTGTTAAGATACTACTTATTAAATTTTACTGTATGTACCCACATTTGAATGTTGTATTCATACTTGAAAGTACATCACTCCCTGACTACCTAAAAGGAAAGAATCGCCCAGTCAGCCCTTTTTGTGTCCCTAGACTGACTTAGAGATGGTGACTGAAGATCTGGCACAAAAAGTCAATCGGCCTTATCTTCGGACGCCACGTCACAAGATCGTCCGTGCGGCTTGTCTGGTACAGCAGAAGAGGCAGGAGTTTCTGGCCTCAGTAGCCAGGGGAGTGGCCCCCAATGACTCTCCTGAGGCCCCCAGGCGCAGGTAACATACTGACTTGGATTAGTGTAATCTTTGAACTAAGAATTCAATATAACAGAAGTGTAGTTTAAAATGCTAAAACGTGACTAATTAGCTATGAAATATCAAGAGTTAATCACACTCTGAGAATGACGAAGTCTCTCTGTCTCTTCCTTACTTGCAGTTTTGCTGGTGGAACATGGGACTGGGAATACTTGGGCTTTGCATCACCAGAGGTAACAGAGTGAGCTTTCATTCATTTTCAAAGAAGGCTTCAAAATTAAAATGTCAGCTGTGCTATTTCAGCCTTGTGCTTAAAGAAAATGTGCCAGATAATTTTGTCTCAACTGTGACAAAAGAGTTTTGAACAAAGTTAATGCCATAACTTGAGTTGGATGATATTTTTCTTTTATTATTTAATATTATTTACTTGAATAAGTTTGATTATTGGTCGATGGAGTAGTGTGGTTCTTAACCTGATCAATTGAAAGGATTTATGTTATAATAACAGCAATAATCTATCCATATATTTTTACAACTATACAATTGAATATGTGATTTGAGCACATGTGTCACACAAGGCCCTGGGGCGAAATGTGGCCCTCCAAGTCATTTTTGTGGCGCCCGAGAGCTGTGTGCAGACATTTGTTTTTGTAAAATGCTGCATCTGTCACACATGTTCTTAACAGCCAATTTATTCCCATCACAAACTTTGGTTCGTACTTATGATTTTTCTCATTTACAGTATGGCTTTATCGCTAACAATTTTTAAGTTACAACCTTTTAAAAAAGTGATATCAAAACTGAATATTTTATTGTAATTACTGTGGCGTTTAAATAATTAAATAAAAAAAATAATAGTTATTTAACAGCATGTTAAGGGGCAGTTACATTTATTTGACAGTAAATGACATTACATTTAGTTAAATTATTTACTGTGTTATGGTTTACATTTGGCCTTTGGAGGGCAAACATAATGCTAATGTGGCCCTTGGAGAAAATGAGTTTGACACCCCTGCCTTAGAGAAACAGCATTTTAGTTGTCGCTCTCGCTGATAGTTACACCAGTGTTTGAGGCGGTAAGTGGTCATAATCACTGCATTTGAATCAGGAACCTGTGACTGATCAAACTGAAAATTGCTTGATTTTGATTAATGCTGGTACCTCCCTGTGATATTTAGTCAGGATTGCAGTAACTTAAACCCTGATCATTATATGATTGCACTCCCAATCCCCTTATTACAAACAAAGCCAGGATGTTGGTTTGACTCTTTTTTGATGTCTGGTTTACTTTGGCTGTGTAACAGCAGTGACAAAACATGATGACCCAAAGATCACCATATTATTCAGCACACTGGAGGAAGCCAGATGGTTCAGTGTTCCCCCAGTGCACCCAGTTGCAATGATTTAAAGCACAGTTCTCTGGAAAGTACCTTACCAGATTGTGCCTGATTATTGCATATTAGCACCAGGTGTTTGTAGTTAACTTTGACGGTCATTAAACTGTTGACAACATGATCGTCGGGTTATTGATCGCCATCCTCTTTTTTGTGCATCTTGATGCATGCACTTAGTAGTAGATTCAAAACTCTAAGTTTACTTTGTGATTTGGTTTTTCATGTAAAACAGTCTGATAGCTCCAACGCTCTTGACTTGACATTTCAGTGGACAGTCATATGCAAATCTTGGATCAATCCTAAATCTTGTGAGTATTTTTTGCCTCCCCAATTCTACCAGTGCATCGTTTCCACCATGCTTGACGTGTCATCATCACTGACATTGATATATTTCCACTCTACTGGCATTGCTGCTCAACGAACAGAAGTTAACTTTAATGTTGCCATAAAGTGGTGTTGATTTAGGTGGGTGGGATTCGAGTATTTATAAGAGTACACAAGCCTGACAGACATCTGACCAGCACCCAATACTGGTATTAGTTCCATTTTCATACACAAGCCTGCTTAAGAACATAACAAATAAAGCACACAAGCCACAAGAATATATTTCATTATGTGAGAGCTGAAAAGATGTGGCATCTCTTCAAAATAATAAATTATTGTCAGAATCAGATGAAAAGCTGTTCTCATCTGGATTTAAATCTCAAACCTGTAGTTCTGTTGTTGACAAATTATTTTGGGTGTGTGTATTCGTATGAATGATGTTCACAGAGAAATGTTGTCACCAGATGATAACGTCTGCTCATTCTCTAGGTTTACATATTGGTTCCATAATGAGAAGCCTCACTCTCTCACCTACAGGTGATCTGTTCCATCGTTCTATCGATGTCTACCGGTCGCTTCATAGCAGGATGTTTTTAGAATGGTGGAAACATGAAACAGACTGTGGCCGTTTAGCTCTTAATCACATGAATGTGTATCAATGCCATCGATCCATCCTTAAGCTGTTAAATTATTCACCAAACACGGGCATTGCTGGACCTATCCCAGCTGACTACGGGTGCTAGGTGGGGTACGCCCCGAATGTATTCATGATTTGTGCAAATGTACGAGATGATTGACTGGTATATGAATTTTGTATAATATTATTCATTGTTTGCAACAATGTTCATGTAATTCTGCAGCCAATGTACAAAATAACGATTTTGTTCATGCTGTCTTACAAAGTAGACATTTATATTCAGTTTAAAGTTAAACTAAGACGAGAGGATCATGTATCGTTTCAAATAGAAAAATATAATTTTCTAATTCCATCATGTCATTGATATTCTTAAAATGAATGGACCGAACAATATTCATAGATCTGTTACATTATTAATCTGGTTAATTTTTTTGTCAATTGTGTTTTTGTGGTTGTTTTTAGGAATATGCAGAGTTCCAGTACAGACGGAGACATAGGCAGCGGCGGCGAGGCGACATGTCCAGTCTCTGTAGCAACACACCTGACCCCGATGACCCCAGCGACACCACTTCAGGTACTGCATTGAACCTGTCAGCTATGACAGATCTTCTGACAGACATGTAACACAAAACATCCCTGAGTAAAGAACCAAGTGCAACAAAAACAATGCTGAATATGCCAAACTGCATTAATAAATGTTGCAGCTGGACTTGGCTCTGCCAGGCCTCAATCACAATCACAAACAATTTACTGAAACATGATGTTTGCCAGTAGGTCTGAGAAGAGATGAGGAAGAAGGTAATAGAAATACATCAGTCTGAGAAGGGATACGTAAGCTGTTTGTTAGGCTCTGGGACTCCACAGATCACCAATATCTACAAATAATGATAATAGTGAACCCTGCTAGAAGTTGTCGTGCTTCAAGAATTGCTCCGCCATCAAAGTGAAGCTTCATTCAGGAAGACAAAGGGCCAAAATACATACAAGTACAGGCCCCTCTCTTCTTAATAAAGGTCGGTGTTCATGGCTCTACCATTCACAAAACCAACATCACACCAATAGTCCAGCATTAAGGTAGCAGTGTGGGGATACTTCCCTGCTTCATGGCCAGGAAGGCTTCCCTAATTGAGGGAAACATGAATTCTGCTCTTTACTAGAACATGAAGGAGGTTGTCGGGTCAGCGGTCCGTGAGCTGAATCTCAGGTACAGCTGCTTCATGCAATAAGACAATGATCCCAAGCATAAGAGAAGGTCCACGCCTGATTGGCTCAAGTGGAACACATTTGAAGTTCTATTTCATGGCATTTGTTTCGTGTCTCATCATAACCTCATCAGAAGCTCCGATTGCATTCTGCCAGCCAGGAATACCTGGATCAAAGCGTGTCAGTGTCAGGGAGGATGGAGACCCTTCCCCTATAAAGGGCCAGTTCTGCAGCAACGGTTGGTTGCTCTTCCACCATAGACCGTTTGATTCAGGTTATTGCTGTTTAAGTTAATGCAAATGGATACAAAGTTCACAGGGCTGATACGATCTGTCACTGGTGGTGGTTTGATGTCGTCATCGTTGGTGTTGTTTGTCGGCATATTTTATTTGTGCAGTTTATAAATGATATAACCTGGTATAAACAATTCCTAGACTGATCCAGTGAATGAGAAGTTTCCATAAAGAGCGCAGCATAATAAATGAAATATTACTGCAATTACCTACCATTCTAATCTATGATGAAATATCATATCCATCATATGAAACTAGATTGATCCAGTAATTCTGTCATTGTTATTACACTGAAAGTAAATTTGGGGTGTGCCCCAATCCCTGCTCAGAAAGCCAATATTTCCGATCTATCAGAGTTCTGCTGTAGTTTTGGCATGTTGGGAAGTGAAGGATTGATACATTTTGCAGTCTTGAAGCCAGGTTCTGTTGTGCCGTGAAGGATTTATTGAATTCACATAGTAAATAAACAATAGTAAAAATAAAGTCTGGGGAAAATGCTGAAGGAACATACTCTTAGGTTGCTATTACGGCAGCATTTTGCAGGGTACTGTGCTATCCATGCGATTCAGTCTAATGAAGGATTTTTACTGTGTGTGCTTTTTCCCCCTCTCCTCAAAGACACTCAGGATGTTGGAGGTGGACATAGACGAGAACATCTCATGGTGAGTGCACGATCTCAGCCTAAGAGTTTTCATTCTCCAAAAATACATCATGTGTGCTTTATGTGGCAGAACTGATTTCTGAAGGTTTATATTTTCCTAAACGTAGGCACTTTTGAATAACCAGTTTTTAGTATTTTTCTAATTGATGGATTGATACATTAGCTCAGAATTATAAAAATAAAGATATGAATATGTCTAAATGTCGTGAATTCAATCTGTTAAATTTTACATATTGCATTAATTCATTGATAAATAAATAAAACAAGTCATTGAGCCACATCTGTGTTATTTTTGTAAGCATTTTTATTTTACTTATTCTTAGACTTAC
Source organism: Brachionichthys hirsutus (assembly GCF_040956055.1). NCBI lineage: Eukaryota > Metazoa > Chordata > Actinopteri > Lophiiformes > Brachionichthyidae > Brachionichthys > Brachionichthys hirsutus. Next base: position 10,979,181 of record NC_090899.1, read on the forward strand.
CGAATGTCTGTTCATGTTTCATGTTTTTAGTCAACATCCAGACATGGACCATGTTCTGATTTGCATATTGATTTTGAACCACACCTGCCTCCAGGCGAGTCAGCTGGGCTCGCCACCCACTTCAAGTTTGATAACAGACTTTAAGTTTGAACATATACTAAGATAATTTCAGCCCCAAAGCCACTAATAATTGTTTTTACCGCATTAAAGTTCAAAATGACTCCCACAGGAAACTATCCTGTGGGAGTCTTCTATCCCTATACCCAGGTTGGGTCACCGATTTGCATATCAGAATGGCAACAGAGCGGATTGTCATTTGGCTTCACTCTGCTCGGGCATAGTTCCCCATCTTTTGGATCTTGATTTTATGTTGTACCTCCCTAATGAAGCAGATTAATTAATCTCTGACCTTTATTTATTTGGAGGATAACTCCCTTGACACATTCTGGTTTTTCCAGGGGTCCTCAAGCGCCAGTATACAGAAAATACAGACTCCCTTTTCTCAAAAATAAGTGCATCTAAATGTACGTGGGACTGACTGAGGATGCATAGGCTGTTATTTTCTGTGTTTGATCACGATAAAAAGCACAATACTACACACTTTAACTATCTTTTGTTGCATATTTGAAATGCAAGTGTGAAACTGCTGGTGCACTGTACTGTGATGATAGTATGATGTTATACAGGATTAGATTCTGATGTGTTCTGTATTTCCTTCTAGGATCTAGGGTCTTTGGATGATGATGATCCTAACATTCTACTCGCCATTCAGCTTTCACTCCAGGACTCTGGGATGGCAGTCAATGGGTCAGGCCATGTTGTCCATTCCAGTGAAACCTCGCTTGGGGCTATTGGCACCTCCCTGCCTTCCAGGCTTGAACAGAGCACTCCAGGTGTTGAGGTTCTCCCCAGAGCTTCCCTAAGTAGCTCAGAACTGGTGGAACTGGGAGAGAACTTGTCTCGGCTTGGCAACATCAGCAGCCAGTACTCTGCTGCCACTGGTGTCCCCACTTCAACACAGCATTGTGACAGTCACCGCCAGGCCTACAGGGCTTCCGTTCCAATACCAGTAGCTCAAGGCAGGGGCAGCTTATCGACCAGCCTCTTCTCCTCTTCTAGTGACATGATAGATTCGCCCACATGCGGCCACGACCCGTCCTCGTCCTCTGCATTAGCAGCAAATGCTAACCTTCTGGGTAACATAATGGCTTGGTTCCATGACATGAATCCTCAAGGTGTCACCCTGGTCCCCTCAAGCTCATCTGACACCGAGTCAAGAGACGGCACACTTCATGCATGTGGGGTTAGTTGCCCACAGGAGAATGAAAAGGGTGGCGTGGTCGTGCCTGATGAATGGAAACCTGTGATGGCAGATGTGAGTTTCTGCTCTCAGAGACTGAGTCACATGGAGGATAAAGAGTGTGCCATCCCTGATAGGCCGACACAGCTAAATCTAGTTGGGCTTGACCCAATGCCGCTACCTTACATGGCCTCCCTTGATGCAAGTGGAAACCAGCGTAGAGGCTCCAAGGTCTGTCATGTCGACACACCGCAGTGTGACTCCATATCCGACCAGCTGCCCAGCACCAGCTCGTCTGAGTGGGAAGACCAAGTGCACTTGGTTTGAAGTGATAGGATAAGATGGGAAGGAGCTTAAAACACTATAGATTGCAAATTGTGCATGTGTGTACTAGCTACTAGAACACAGAATGAAGGATTAGAGGAATTATTGAATTGAAGTCTTAGCTTTGTCTAGCACCCCAAACAACCAGCCCTCCTCCAGAGAACGGGGTACCTGAAGGGGAGCCACGTGTAACAGTAGAAAATGGTTCTGTACTCATAGAAATATGAAATACTTTAATGTCGTTCAGTCTCTCCCCCCAGCGGAAGTAAATATCTGCTATGTGTCTGAATCAGGTGTGGGGAAGGTTCACTTCTGTCCAAAACTGCCTACTTTATAGGTGCCAAAACACCGACTAGCAAAAGCACAATTTGCAGTCGCCAAGTGGATTTTTCAAAGCAAATTGTGCCTCAGACTCAGCTGAACTTAAATGTGAATGTCTTGAGCCATATGTTTAGTATTTGAGATACTGGCTGAGTGATATTTTCAAATCTAAAATCTGTAGTGTGATGTGTAGCTCTGTAGTTTACGTGAAACATTCAGATGTTAAGTTGGTCCCCAGCTGAGTCGATCACAATTATTCATTTCAAAGCCTCAACCCTCCCTTTTAATGGGGCACGCGATCTGATTTTGAGGAGTTGCGTCGTGTCGTTCGGATCACGATACGGTACTCTGAATTTCATTGTGACCTGCTTAAATTAATGTCTGAGAACTGCAGCAGTCCTGTTTATACACTGCGGGAAAGGCCAGTGAAAGAGACAAACACGTAATCACAGTCAGACTTTGGTGAATTAAATAATCAAGCCCCATTTTCTGTATTAGCTCAGTAAGCAAAGCCTTCTTAGAGCGCCCAACAATGTCCCAGGCTGCATGGAGAATCCATGAATGTGTGTTGCATCTCAAACACACGAGGAGAGGTGTCCATGTCTCTGGAACAGTTCTCTACACGGTTAGAGATTCAGTGCCTTGATGTCAATCACCGTTATTGAATTATTTGTTCACAGTATTTACAGTGTAAACAAACCACTTATTACCTGTTAATTGCTGTCATCAACCTTATAGAATCAGATTCTTTGTAGCATGAATTTTTGTTGGATCTAGCAACAGTGTCTAAAAGGATAAGACTGATTTTATGATTTGGCTTAGACAGATGTACCGGTAGTTGGTCATACTCTCAGATCTTTCCCTAAATATTTCCCTCTGGCTTTCGTGTGCAGAGGGGTTTCTTGCTCTAAATGTTGAAGCAGTTTCGTAGAAACTAAAATCACTGTATTGACTTAGGAATGAATTGACCTACTGTATGTGTATTGCGTATCTTAACGGAAGACACTATATGGAGGAAAGTTAAAATATAAAGTAGGTATTTATATGAAATATGATCCATTATAGAAAATTGATTTTTACTAACCGTTAAATCACACACGAGCAGTGTTTTTACTTTTCAGACTCAATCGTGTTTCTCTACAGACTAAAGTCTGACATAGGTCAGCTTTTGTTTCTCACCTATAGAGCCACATTAAACCTGAAGAATACTGAGTGCCATATGGTTGATGGAACTGATGTAGCGTATGTGGGCTGAACAGAGGCGACAGCATGCTGCCCTTGTTGTGTAACAATATGCTGAACAGCAAAAAGGGTAGGAGACTGAATGAAATTTCTACTTCCTTTGAATTTCACCTCTAATGTCCAGGGGATTTATTTTAAAATAACATTTTGTAACTCATTTTGTTATTGTATTGCAACTAATCCTTGAAATGCTATTTGCACTTTCATACTCAATACTTGATACATTCCCTCTTTATATGAAAATGTTTGATGTGTGATGCCAATAAACCACGTGTTGAGTTTTAATGTATGAGTTTTGTGTTCTGATCAAACATGTTTATTCGAAAAATACACTTCAAATCAGCCATCGGGTTTTATGGGAGTGCTGAAGCTGACACACATCCTTAATTCGAATCTAGCTTTCAAAAAATAAAGTACAAGACAGGTGAAACAATTCAATCTTCTAAGAAAAAGTTAATTTGCAACACTATCACATGAATTATTTGTAGGTAGTATATTCAGTTTACAGTGAATGACTCCATTCAAAGTAACATTTTCGGACACAGCATATTTTTGTGCATTTGGTCTGTGTTGGAAGAGTTTCAGTGTTTCCTTTGGGAGGCCTGTCATGGTGGTAGCGTTAGCGACACAGCCCAATTAGCTGCAGCAGGAGGAGGAAAAGGGTGACGATGTCCAAGTAGAGGTTGAGAGCAGCAAACGCATACTCCTCGGGAGAAAGTTCATGCTTCTTGTGCTTGCCACCAATGATCAGATGAGTATCAAACACCAAATACTGCAGAGAGACGGGATGGTAAACCGTGATGTGAGTGAATTCAAGAAGTGTGTTTGTGTGATGAAAGAGACAGCAAGACAGTTACAAGAGCTGGTCTGAAAGAAAGCAGCGTTTCTTATCTACGAGAGAGGGAAATGTAGATAAACAGAGCATGCAGCTGAAAACAAGTGACTTGCTGCTGACAGTCGTGACTGCGTGCAGTCACAAGTTGTTCCACCAGGTGATGTAATGGGTCACAGTATTTGCTGTTAAGCCAAAGTCAAGCAGAGAGGTGACTGTGAAAGTGGAGCCTACTGCTGTTAAGAGGTGTATAATTGAAATTAAAGGGCACAAGAACATCAGAGTCTCTCTATTTAACACTAACTACTGTGATAAACACAGGAGAGAGGCTGCCCGGCCCTGGGTCTTGACATTAAACTTTCCTTAATGATTGTTTCTGTCATTTTTAGTGTGTTATCAATTCAAAATGTATTTCAGAATACCATATTATGTCATTAAAGTTACAGTGTACTTACTAAAGAAAACAGGAGGGTTCCCAGGCAGGCATAGAGGATGTAAAGATACTGTTGAAAGAATCGGAAGCAGAAAGTTACCAGAAGCAGAACTGACTTTATGCTTTTTTTGTGATCATTCCTTCCACAAGTGGGTATAGGATTTCTTCCAAATATCATCTAAAAGAAGATTGTTTCAGATCTCGGAATTATGCATTGCGCTACCTGCGGCTACAATAACTCAGCCTCAGGCTTTAATGTGGTAGCTGACAAATCGAGCACACGCTCATCCCATTTTCAGTTCTAGTTCCGTGAATGGTACGATAGCAGGGGCAGACAGTACGCTCAAAGACAGCAGTTGTTTTTTCCCTGCTTAAGGCTAAAACACCAACAGCTGTCTGAGTAAGCAGCGTTCCATATTCAAGCACATCTGTCTGAAATCTGTGCAACTCCTGTAAGGTCTGAGTGAGCATGCTTAGTGCTTGGGTCATTCCCACTACGTCCAGCAGATAAAAGCTAGAACGGTGTGCATGCACTGGTTGTTTCTAATCAGTGCAATTCACTTCCAACATGGTCGTACACAGGTGTGAGCACGGCGACTCCTTTATCTACCTGTGATCGGAGAATCACAGCAAACAATCCAAAGGAGAAGAGGGTCCAGAGAAACACCCACAGGCTCCCCCTCAATAAAGTGAAGTCCCACTAGATGAGGGGATAGAAGAGAGAGGGAGAGGGACTGAAGGTGATGAGCGTTTAAAGACATTTACATTCATCATTGCCATATAGCCAGGGCATTCAAGGTCATCTGCATTGTGAGGTGCTGCAGATCATTAAATGATAGAGTCGTTGCAGTTCAACACACACACACAGAGTTCTGGATCTAATTATACTGGATAATTAATCAACAAGCTGCAAAACAGGCACAGCGGAGGGAAGGAGATTTTTAGCCTGCATGCCCTTTTAGGTAGAGACAAAAAAGATGTCAGTTGCTGTGGGAGAATTACTAACGCTGATCGCCTCAAGAGCGATGAGCTACATCGGCAAGGCAGTCTGTATGAGATTTATATCACAGCGACAAAGACAAAAAAGCTGCGCATACAACATAAAACTGCAGAGCAAGAGAGGTGCTGAGGTCTGAGAGACGAACGAGGAGTCATAAAAAAATTAAAATAGAACCCTACCTTCATGCCGTGGCTGAACGTGACATAGTTCTGCTTGTTTTTTTCTCAATTCTTATCCTTTTGTCTCGACTGTTCACATCTTTCTATGCAACATGAATTTGACATCACTGTGCACAGATCGGGACCATGACTGGGCAACAGAGAATGAGTTGGTAGGCCACGTCATTACCAGAATTAATGAAATAGTGGTGCAGAAGAAAAACACATGAGGACAAAAAACTTTTTTTTTTAAACCCGGATGTTTGGTTTTTTTGCCTGCGGTGATTGCAGCCTCGGTGCTCGTCTCTCAATACACAGGCTCTCTCAACATAAAGCATCTGCCTTCTTCCCACAGATTAATGAGCAAAGAGCATTTATATTCTCAGGGTAACCATTAGACACCTGCTTGCTAGTTTTAGCTGATGCAGCAGCTCAACAAGTGACGAAACATGCAAAATGTCAAGCCACACTTAGAGGCGATTACGAGGGAGTCCGACTGCAATTTCTTTTCACCTACATCAATTTTACTTACTAATTTTCTGCCCCACTGACTGTATGATTATGGGTACTTTTACTATGATTAGGAGCATTTTATCAGAACGCTGGACTCCCAATGTAGTGATTCTCAAAATGTCTCCTCGATAGTGCATATTAACTCCTTCTAAATTCTAAATATGAGTAAGTCAAAAGACATTACTGATAAATACTGTCTCAAGTCTGTTAAGGGATGCAATGGCACCAGAACAATGTTTCAAATATTAATCTCACTTTATTAGAGGGCTCCTGATGAAAGGAAAAGGACAAAAGAAAGAGGATAAAAGGCTCCAGGTCACTCATGAACTCCACATGTGTGATATGTGCATCACACAGCATGAAGGAAGACCTGAGGTTTACTCCTATCTCACCATAGGGCAAACGGAATCAAGTGATTGATACATGTGCTGATCTTCACCGTCGCGATAGCAAACAGCAGTTTTAAGGTTTTTCAGCAAACACTGCAGAAAACCGAGCCATCAGGTCAGCTTAGCACTTTTCCTTTGACTGCACAGGAAACACAACTCACTGCATGGACATTTAGCACCGACTGAATAGCAAAGTCGCAGCAGCTTATGAAATTTCACTTTTGGATGCACAGCAAACTGAGTTCAGTGTGTGTGACAGATCTTACCTTTGACTGCACACAAAAAAGAGTCAAAGTGAAGGAAACCAGTGCAGTTGCCCCAACAGCCCATAAAACTGCCTCAGCATCAAAGTACCTGCAGACAGAATTATCAAACATATGAGCAGCAGAGGAAGAGGCATCACGCAGCATCACGTCTAGCCAGTCAGCGGGCACCGTTGTGTTCTTTGCTGAGGTAAAATATTACTTTATTATAAGAAATGCCTCTATTTTTTTTAATTAATTGCATTTTGAGAGATGGCAGGGGCCCATGTTGGATGTTGCCTGTATGAATTTCATACACACTACAATATAGAATATAGATTAAACTACAGTAAGGTCTTATAGATGTGATAATCTAAACACATTATTGATAGTTAGCCTTCTCATGGCACATAACAGCTTACAAAAGATCATTATCATCCTGTTGTACAGGCTCTGGTGTAGAAAAAGAAATGGTTTTGAACCATTTCAGATTTATCTGATTTATTTTCAGCCCAGAACTCTCTTTTTAATTCACTAAACCGGCACTGATAGCATCTTATCAGGATTGATGGCTCCCATTGCAGGTCTCCAACGCTCCAATCAGATGCGGATCGAATGGAGCTATTATTGTGTAAATGCCTCTGCATCAGGTGGGGGATTCATCCTAGAGAGCAAGCACTCACACTGTCACAGACCCCAGCATCAGGCCCTCGACGACAGTCTGAGATAGAGGGAGAGACGAATGAAAAGTAAAAAAAAACATGGCCAAAGACCTGTGAAATACAGCAGGCGAGGTAGAGGCTCAATTTGATGCCTGGCTGGCACTGCGTCTACTCACAAACAGGCCCAGGGCGATGAAGTTGAGGGGGACTTGACGGCGGAGGTTGTCACAGCAAGACAAGACCAAGATGAGCACCACTGCTCCCCCTCTATTTGATAAAGAATGGAGCAAGCTTCATAAACAGCCAATAAACAGGCAAGGAATGGTGAAATACACCATTCAGTTCAATATTTAAATTCACTGAATGCAATATTGATCCACTATCGCTGCCAGGTCGTTGGATTGAGATTCAGGCTGGGGGGGGGGGGGGGGGACTTGTGATTTGCATTTTCTAAAGATTTGTTGAACTCACCGCCAGAAGCTCTGAACGTGGTCACACTGGTTGAAAGATGAAAGGTGTCCAGCATCGAGACACTAAGTCTAGAAGAGTAGACAATCTAATGTATTTAAAGTAAATGTCCTTGAAAGCTTACATCATGGCATAAGAGAACCAGTAGTTGTCCCTTGTCCATTCGTTGAGAGTGTCCCTGTTATTTGGTGACAAAAGGCAGAACGTATGAGGAGAGTGTCTAATAGAGAGGCCAAGAGCAGCAGAATAACTATTAAATATTAACAGATGGCAGGGCATCGTGCATGTGGGAAGGGCACACAATTTATGAACAGAAAATACTGTGGGAGTGTTCTAGCACATTCATTATGCAAAACATAAGGCTGTCAAAATACAGGACAAAAAAAATGTTACACATCATAAGCGCCATTTGGTTTTCTACACTGAAAATTCAGCACTGGTTGGCTCGCTCACAATCTTTGTGGGGCCAGCTATGGTCCTTGTGCACCAGTGTGATTTTACTCACTGACAGGCTACTCTATAATGCACGGCTGGATCAGTTCCTGATTCAGCTCGCTCTGGAAGCGATCCCTCCGTGTGATGGAGCCTCACCAGTAAAGAAAAGCGCAGATGATCCCAACGGTCACCAGCAACTGAATCATCAATATTAAGTACACCTTCCTTATGAAAGCTGTTGAGAAAGCATAACACAAGACGAGAAAAGCACTCAGAGAGCGCAGACCTCCGCCAAGCAGCTCATTCCCCTCATAATTATTGCAATCATGATGTAAGCATTTCTGATGATGAACTTTTCCAGAGACCAGAAGCAGCAATTCAAGCAGCACATTAAGAACAGAGCGCATGCATTCTGTGCCCCACGTGTTTTGTGATTTTTAGTCGTAATATATATTTTGTTTTGTTTAAATTGTATTTTTTTGTCTTAATCTGACAACCAAAATAAAACTAATCATCATCATCATCATTATTAGATTTACACCATCCACATGGTGATCTGGATCATCACCAACGGGTTATAAATTGTTCTTGGTATCTTTATACACCAACCATGAAAAGTAAAAGTGAATCTGAGTTGATGTGTATTTTTTATACTTGAATCCATAAATGGGTTTTCAATGTTAAAATTCACTATTTTTTCTTGAACTCATTCTGGATCAAATCCTGAAGACATTTTGCCTGATAGCAAATATCGGACCCTTTTATTTTTGGTGAGTGAATTGAATGCATGCAAGGATGAATGTGGTTTCATGTTCACATTTACATACAACATATGTTTTTTGGAAAAAGCCTCCATTATAAGTAGGAAAATCTGAGTCTCGACAGTATCCGATCCGGATGAAATTCGATGGTGAGATAGAGGGCTTCACCCTACATGACTCTATCAAATTCCATAAACATTGGTCAATAGCCAACCGAGAATTGAGAAACAAATTTTGAAGCTCCATTGACTGCAATGTTAACTAAAATTTCAAAGTGATCCAGAATCCAGGATCTTTTCTGGATCATCACCAAAATTTAATCATCTGTTCCTGCTAACATTCCCTGAAATGTTTTTACTTATCTTGCTAACAGACAGACAGACAGACAAACCATTGATTACCTCAGTGGAGGTAAAATATAGACGGAACATTAAGCAAACCATTAAAATGAAGTAGCCATGCACCAGCAGGGTCATTATTTCCAGATAAATATAATGAAATGTCTCTTTCCACATGTCGTTCTCTAATGACCCCTGCCGAGGTGAGGCAGAGGTTATGTAATTGCGGACGTTTGTCTGTCCGTCTCTCCGTCTGGCCGTCCGTTCCATTGAAATGTTGAGACTGTTACCAGGAGCAGATGATTCCGATGATTATATCAATGTTTATGGAATTTTACACGTTGAAAACGCCATTTTACGGATTCAAAAATCTGTTACTATAACTCCGATTCACTCTTACTTTTTATGGTTGGTGTTTAAAGATACCAAGAACAATTTAGAACATTTTGGTGCTGATCCAGATCACCGTGTGGATGGTGTAAATCTAATTATGAGGGGAATGAGCTGCTCGGCGGAGGTCTGTGCTCTCTAGTTTTGCTTTTCTAGTTTTAAATGATTTCTGTTTTGTGGAGAGTAAAGTGGTTAAATTCAAGCCTGCTCTATCTATTTCTACCCCGTCAGTTCCTCATCCTTCTGGGCCTCACCTTTTCGTATGGCAGCGTTGCTGAAGTTGCTTTCCTGTAAGCCGGGTGAGTAGTTAGGTGGATCTTGGCCATACTGGTTGTGGCCAGGGAGGAATGGGTTATAGGTGCCAGGAGGACACACCACTGCGATGTTCCCTTCCCCTACCTGATTCATCCAAGGACACCACAGGTCATTCAAGCACAAAAATTCAAATTCTGAATAGAAATCAAGATTTCTGAAAATTAATTTCCTGTTGAAATGATGTCATAAAAGAAAGTCAAGCATCTATAATTACATACAAAAAACAATGTCCATATTCCCTTCTTCGACATGACAAAACAACATGATAAAATACTGTCACTCCTCCAAACCTGATGGCTCATTCCTGCGTTAAAGTTGTGTCCATCGTGCTGAGAGTTGTACGGAGGGGGGTTTAATCCAAAATTATCCTTGCTGCCTGCGTTAAAGTTGTGTCCATCGTGCTGAGGGTTGTACGGAGGGGGGTTAAATCCAAAATTATCCTTGCTGCCGCCGTGACGCTGGTCCATCATCACACAAAAAAGGTGTCAGGTCTTTCAATCCACTGAGGAACCAAGCGGTCCAGAGAAGACAAGTCAAAGCCGAAGGTTAAATTAAGGTCAGCATTTTCTTTTTCAACAGTTTAATCAGTGACGATGATATGGTAAATGGGGCGAAGTCACCGCAGAACAAAATGATGGGTAATTAGAGAATGATGCATTAAACAATCAACAAGAGGCAGTCATGACTAGCATCCACATTTATGGCCTTTAAGCCCCCCATCAACTAGAATTGCATGTATATTTAATGGCTAAATAGGTTGTGGTTAGTTGATCTCAAAGGGAATTCAGTAGAAATCAAGACAGACAAGCATCCAGAGATTCTATCTCCATATACAAGACACGAGAGTAACAAAGAGTAATTATTTATGATGTAAAACTGCAGTAAATGAACGTGTCTGCCTACAGATAGGTCTCACAGTATACGCAATTAAAGCAACGTCCGTCCCTCATAGAGATTAATAAATAACAGTGGACTCATGTGAGTCATCACTATGAACTCAAGGCAATAATAAATAACCAGCTACCACTAATACATTATGACTTACGTTTCCTACTCAACTTCCTCAACTGAGTCCCCCCTTCAAAGAAGTGAAATATATTTTACGAGGTATTCAAATACTACTTAAATGTTTCTGTTTACATACATAGCAAGAATGGCACTTACACCACGATGAAGTTACAAACGAAGCATTGCGAAAAGTATCTTGTTTGTCGAGTCTTCAACATGTGATTGATCACTGTTTGACTAGTGTTCATGCAAATGAATACATTCAATGTCTTACTTCATTATACTGTCTTACCTCTTCGTCACTGCCAGGAATCGGCTGCTCTGCTGCTCTTCTTCTGTTAGTTCCTGCTCAGGGCAAAGATTACCTGCTATCAGTTGGTCCCCACAGAGGAAGGACTTTGACGTAGTGGAAACAGGATGCTTCCATCTTTGGCAGGTTCAAAAGGATTAAAAATAAAATAGAAATGAAATAAATTATTGCCATCATTAAACCACAATTAATGATATTTTGTCAGAGTAAATCACATCTTTGGATTTTCCTGTTGCCAGTGTTTATTCAGATTGGGAACAATCCATGTGCCTTCATAGACTAAAACAAAATCCTTGCAGCCTAATTATTATCATTAGTGTATGCAGTGTATAGTAAATCTGTCAGATTCATCCTTTACCAAAAGGGAAACTCCATACAATGGATGGCCTGTCTGTCTCACCTTTGTTACACATTGACCGCAATCTACGTGTGCAAACCTTTCAGAGAGGAAGTAAAAGTAGCATCGACAGCCCACGTAAAGGGATTATAGTTCCGAGTCACAGTTGGGAAGAATAGAGAACGACATACTGCACTCTCTGTGATTAAAGTAATGTCTTCATGACATGCTAACCTTTTTCATACCAGAGATGAACAACCAGCAAACCTCATGCCTCCTGTTCAACATGTGCAAACACTTTGCAGTTCTGTCTGGGCTTTTACTCAGAAGACGATGAATCTGCAAAAGATACACATAAAATATTCAGAATTTGTTGCATCAGCAGTTAACGGTGAGGTTTCATGTCAGGAAGTAATTTCAAAAATCACAGCATCAGTGCACACGGTTTAAAAAAAAAAAATCTGCAAGGTGAGTTTGCAGTGCAATCATATAGCAACAGTGGAAACTAATCATACTGTACAGCACGCAAACACTAGGGGGCACTAGTCACTTGTGCTTCTGCTAATTGCTACTCGTCCCCTGATTTTCCTGCTTCTTCTTTACCAAACCAGCAGGACCAAATTATCCAGGTTCCTCTGTGATTGCCTCTTCCCCTTAATCCATCTCACCTGTATGTACCATGTGATTCGTTTGCTTTTATTTCTGTACCAATGCTGTAAAACATGGGGAAAGACTGGTTACCCAGTTGAGATGGCAGTGTGGAAAGCCTTATCTAAAACAGATCAAGAAAAGTCACATATTTGCAGGGGCAGAAAGATAATCTGCAAAAAATAATTCTCAATCTGTTTGCTGCTGATTGGTGTGTCAGTCAACACAAGCTGGGTTTACATTGCCTGCTCAAACCCGATGAGCTCCCTTTCCCCTCTACACAGGATATCAGTGGGATTTAAACGTGCGACGCAACAAATAAAGTCACATTTGAGCAGGCAAGTTGAAACCCAGCCTGTGTTGACTCACCAGTCAGTGTGGAGACCAGGCTGCAGTTAACACACGTCCGATTCTGTCCAAACAGCAGCATCGCATGACGCCACGGAGCTGTGTCCACGACTCAGAGGATGAGGGAGAGTGAGAGAGAGAAAGAAAGAAGTGGGGATAGACATAAGAAAGGACGGACTGATGAAAGGAAAGGTGTAGAAAAGACAAATCGTTCTGCAGTGCTTGAGATGTAACCGGAATGTGAGTCTGTCTCTCCGCTCATGTCGTTGTGAATCTCTCCTCCCCGGCTGCTGTGGCAGGAGTAATTTGGAGAATTTGACATAGTGGCTTGTTTGGGGCCTCAGAGAGCCCCGGTTTAGGGCTGGAGGTCCGTGTCAATTGCTGCCTCTTCATTTCTAATTTACGGCCCTCCAGAAACTGCTAATGCTGAATTTCAGCAGGATGTGTGGCTGATCGCTTTCACCACACAGTAGGACTGCAGGACTTATTAAAAATGAGGAGAAACACGTTCTATTAAAAATGATCAGCCAGTCCAGCTGTGTGAAGATGGAATATTCCTTCAGTCAATTTACATTGTATTTAACATATTTTAACATCTTTTGTTTAACATATTGATTCAATAATTTCACATTTTCCTTAAAATATATTAAACATATTGTTTCAGTAATTTAACATCACAATTGTATTCATTGGTGTATTTACAGGACACTATATTTGTATAAAACTAGATCTTTAAGTGCACTAATTGAAATTCAGGCTTCTTATTTTCTTCGCTTTGTATTTCTAATAATTCATTATGTGTGCCGTGCCGTCATTGCTTGTTTTATTTGTTATTTTTTTCTTTTGCATTTTAAAAGCTGACTCAGGGAGACGCATAAATATGCACCTGTACTGTAAACTAAAATAAAGTCTTAGAGCAAACCATCTCCTCCACATATAACATTTTTATTTTGTGGGGGCCAAATAAATGTTGCGCTAGTTTTCAGAATGACTTGTTTACCAAATGAATGCATTGCAAAAGCCACAGTTCACTCAGACTGACTGAGTCTGAGACATAATTAAGTGAATGAATGACTGTTATCAATAGTTTATTTAATTTATGGCTGATCTGTAGCACAAATCTGCATGCACATTTACAGCTTACATTAGCAGGATCCATAAGTGGCAATGTTAAATTACATTACAAGTAATCACGAAACTTGTGTCTAGTTCTTTAATGATGAGCTAAATAACTGAAATAGACTGTTGCAGAAATACCTGAACCACATTCGTAATATTCGTAAAATATTACATTTTAACATTGAAAACCCCATTTACAGATTAAAAATATGTTACAAATACACATCAACATGGCTAAATGCACAACACACATGATGATCCAGATCACCATGTGGACGGTGCAAATCTAATGAGGGAGAATGAGCTGCTCGGCAGAGCTGTGCGCTCTGAGTGCTTTTCTAGTTTTCATCTCTTTAAAAGAACGCTTCAGTAACATTTCACTTGATTATACATTATAAATTAGGTACAATTGTTTTTGCTAAAGGCTTCTTCAGAACAGATTAATTAATTTGACTCATCTAGGTAAGACATCATGGTTTAGCCATAATTTTCACTGTGCTGATTTAAGTGAACAAGCAAGTAATTATATTGCCCCATTTCTTATCGCTGTCCAAATTAACAAAATATGAACATTGACTTACCCGGTACTTGCAATTACCTTTTTAATATTATGATCAGGAGATGACAAGTTAAATTATCTCATCATTAACAGAGGTCGATTTTTCCTCGATTATGGATTAATTTATCCCATTATTTAAACAAAGGGCTAATTTCACAAGCTATCAATATCTCATTTCCTAAGATTCCTTACAGTGGACCATGACATACAGTAACACGCATGCTAGTCTTTGGGCTGGGCTTGCACAGAACTACATGAAGGTCACAACAAAAACCTGCACTGGCACTGGGGAAAAGGTAAATGAACTGCCGACATGTTACTTTTCTTGATAGAATAAGTGACTCATTATGTCATTAAAATTATGGCAAACATGGCCATCATCTGCTTAGTCATAGAAAAGTTTATTAAGCATTCTGCCAAGGCAAAAGCTACGCTGGTTAATTAGAATCTACAGCCTTCTGATCTTACATCCCAGATGGGTGTGAACACATTCCGACTCTTTTCTGATCATTTTAGGATGATGGGTTTTTTTTTTGATGCTGGAGTTGATTTAAAGTGGAATGTCATAAGGCCATGAAAGGAATGAGAGGAAGTCTCTTCAAAGCCCCGGTAGTGTCTGACAGGGTCAGATATCGGCTGGAGAGTTAAAAGCAAGTGCCATCACGGAAAAGTTTCCTCATTTTCATGCATCCCTGCAGAAGAGAATCATATAACACTCAACTTTTACATGGGAAGGATTGTGCCAATTACTAATCTCGAAAATTATTTAAATATATAAAATCATTTGGAAACTACTTCTTCCCGCAAGCTCTAGAGCCACAGCCAACTGGATTGCACTTGCTCTGTTATCCAACTTGCTGGCTCTTGTGTTCAGTTAGAATTAAGCCCAGTATTTCTCCCTAATACCAGTGCCAATATAATGTCAATCTTTCCGCCATCTATCCTGGAATGGGCGGTGGTTACAGCAGCAAGGAACAGCTATTGCTGCATTCAGCAATTGCTTGAGAATGGTGGTTGCAAACGGGTCAAGGGAGCAGCTCAATGGAACGAGGGGCTCCGGAGCAGCTGTCAACCCCCGAGTGTCACGGAGATACCGCCACCATTCAGGTAAAACCCGCTGCGTCGTTGAGCCGTGCAGATGTGACCCAATTCTACCAATTAGTTGATGAATATCTCAATTGTTCAACCTCAGATTAGGCAGGGCTCACTCAGAATGAAAACATCTGCAGCCTTCTGTGGCGAGCGCACGATGATATTTAACCAGAGCTGCTGTAATGTTCTCAGCAAATGTCATCTTCAGCCACTGCCAGAACCTCTCAGGTGGGCAGACATAGGTCAAACTCTATTCTTGATTAAAAAAAAAGACAAAGACAATGATTTAGGGCAACACTGACACCAATGCAGCATTGCAGGGTAACTATCAGGTGAGAAGACACTGTGCACTTTCTACCACAGATATTTGTCATTATACAACCGTAAAATGAACTTACATGCTTAGTGTGGAGAGTTGGTCCTGAGTACCCAGAGAAAATCCTTTCAGACACATCCTTTCTTGATGCGAGGCAACAGAGCTAACCACAAAGTTTACGTGAGTAAATTACAGAATGTGAGAATAAATACCACAATCACCTGGGATTATACTGTGATATTCTCCAGTCCAATGTTGCAGGCGATAAAGACAATAGCAGTAAACCAATTGTAAGCCATTGCAAAGAAAATGACGCCATTGTGAAAGTCGGCAGGCCGTCCAAGGACAGATGGATGCCTCATCTGTGGAGAGGCCATGTAGCCATTTGCTGTCAGATGCTTCCAGTCAGAAACTGGGCAGAAAGGATTTGAGACTGGAACTTTCTTTCCCTGACAGAATGCATTCAAAGAGAGAAAATGGACTTCACATAAGTCATGGCAACCACAGAATAATAACTGACAGTGACATTTCACTGCTGGTATAGCTCTGACAAGAGGAAGCACTACTGCCACCATCCTGTGGTCAAATGTCAGCGTGTTCCTCTCAGTTTTATGACACAGTCCGCCTGGTTCGCAGACTCGTTGCACAGCAATCATTTTGACATGTCGTTCTCACATGCGTATCAAAAATCGGTGTGTTTATCCAAGAGCAGGTTCTGCCATCACGAGAAGTGGTTCACTGCCTCTGTTGTTGCCGGACTCTCAATCGAACAGAACCGTTAATACTTGTATTAAATCCTTCTGTGTTCTTCCTGCAGAGACCAAAAAGTAATTTTTTTTTTAAGGATAATATATTTTAATTAACTTAAGCAATTACTTGCAAATTCAAAATGTCCAGCTTGGACACTCAGTTTTCTGTTTAAATATTCTTTGTCCAACACTTACATTATTGTGTTGTATTGTTGCATCATTTAAGAACAATTGAATGTAAACTAGAAAAGCACCTCCACCAAGCACCTCAGTGTCCCTATATTAAGATTTACACCAACAATAATGGCCCTACATTTGTTTCATCTATATTTTTAGATTCCTTAACCATGAAAACAAACCTTTCGAAATTGGATTCCCATTGATATAATTTTTAGTTTAGAAGTTATTCCAGTGATGTGCGGTGAGGTTTGTGGCTGGAGAGGCACAGACAGATTTACAAAGGTTATGTTTCTGATACCAGCTTTCTTTACACACACATAATACTTGATGTTCATGTTTAGCCAAGCAAGAATGTTAAATTCATAGCAGCCGAGAGAGAGCCTATTTGCTCTGAACTCTGCTCTTAGTTTCCCACTGCAATGCCACAATTCATGCACGTGTAATACAAATTGAAGTACTGCATATACTTTGACTTTTGTTGTGAACTGTATATTGTACAAATATATAATGCACTGTACAGCAGTGTGTGCACATATTTTTTCTTCTTCTTCTTCTTTGTAACTCGCGCATTTTGTGGATAGAACAAATAAAGACGGCTCACGCACGCGCCTCTGTCTTGAGTCAGAGTTACTGTCTGCTTCAGCTTGTGATATTTCACTGCGGTTTTACTTGAAACCATTAAGACTAAATACGTTAAATACATTACTAAGACTATTAAAAATAAGAACATATAATAAAAGTCTCATCATATTTGACACATATAGAGAGACAGCGACTGGCAAGTGCCAACAGCATGCGCTCAATACAGTGTGTGTGGGATAGCGCATGTCACTTACGTTATTCCCAAAAAACATTCAGTAATGGTGGATTTTTCCGGATCGAGAGATCCATAGCTTTTGAAGATACAACAAATCCGTTTGCCCACTACTCATTCCACAGTGTCTTGGAAAAGGCCAGCAAAAACAGAACCTCCTTTGTGGAGGTAATGAGAGAGATATTATTGAAAGTGTTAAAAAACAAAATCGTTTTGTTGAGAAAGTTTACCCGGATTTCAACTGGATATCTCTCCTCAACAGAAATCAGGTCCTATTTATTATTTCTATGCTACCATGGTAGTGGCCGCCCAATTCATTTATCCTTTTCATATTATTTTACTGGTATTCATTCTGTGGAGGAAAGTATTTTGTAGTTAGACTTAAATGTTAAAATTTCACATGCCCCACATTCCGCACAATAAATATTGCAGACAGGTAATATACCAGGCCTATTTATTAGGCTTTGTTTAGACTGTTCAGTGGTGGGCAGGGGGGACAGTTATACAGCAGCATAATGGTCTGTGTGTTGAAACTGTAAGTCTGTCTGATGATGGATGGTCTGTGTGGGGGGTGTATACTGTCCCCGATGATGATGTGTGCCCTCTTGATGACCCTAGTGTTGTAAATGTCTTCAAGTGATGTGGAGGCTGCTCTGGAGATGAATAGTGCAGCTTTATTCTCACGATGGCGGGCTTCCTCTCCAGGGCAGTGCAGTTTCCAGACTGAAGTGGAATTTATGAGGACAGACTTGACTGTACATCAAAAAAAGTTTCTGAGGTGTACTAAATTTCCTCTAAAGTTTAGAGCAGATTAGATTAATTATTACCTCCGCTGAGGCTGAGGCTGAGGGTTATGTGATCGCTGGTGTTTGTCTGTCCGCCTGTCTATCAGCAAGACAATTCAAAAGGTTCTGGACAGATCTTGATATTTTCAGGAAATATTTGGAATGTTACCAGGAGAGATCCTGGTGTATAAAGATACCAAGAACAATTTAGAACCTTTTGACGATAAACCAGATCAAACACGTTTGGGATGGTGTGAATCCAACTACAAGGGGATTGAGCTGCATGGCGGAGGTCTGCGCTCTCTGAGTGTTTTTCTAGTTAGATTTAAGTTATTGCCAACCAAAAAAAATGTTCAGTTTGAAACAGCTGAACTTAGAGAAGTTGGCTATACTGTACAAAAAGGCTGCGGTGTCTTCGAAGAAATGCTACAAAGTAAGAATGCTTTCCAAAATATAAATTGTTTATTTTTATTAATATACATAAGGCAAAGTGAGCAAAAACAATAAAAATCAATATTAGCTGTGACGACCCTTTGCCTTCAAAACAGTATTTCTATTTCATCATGAGTACGACTGAAGCAGAAGGACACAAAAGTATGAGGAAAGAAGAAGACAACGGCGTCGTGTAGAATGGGAGGAACAATATTTTTGACATTAGGCTGGGCTGAGATGGCATGTTCTCTCAGCATTGTTCTGGTCCAAAGAGACAGCTCGACTGAATGTCAGCAACGAGCCCAACAGCAGTGGAAGCAGGCTGTTGGGACAGTTTGGGTCATCCATCAAACAATCTGACATGTGAGGAGATTGTAGCTGTGTCATGAGTGATTTAGATTCATCTACTAAATTATCCACACAGAGAATGGAAGCTCTTAAATCAGAATGCAGCTCTATGCTTTTATACTTTGACCCAGGAATCCCAGAAACACTTGACCCAAAAATTGGATGCTGCGCTGCCCCCCTTAACCCCCTGGGGAACTCAACAAACTATCTCTTTCCCACTACTGAGGAATAATTAAACTCATGGTTAGTCAGAAAAAGCTGAACCAAAAATGTAAGGTGCCAAAATGTGACAGTTTGCTGACATAAATCCCCAGCATGCACAGCGGGTTCTCGGGATGTTAGCAGACAAGTTAAGCCATCCTCTTTAAGAAGGTGCTAGCACAGTAACAGAAGGAGAACAACATGTCATTTTCCCATGCAGGGCAAATATGCTCAAACATATGACTGCATAGCATCATATGTACCATTCACACCCATTTGATGCTGAAACACTGTGCATTTTCTGCAGAGCATGCATGATGGCCAATCTAATGTCATTGTCCTATGTTTTATAACAAGGACTTTAAATATGAGGTTATATGTAGCATGACCAAAAATTATTGTTTGACAGACAAATTCATGGCTCTCTCAGCCATATTTTCCTCCTCCAGGTCTGTCAAAATACTAACTGTCTCTTCAGGGCACAGGGACACCATCTCTTTTCAAAAAAGAAATGGCCTTTATAGATGGAAACAAAAAAGACTGCCCAGCTATTCATGACAGAAAACAATTTGTTGCGTTTTCATTCATAATAGAGCAAAGGACAGGAGAGTGAGTCACTGGTGCAGGTGGGAGTGCTTGCATACAATAAATCTGAGGGATTTTATTGGTTTTGGCATTGTTGGTTTCCATTCAAGAACCTGCAGGATTGTACAAGCTATATAAATGTAGTATTTAGCATTCCTAACAATACATATAGAGTATACATTTCTATTTTATTTAAGAGGACTTCTTAGAGAACCTTTAGAAGTGGTGTCCAATATTAAAGGCTATATGTTTTGCGTTGTGTTCATCCCTGCATTAAGAGGATATAAACTCAAGCAAACAAAGGACGAGCAGCAAAGCTGGTTCTGGCCTCCTGAATAAAATATCACATGTGCCTTTTGAAATTATGTAGCCAAATTATGCGCTCACAAGCCACAGTGATCAAAGGTAGCCTCTGCTGTTCTGTTGCTGCATTTCATTTCTTTGGATTTTCCTAACGGGCATATGTCAGGAAGCATATGAGGTTTTAGGACTTCTGTGATTTAGGCTTTTGAGAGCTGATGAAATGACACAAAAATGTTGTGTGTGTTTTTAAAACTGAGCTCACGCTCTTTTTAAGGCTCATCCTCCATACAGCTGACTGCACCAGCAGCTTTAAAGTTTTATTACACTTATGAATCCCTCAGTAGAGAAATTCATTTTTTAGTCTAGTATATTATCACACACGCAATGTGTAAAGTATCATGGATAGACACCTCGGCAGTGCCCAGGCCAACCTCCGGGTCTCTAGTCAAATCCCTGTGGAATGAGCTAAATCTGAAAAAATATTTTTAATTGTATTATTATTTTAATCATTTTTATTAAATGTAGGGCTTCTGAGTAGGAACAAGATTGTGCCACATCATGGATCTTGCTCATGACTCATTGACCTCAGTTTAACAGCACTTATTCCACATCAGATAACTCTTTGATCTACCAGTATTGAGTAGTTCTCATTATCCAATGTTTTTAACCGCAGATATATACTAAGGATATATCCCAGTATATAACTCTTCTAATTCCTGCTCTTGGAGTCCATTCCACTAAATATGAAATCCACGTCCATTTTGCACAAATGCCAGCAATATGAATAGTGAAAATGCTACTACTTATTGCACAGATCTGTGACATTAGATTCCTTTCATCCATAATATGTATAAAAAGTCTAAAACTGATCCTGATATTTCATTATTTATTTCTCAACAGCTTTCCATCTGGAACAGTCAACTATCCTGAAGATGTCTGGCGAATGAGAACAGTGCTTGAAAATGGATCCTTAGGGAAAAACTGCAGCAAGAGAGTGAGACTGGTTAGTAAATTAACAATCCAGCACTTTTGAGCCAACAGATCCACAGGAGCACAACTCATTATGCTATGACATGTGTCTAATTCTGTTTCTCTATGTAAAAAACATCACATTGTTCAATGCCAGATAAAGAGTGAAGAACCTTTTAGGGAATTTTATTTGATCAAAAATACTTATTCAAATCAACAGCCACTGTTTCAAAATGGGGAGAATTGTTGTGTTGAAAAAAACCCCAGTGTTGATTCCATCTTTCATGCAATATGTCAATACTGTCTGTCAATGTTGTGAGGTGTGATTTCACAGTACACATTCAGTCCCTTGATGAAGGTGGAGGAATGCCACGGGCTACCTGAGCATCAGAGGCAGCCAAGAACATCCGTTCATTGTACCCACACATGCACCTCTGCAAATGGATTTATTACACCAGGCACATGTGTAAACCGCAAGACCACAAATGCCTCTGAGAGGTGGACAGCGAAATCGGCTTACTGTGCTAACCTGCTATGTCACCAGTTCTCAATAGAGCATTTGTAGGTTGGAGGATGACACGGTACAAACTGCAGTAAGAGCCCATTGTTGAGCACCAGTGATGCCCCTCAAAGGGAAAAAGAGCTCTAATGAAGCTGTTTGCTGCTCTGAGACTCACTGAGGGTCCAATCGGTGATTAGGCCTCACTAATAATGTATTACACCAAGTGTTTAACTCCGCCATCCCGAGCCTCTGACATTTTGGTCATGCAACAGCTTATATTGCATCATCAACGTTTGGGTAAAATCTGCTTGATGAAGCTACAGAGTAACTTCTATGAAAAATCCTTCTGGCAAATATTTCTAATCCATACATAAATCCCTGACGTAGAGTTGAAAGTGCAAGCTTAACCTAAGTCAGAAATCAAATAGGATCCTGCCAGTCAAGTGCATGTCCTTTGATTTTAATGCGCACTCTTTATATATTCTATGTTGATACTGTGTTCTCCGTCATGCTCCCTTGCATTTTCTCCCCTTTGATTTGCATTTTAGATTCATCCTAGTCACTTGCATCATGTCCTGACAAACAGCCTCCTCCTGTGCCGTGATTAATTTTGTCACTGGAATTATACCCCTGTGTGTCTTTGACAACCAGTAAAGCTGTAATTAACACCCATGTCTGTCAGGAGACACATAATACTTTATCTTATATACGGCAAGAATAAGTGTGTTCGGTTTAGAATGAGGACGTCACAATATACCTATATTGACACATGCCGCAAATTCTCAAGTGTGCACATTTCACAAATACCTAGCAGCACAAACACAATCACCACAGCGTCAAGGCAAGTGTCACTAATTCTGCATCTGAGCAAATGTGAAACAAGGTTAAATAAAATTTTCTAAGATACGTCGAATAATAGCCATAAAACTGTTAATGCAGAATTGTGATGTCACATTGATGGTGACCTTTCATATCAAAAATGTCATCATTTTATACATTTAGACATTTGTGTGAAATTTTAATGCATGTTGGAATTTCACAAAAAATGCCTCCATCAAAATAATAGATTTTATGAGGTAACAATGACCTTTGAATATCAGAATCTCATCAGTTACTTTCATTCTTAATGTGTTAGAAGCAAGTCCCTGAAGGCCTTCTTAAAATATCACCCCCATGAGAACTACACGGACTGAATGATGGAGGGACAACCCATCAGCACGGGGCCCTTAGTTCATCACTCATGCAATGCTTGTAAATAATAATTTTATATTCCCAACACACGCTGTACCTTCATTACAGTTGATAAATGGTTAATCATGAATGTAGCCTGGTCTGAAAACAGAAAAAACCCACAGTGTAATTTGTCTTATGTGCAAATGTAGGCGCATTCAAATCCATTTTATTGCGTGCACCAACTCTTGCTTTCTCAGAGTGAATCTAAAAACTGTTTTTAAAGGCTGACATGACGATGCCAGCCAGCGTAAATGAGTCTCCAGCGGATCCCAGTAGACACAAGGAAAGCTCTTTACGTGATAGTTTGACTGCTGTTGAATGTGCGGGGATGAGAATGATGGGACTTGTGATAAAATGTGTGTAAGGCAGAAGTTCCTCTTGCATGTGTTTACAAGGATTATTGGTCACAATGCGTTGCTCCAGGTAATCTTTAAAGATCAGAATCCGTTGGAAGCAGATTATATCCGTGCTAATTTGGCTAAAACGCAGCACTGGCCAGCAGGTGGAAAGCGAATTAAAATCTTGATAAGAAGCTGTTTCGAGCACAATGAAAAAAAAGTTCCTTTAATAAAAGAGAACAGCAACACGGAGGTTTATTATTTTATATTTTATATATAAATTAAGGATTTATACATTGCTGATCAAGAAAAAAATACGAAACTTTTTTTGATCTTACATGACATTTACATGTGGAATTTTACACGACATATTCAATAACTTACAAATGTTTTTCTTGCATAAAAAATATATCTCTTTACAAAAGATTTGCAATATGTACATTGTCATATTCACAGGTTTTTGATCTGGTTAACAATTGTGTGGTACATTTAAAAGCATTCATTCTACTCCGATGTGAGACTTTCGTGTTGTATGCTATTTTAAGTCAGGTGCATTTCTTTTCTCATCCATAAGAAATATATGAACTATAATAATATAATACATATCAATAGGACAAGACATCTTGCCATAGAATGCCATCAAGTATCAAAACTGTATACATGTACAAAACATAACAGCAACAACTGGAATTCACATAGTAGTGGTAGAAGGTCCTGGAGCAGCAATTGCTAGCCTGGATCACTTTTTGCCAACATGCACAGGTATGAAACAATGCTTTTAAAACACATCTCTTAATTGCTAAATGTGCTAATTGTTTAGAATGATTTTTAGTTTTAATAATGCAAAGAAATTTAAGAAATGCCCATTTAATATTCAAGGCACTGCAATGATGTAGAGATGGGAAAATGGTGGCAAATGTTGTTGATGTTGGGACATGGAGGACTATGATGATAATTTCAATGGCAGCTCATGTTTCAGTGTGCAAATTCTCTTGTGTATTCTGTACATTTGTTGGCAAAAGCTGATGGTTAATTAAGACAATGAAAAATCCATTTATATCAACTGGTGTCAAGGAGATAGAGCAGGGTCATGTATCAGTTGTCTCAGAGTAGGAGTAGTGATCCGGTTATTTATCAGTTATTCACTAAGGCACAGTTTCCCAAAATAATAATCAAAAAACAGTGTTTATTATATGACAAACTAGAGATGATGAGGAAGCGGCAGTTGTTTTGTGTTGGAACTACCTTAAATATGGCGACGTGTCAAAATCTGTAAAACATAAAATAAAGATCAAGACAAGATTTATCCAACTTCAGATGCCTTTAATCTTTGATTTACCAAAACCTAGGGTTAAATAAATTTCTGGGAAACCCGGCCATATATCAGTAAGTACTGTGCAATTTAGAAATTTTCTATTTTAAATAAAAAGAATCAATCAAGCAACTCCTACTGTGAGATTCTTGATACATACAGGCTCACAGATCGGGTTAATTCATTATAATTTTGGTTTATTTTGAACTCACTTTGGAAAAAACTCATAGCTGTGAACCCTAATGAGCAAAACAAGCCAATGGACTGATGAACAGAATAAATACATGGATGGATTGAGTACAGTCCTGCATGACAAATACATTGAAAAGTAAAAGATGCCCTGTCAAGAGTCACTTTTAACTACATCCCCTGTGAAGAATAAGTACTCTGTTGTCAGAGAACCTGCACTGTAAAATTAAAAGCCCTCCCATTCTCAGTGGCATTCGAAACATTGTACTGCACTCCAGTAATTATATCCCTGGCTGTATATTTTATCAGTAGGAGGTAACCATCCAATTAAAAAGGTAAAATTTAGCATAAATCTTTGAACAGACTACAGCATCAACACTTTCAAAAGAGAGGCTGTTCCTTCTTCAGCTTCTCATGTCTTCTCAAACCATCCATTTCTTAGAAAATAGACTTTAAAGATTACACTGATCAGCTCAGCGTTGAGAGGCTCCTCACAACCAAAAGAGAAAACAACTCATCAGGATGAAGGTGAGACTAAACCCAAAAAAAGGGATCCAAGGGTCTGAATTCATGAGAGGAAAAAGTTAAAAGTTTTCATTTGGCATTGTGATACCTCTATATTTATACTGTATTGGCAATAGAATAATTACTAAGCATAATGACAATTGTCATTATGCTTAGTAATTATTCTATTGCCAATACACTTCTACAGAGCATAAAATACTCCTTTATGTTGATATGCCAGAGGGTCTTTTATTCATAAAGCCAACACTCACAGAGTGTAAGAAATGCTTATCTTTACCAAACTAGGGGAAGAACTGTAAAGATGTGGGACCTCTCCTTCCTCTTGCATTACTCACTAAGATTCTCTATACAATCATGTGCAACTGCAGTTAAGTGTTGCTCAAAGTGTGCTTTATGTTTCTGACAAAATCTGTGTTGCAATGTCATCAGACACAAGGAAAATATGAATGTCTATATATATTATATATGCTCATTAAAGCAAACAATGTGAAGTTGCCTCTGTGTTTCTCTTTCCTTCTGTCTCGCTGTCTGACCCAGTAGACATCAAACCATGGTGCAGATGGTGTTGAGATTGGGGTCGAACCGGACAACTTTCCCCTCAGCAGCCTTTGTGTTTGTGTTGTACATGGGATTCTCAAAAGTGGCCTGTCCATTGTTGTTCTCGTGGACGGCGCATCCTGTGTACTGCGCTTTATCTGTTTTCCTGGGGGGAGGGGGAGGGAGGGAGAAATGAGGTTGCATGTGAGTTGAAATGTAGTATTCTAATCATCCACCCTGCTTTCAGTGTTTCCATCGCGGTGTGGACAGCTGCAGTCGGTAAATGAGCTGCATGACAATTACTGTTGAAATGATAAGTGAGAGGAACCCAATGCCAGCTCACTAGAAACTAACATGAGCGTTGGATTTGCATGTCACAGAATCTGTTTATCCACCACACGTATACGCTCATAGATTAACTATACATACTACATGGAATTATATCATAGTCATCCTCATTAAAAATGCTGACATGCATATAGTTTGGATGTTTAAACATTGACAATTTTTGCATCACGTTTTAAAGCCTTTCACAAACAAGCGTCTGTACCCTGCAGCAAAGCAGTCTGTCGGAGTGGGACACAGTGCACCATCTACCTCACGTCTATGTGCATTCCCTTTGCTGCAACTGTACAAAAATCTACAGACATCTGAGTTTGTAAAACTGGTCTGTGGTAGATAGAGACACAACAGGGGGGGGGGGGGGGGGGGCACAATCATGGAATCCTGTGCCTTTCTATCCCAGTTTGGGAATCTTACAAAAATAAACAGTCACTGCTAAATTTTGAATCGGTGTTACTACAGAAAACATCAAATAAAAACTACTCACCTTAATTTATAGACATAAAAACCAAGGCCTGCAAAGATGAGGGCAAAGAAAGGCACAAGGATAGCAACAGCAACAGAGCTGCTGTTGGTGGAGCCGCTGGTTTCAGGGTCAGTGAGTGTAGTGTTTTCTCTCACACTCAAACCTGAAGATAAAGAGGCATCACATTTAGCAAACATGAATAAAACAAGGAATACACATTTAGGATGATCAAATAAACTAAATGATACAAACACTAGAGAAACAAAATGAAATATAATAGAAAGATACATATCATCTGCTGGTGATGATGGTGATGGTGGTAATGATGAAAGCCATGATGGTAATGGTAATGAAGAGGAGGATGAACGCAATGATGACGAGTCAGAGATGCAGCTGCCGGTTCACAACGATCATACCCGGAATGATCACAGCGACTGAGGTAATCTCGCTGAAGAGATGATGGCAACAGTAATGTTTAGTATAAAGCAAATGAAGGAAAATGATATGAGAGGGAATAATCCAGTTTGTGCCATGTGACTTGGAAATAAGGAGTTTTACAGCAGGTATTAATTCAATATGAAGCAAATGTGTGAACCCTGTCGACACAGGGCAGATATTATGCACATTTAAAACATGTTATGTACGGATGGCATTCAACCTGGACCTCTTACTACACAGCGGCAGTGGACGATGTATTTGAACCCAAGGACAAAGTTATGCAAATAATGAGCTAATGATAAAAGAAAATGTTGGATGATGCTTCATATTAATATCAATAATTCTAATAATAATAAAAAAAATATTAGCTTACAATTGCAACTATTTTTCCTAGCTCATTGATGTATTTTTTAATCGTGTT
Source organism: Brachionichthys hirsutus (assembly GCF_040956055.1). Classification (NCBI taxonomy): domain Eukaryota; kingdom Metazoa; phylum Chordata; class Actinopteri; order Lophiiformes; family Brachionichthyidae; genus Brachionichthys; species Brachionichthys hirsutus. The sequence continues at coordinate 11,006,710 of NC_090899.1, forward strand.
AAGTTAAAACATTGGATCAAGCTTGGCTCACAAGTCGTGGATGTACGCATCTCCAACTCAGATTTAAGAATGTGTCAGACTTTGCTGATCTGTTTACTCACATGAAGCAGAACGCATACTGGCGTATGGAGGTTTAATAAATGGCTTTCTTTTTTTCAATGACAACAGGAAGTGAGGAGGGGTGACCAATGGTAAGGGGATGTATTATATTTGAGAAAGGCACATACCCAATCTCTGTAGTCCAAACCTTCCATAGTCTTTACCCTGTATGAAGCCTTGGAACACATAGCTGCCACCCTCAGGCTCAGCAGAAACCTGGCAAACAATCAAAACACACATCTAGAGGAACAGAATACTTTTTCTTTTTTCAACTGCATGACTAAATTTCAGATTCTTCTGGCTACTAATAGGATGTTATATCTATTCCATTACATCAATGCATACATAAACTGTAGTAGGTATGACAACAAACACAGTCTTGCAGGCGACACTCAAAAATAACACCTTTGTTCAGTGACACCCTGCTGCTGAAGCTGTGCAGCGTGCTATCAAAAGCTCAGCTGTGTGCAGTCACCCGTCATTCTTTGATATTAAGTGGAACTCGGAGATTATTCTGGAAGATGAACTCCAGTTCCCTTAGATGACAGGTGCGTTTCTGACATTATGCAGCAAATTGTTAAACTGGGAATCCTGAAAGAGTTTATGCAGAGCTCCTGTTGCATCTGACAAAGCTCGGAGTGGAAACTGTGATGCAATTTGATTATGTGATGATTCTCTCTATCTATTAGGACTATTACTGTGGAAAATACACCAATTTGCTGTGTCAGCCAGAAACCGACAAGATTAATGATTTAATCTGTCTGACAAGAGCACCAACTATAATTCCGTGAGTGAGAATGACTTTTATGTCCTCCGTACATTCTTATTCTACGCTTTTCAGAATATCAAAGTGTAACGCTACATTTCTTAGCGTGCAGAAGGAACGAGACAGAGTGCAGTGTTGAGCAGAGCTTTGGAGAGAAAACATGCAATGTCAACTCTTTGTTTTCAGTATAGGTGAATGGTGAAATAGATTGATATGTATTTATTGCCTTTTATTAAGCTTTATTATTCCTTTTGTCTATATATCATATTTAGAGAAGAGACAAGAATAAAATAAATGTAATGGGTTGATTGTATCTAAATCTAAATCTGGATTTTAACAAGATTTTTCTCAGTTTCTCTAATTCATCTATCCTTTTTCTTCATTTATGTATCCTCTATCGTGGCAAGTAGGGTAAGAAAAAACGGAGCAACCTGGAATTCCACACATATACAGCCCTTTAGCCATCATATTCTATTTGTCTGTCAGACTCCATGAAAAAAATATATATATATAATGAAATAAAAGACAGTCACAGCTCTTGGGTATTTTCAAAAGAGCCCCGGATAGCTGCTTCAAATTCCTGTGTATACTCACAAATCCGTCCATTGCCCAGGACTCATCAGTAATCCTGTTCATGGAGCTGTGGGACAGAGCTCTCATCTGGTAGAGCAGGAGCATTAACCGAGCCTCCTGTCGCTTGTACACTCCTACAAGGTGGAGGACGAGAGGCAATGTGAGAAATGATGTGAATAAAGAGATGACGCGGTACGAGTGGGGGGGGGGGAATGATCAAAAAGGAGCGGAGATAAAATAAAGAAAAGCAAATGAGATGAAGCGTTGTAAGACAAGATGAGATAACTGCTGAAGGAGGAGAGGAGGGGAGTGACTCTTGAGTGGGCAGTTAGTTCTTCAGCACAGACTAACACATCCGTCTTTGGAGTCAGTAGTTAATTTCCACTCTCATGCATGAGATCATTTGGTGATTGGCATGAGACAGCCTTAAAATAAATGGAAATGACACAGTGGCAGCGAGAGGAGGAAAGGGGAGGTGAAGGGGAGGAAATAGAGATGAATGATTTATAGATGACTCACCAGAGAGCAGAAACTCAATGCTACTGTCGGCTAAAGTCACATTAACTTTTCCTGTTGTGGCATTAAAGCTGGTGACTGTCAGAGTCATCGGTTGCTTCTGGCCTTTGTAATCGTACGAACCCTTCCAGATGAAATCCGGTGCAAATATGTCAACAGGAACTTCAAGACAGAGGAATAGACAAATTAAATAATGTTGTTAAAATAACACCATCAAGGAACTGAGCGAGTCTGCATAAGAATAAAAATGTGGACATTATCATATCAATTAACCTGAAAAGGGATTCTATTTTTAAGATAAATCAAAATTAGAGTTTGTTTGCAGCAGAAACAATTTGACATTTTCATTTAATTTGATATCATATTTCTTATGATGATATGATGAATGATAATCGAATATTTTATGAAAGAGATATTTTAATAGTGTGAGACTCATGAAACACTTTATTCCTCTTATATGGCAGATTCATTATTCAATAGCAATTATTTACAAGGAAATTATGAGTCGATTATGTTTAATGATAACAATCAGAACAATGATCTAATGTTCATTTTCAGTAATTACTATCACAACACCAGGCGAATGTTAAAGTGATGCTGAGGATTTGAGATGCATTACAGTCTGTTTTTTAGAGATAATACAGCAGCACTGAGTTGAGAGCTAACGCTTGTAAGCGTGCTAACATATCAGTCCTCACGTGGTGATATTTAGCACGCAGTGTTTACCATGGTAACGGTTTTAGTTTATCATGTATTTATTTATCACAACACATTTTTCATTTACTCATTGACCCAGATTAAGTGAACATTTCTATCATAAACACTGGGTCATTTTTTTTATGTTACATGCACGTATATTCTGGAAGTAATTTGTTCCGCTAATAACTTTGAATTAAATAATGATTATGTATGCATTTATATATTTCCTGATAGAGCAATTCATTATCTTTGTGTTGTTATTTACTTAAAACCCCAACATACATGTATTTACAATAAAAATAACAAGTATAGTCCCCCTCTTGACAAAGTGATTGATCTTTCTTTGGTGAATGTAGGGAACAGAACGAAGACTACAGAAAACAGTTCGATGACACAGATTTTGTGTGAAATAGAGTTTGTGGCAGAAACTTTCCAACAGCTGACGGTAATGTCACCTAAAGACAGGTGCAAGACCACTGACATATGCGGCTACCAGATAAACAGCTTGTGCTCACCAATTATTTTGGGGCTCGGTGTCCCCGGTACGGGTTTGACAGTTTTCTCGTGTGATTTGGAACCAGCTGCAAGAGAATAAAATAGAATATGTTTGTCACCAAAAGAGGGATCGAGAGTGAGGCTGAACAGCTGGATGATGTCGGAAAACACTGCTAAACTATAACTTCATACCTCTACTGAGCTGGAGCTCACTTTACAAGCTCCACGGCGGCTCAGTCGTAACAAACAGTTGCCTATCAACTCCGAAAGCATAATTGACTTAACAATACATAAACCATTTTCACTATTGCACGGTCCTCAACATTTATCTTTTACTAAATTCCCTTCCCTCCCATCAGCTCCTCCGTGATTTGCCCCCTGCAGGGAGCCTGCAATTAACACTTACCTCTGCAGACAGGCACCTTGCCAGTCCAGCTGCTGTCAGAGCGGCAGACACGGTGCTCTGATCCCCCAGATAGGAAATAACCTGGCTGACAGGTGTACACCAGGGTGTACCCGTAGGAGGGCAGGTCTAGACCCAGGACGTCAGTGTTGGCGGGGCTCCGTGGCTGCTTGCAGGAGTGAGCTGGAGATCAATCAGAAGGCAGACACTTCAGCAAACACACATCTAACCCCCCACGTACAAATAGGGCAAGAAACACAAACTAAAGCAAACACACACACATACAGATAGACAGGAATATAATTAAGGACTCACTGGGGGCAAAGACAGGGAGAAATGGGAGGTCAGGAAAAAAAATGATAAAACATGAGGCACATATTTTTTACAATCTAACCTCATCAAGGGAGCACGGAGTAGCATATTGATACTTCAATATGTTTCATTTGTTTTGTAATATGAATATGGATATGGTTGGGACACAGACTGATTCATTTTAGATTAAATTAGCTTACAAAATGAGTAGTGCTTTATTAAGTCAAAGCAATAACTGTGAAAAATGTTAACCATTCACAGATGCTCTTGGATTCCACTTCAGCAATTGCTGAAAAAATACTTTCAAATCTCTTGAATTAATCCATATTTAAGGTTGGCTCATGGAAATCAAGTCTGGGCGCAAACTGGACCGCTATCCTCACAAAAAAAAGAGCTGACATGAATGTTAGTCTAGTGCAGAGGTGGGCAAACTTTTTGACTCGCGGGCCACAATAGGTTCTAAAATTTGACAGAGGGGCCGGACCAAGAACAGATGGATGGAGTATTTGTGTGAGCGAATATAAATGACACATGAAAGCTATTGCATTAAAGGATTTGGCCTTTTACAGGTAGCATTACAGGGAAAAGGTCAAATGAATGAGGTTTAATTATACAATTTTATTTAATGATATAATTTGGACAGGTTTGGCGGGCCGGATTAAAAAGACCAACGGGCCGCATATGGCCCCCGGGCCTGGGTTTGCCCATGCCTGGTCTAGTGGATTGCAAACTAGTGCTAGTGCACTTTTCATGATCAGGATGTCCATATATTTATTTTTATTTTAGATACTTTAAGAATCCCACAAGGGGGCTTCTTTATCTACCTTTGACAAAACGCAGAAGAGCAAATTGTGGTTCAGCATTTTGCGCAAGGGTACATTGATGTAGAATGTCACAATAAATTTTTAAACAGATTTTGGCTTGGTATTCTTTTCACCTTCCTTCTTGGTAAATTATGGTTGCAAACATGGTGGTGCTCACATCATTGATATAGGATATTAACTATTTATTTTGCAAATTCAGAAAGTCTGAGCCAAAGCTAGTTTAGCTGTGTTGCCAACACCAGCCTCAAATCTAATGTTTTCTTTTTCTCATGAGTGACCTGAGAAAGCCTGTTTTAATTTTTCAACACACTTTCGACAAACCAAAAATTCATGAGAATCAACCCATACCACCAAAAAAAAAAAGACCCTGAGGCAGTAAAGTTAAAATAGCCAAATAGTTTTACAGCTCGTCAGTGAAAAAATATATCGCCAAATAAGAAATACAAGACAGCTGCAACACAGGCGCTGTAACAATTGTGGAGACATGAGGGATGCCCAATGAAGGAAATTATAGCAAACATGTCACCAGGTTTACCACCTTTAAAAATAAGCTGAAAAAGAAAAACCTGTCCTCTCCTGTGGGAACCTGATGTTGTATATTTTCTACACTACAAGGAAAGGAGTAAACTACCTCAGGCTATAAGTCGTACACATACCGTCTAGAGCCCAAAGGAAATAGGATAAATAATTAACTAAACCCCCTTCTCGCTTCCTCAGCACAAACTGTCAGCACATGTCCAGCGTGGCTGTAGAAATTGTGGACCACAAATGCTGAAAGACACTTACAAGGCCAACAAATTGTCAAATCAAAGTCACGCCACCATTCCTCATTACTGACAGTCCCATGTTCAGTTACACTTCAAACAGCACAGGGGGCTTTACTGCTGAGATTAGACAAGGCCCCACAAAACATTGCAACATTTTCAGTCACGCAACAGAATGTAATGTCCTGAGTGGAACACTGGTATCCCAGACGGAGTACGTTTGAAAGGGCCAGAGTTAACTTTTTATTCCTACAGCTTCTAAAATGGGGCTGTTGTTGGTCAGTCACTGAGCATTGTTGATTTGTACTAAAGTTACACTCGAAGTTGGGGCTGTCGGGCTCAATACTATCAAGAACGGCGTGGATTTCATATAGACAAATGTGGTACTGGGATACAGAGAAAATGTGATTAAAATACAATAACAGTAAACATCTGCGAAGCACCCATTGAATCTATTACATAGATCGTGGGTCCAATCCCTGTGAGAATATATTGCTTCACTTTCAAATCCATTTAAGAGTCTTGACAGCAGCAGAGAACCATTTCATCACAGAGAAAGGTGTTTCAGAGGATATAGGACTGCTTTGACCGAGGTTAAAAACAGAGCATCAGACCCATACAAAGCACCAAATACTCAAATACATACAAATAGTCATCCTACCACCCCGAGGCATTATGGGCCAGACAGCCTTCCAGCTCTGTATGTCCACCCCCAGGCAAAAAATGAATTCAAATGGATTATTATAAGCACAGAATGATAACGAAGACTGAGGTTTATTGTAAAACAGAAAACATTGTGCCTTCAAGTGTAGGATTTTAAAAATACCCACTATAAATCAAGCCTTTATAAAAATAATAAGACTAAACCTATGTTTTGTCAGTGAACAAAACTGTGTGGGAGGTGATTATTATTATTTTCAAATGAAGTCAAATGAAGTTAGCATTTATAAACATAAGGATATAAGAGCACACACATTGTTTCATGTTATGTGTGTAAAGTTATTTAATCAGCTGCATGACTAAATTCAATTTAACCAATCTATTGATTGGACCCCCCCCCCCCCCCCCCCCCCCCAAGAACCACAACTACGTATATCCTATAAATATTCAAGGACACTAATTCCCTGTGGTCTGTTATACTTTGTGTGTTTACAATCCACTTGTTTACACCTCATGCACATTCTTTATTTCCCACTACCGTCCAATAGAACCTTTATTGTCAGCCCAACATTTTGCTGCAGAGTCATCACATAAGATTCACTCAGTTACCTTAGTTCCCTCATGCTGTCATTTTGTGTACCCTTCAACTTGCCCATCCCTGGACAGTCTTCACCAGCTTAATTTAATTTGCCAAATCAGTCTCAGCAGACGCATCTGCCGCCACCACCACCCACCATTGTCTGGACTCCATGGGGGGATTTATGTTACCGCTGCTCTGGGCAGATGTCCTTCAATCTCAATCTCCCTGAAGAGTGTAAACTCCAAAGACATACTAATTATTGCATATTGTCTGTTGTAATAAACCTTTCATTCATTAATTTGTCTCTATTGATGGAATTCAATAAAGAGTTCAAGTTTGATTGCCAGTTGGTGGCAATTAAATATAAAAAATGCAACAGTAAATAGGAAAACACTGTGAAGGACCAATCATTTAATTTGTCTCCCAGCTACTCGTCAATCACAGATGTCAACATTGGTTGTGTTGCCCTGTACCTTAGATAAAAAAGTAACACTGTGTTAATTATTGACATATTTTGTTAATTAATAATTTAGAGTTAAGCCACCTGTCAGGGAAAACAGTGTGCTGTGCAATGTTAATGTCGAGCATCTGCAGCGGACAGTACAAGTTACTTTCATTTAAAGGATATCTGTATTCAGAACTATGGCCAGTTGCACACAGACCACCATTAACATGTTTTTGTAAAATTAATGCGGAACGTTTTCCAAGTCACAAACTTTGGAATGTATTCATGAAAGTTTGGGGTGATACAAATCTTTTGACCGGCAGAGATGCAATCCCTATATCATTTCTAGCAGTAGCAATGACGGGACAAGGGTAGGAGAAAATTAATGCATTTTTCAAGCCACCACAGCCATTGGACCAGAGCCAGAGAACATCTCCTAAAAGGCAGCAACCTCAGCAGAGACAGACTATCCTGGCTATGAAACTGCACCTGTGGAACCGAGCGAGTCAGGAACGTTAAAGGCTCAAAACACGACGCCTCTGAAAGGAATCCAGAGCAGTTATCAGGCTGCCCTTTTTGATGGGTTGATTTACTTTACAGTTACAAAAAACAGTTTGAAAATGCTTATTGCTGTGAAGATAAATATGGCTACAGAGATAGTTCGCTCATAAATTAAAAAAGGCTGACGAGAAGCAGATCCTTGAATTTCAGTGGGTCCAAATGTACTTCGATGACAGAACGTTTGATGTCAGTATTTTTTTGCTGTAAAAGTATACCATACCAGTAAAATTTTTTATAAACACCAAGAAGAGGTTGTGGGTTTACTTGGTACACATTTACGTAACACTGAAATAAATTGTAATACATGCACAGGTTTGTTGAGACAGTAGATTAAAGCAACATAAAATCAATACTGTTGTACAAAATGTCTGCTAGACGCCAACTCCAGTCATTGACTCCCGACCTTACGTGCGTCGTCTATTGTATAAGTGGCTTATATTTAAGTCTTGAAATATCAGCGCAAAAATATGTTTGCAGAAAACTGAAAGTTACATTATCGTACATCACATTTCCAGATTTCCTTGGAGGAGAAACTGATTGAAAATGAAAATGATTTAAAATTAGAAATTCATATAGGTAGTTCATATTAAATGTTGTTCTATGTGATCTATGTTAATAGAAGGTCCAATAAGCAGTGTTGCTCTCATAGGGCTATGCTAGCTGAACGTTTCAAACATTTTGACAGCAGCCTGGAGAGGAGGAGACCGTATGATCTGCTTCATTATTTCTACCCAGAGAGGAAATAAAACATTTTCTGGTTGTAACAAAATTTTGTATCAGTGTGAGGAGATTGCTGGAGTTTTAACCTATAATTCTCCTGACTTAAACTTACTCCGACTGCTCTATTGCTTTAAAGTAGCCATCTAAGCGCTGGCACTAAATGCCAATTAGGAGCGAGAGGATGTGCTGGATCATTTGTCATTGAGCAGGATGATGGGACAGCAGCATAGAAATACGGGTGAAGCAGAAAAGGCTGAGGAGCTTTCAGGTGAGACAGAAGTCTAGACAGGGTTGTTGTTGTTTTCTCCAGTCTCTACTGCTGAAAGGCTCCAGTCGTCTTTTTTCTGGATGTATCTGTGACTATTCCTTATAAGTGAAAGTGAGCAGTAAGGATGGCAGTGAGAATAAAAGACGTATGATGCCGATGGAGATAATGGTAATCATGAAATTATTGATCAGGATGACTGATCTGAAAAAAACTAAAATCCTTCCAAATAAATAACGCGCAAGGTACAATTGCGAGATAAAGTGTCCATATAACTGTCATCTATTTACTTATCTATGCATTTATTGATTGACTTTATGATTCTATTAGGGAGTTTTAGGTCTCAATGGAGAAACAGATTTCAGGGGGAGGTGAAGAAGGAACTCAGACATAGTGATGTGAAGATACAGCAATAGAGAAGCACTCACGGATACAGATAGGCTGGACGCCGGTCCAAGTGAGGTCAGGCAAACAGAGTCGGGTGGTCGAGCCCTGCAGTAGATGCCCCTGTTGGCACTGAAAGTCTACTCTGCTGCCCACCTGTCCACAGCAAGCACACAAAGCAGAGAGTCGATAAAACAATGTAAATGCCAATAGGCTCCCAGCATCAAGTCTGAAGAGGTATAAAATAAAATACTGCACACCAAAGTTTCTTTTTTTTAATGATTATCTGTAGTGTGTAGAGGCAGATTCCTAGAGGCGCATGTTTGTGTTTGCAACTGACATCAAAGAGAGAAAGATGACTTCCTGGTAAAGACATAAAGCCCCTCTAAAGTTAATTGATGATTATTTTCAGATATCATGCCAGTTTACTGTTCAAAGAAAGCATTGAAATGGAACATTCACATTAGTGGGTGTCACCACATTGCAGGAGTTGCACGGTAATGCCAAAAAATGCTACAAGCAGTGATCCAAATACTAAGCTGTGTCTGCTTTCGTTTAGGATGGATTCTGTATCAGATACTCTGCTGAATGTTGAGAAATTTGCATTTAACTTGAAAGCAACACTCTAAAACCAACAGAGAGGACGTAAAATGAAATATGGTGGCTGTTACCATCTAAAAAGAGCCACTGTGCACAAACCAGTAATCTTGATATCAACATTTTTGACTATGATGCGTTTTTTCTTATTTTGCGCACATGCTCAAATTATAAACAACATACATTATTACAGAGCCTGCTAGGTCTTTGTACATTTATGGTCGTGGAAAAACTGCTTTTTTTTTCTGACAGTGAATGAATGCATGCATCGCTGTTTCAATGCTGCACCACCATCACACCATTCTAAAGGAAGACATGGTGATCCCACCTGGGAAATTCAGTGGAAAAATACTACCTAGTTTCAAAGAAGACAAAAACAGGTAAGAGTTATGGATGTTCAATGGCATTGGTTCATGCTCACTCCCTCTCAAACATCTTCAAGTGTTATTTACGTGTTATGGAGCAAAATCAGCATATAGGATAGTGAACAGAAAATAAAATATGATGTGGTAGTTTTCATGTTTTGTACCTTAAAGGTCCAGAATGGAGGAGTCATGATGACCCAGAGGAAAAAAATGGCCTACAATATTGTCAGAAATGGAACGCAGTACTTGTGCTTAATTAGTGTATCTGAAACTAAGAATTAGCATGTTTTCAAGTCCTTCTCTTTCAACAGAGCCTGTAATGCTGCAGATCCACTGGCTCTAGAGAGGACCTTTTTCTGCATGCACCATAAAGAATGGTGAAATAATAGAATAGCTGTTAACTTTACATTAGTCTCCGACCACATTAGATGCCAACACTGCTTACTAAAATAAACCTGTCTCGAGCAAACACTATAATTTGTTTTGGTCCCGTCTGAAATAAATTTCCTGGGATAAAGTCACATCAGAATTAAAGAGCATAACACCATTCATTTAAAAGAAAAAAATCCACTGCAGACTTCGCTCATTCTACCTTAAAGCCTGTTGTGTAATTCATGAAGCCATGCTCTGGTGTCCCTGGATTTTCACAAGTGGTTCTTGTTGGTTCTGGAACAATAAATTGTCACAATGAGCAGGAAAACCAAAAAAAAGAATATGACATGTAATCCTAGATAATGACAAAGCAATTTCCTTGGGGTATCATACACCAGAATCTATTCCTGAGGTGAGATTGTAACCCTTGCAAAACTAAGATGTACCATCTTTACCATCTTTGACAACAAATTCCTTCAACTCTGAAAGTCTTAGAAATAAGGACTTGTGATATTTAAAAAAAATATTGCAGACTACATTTTGGTACGCTCACTTGAGAAAATATTTTTTTTGCACGAATGCTTCCATTACAATTAAATGAAACAAACAATATTTATCAAATATCAGAATCAACTTTCATTCTCATGATTTAGGTTTTTGCCAGTAGTAGCAGTGCTTCAAATTCACTTGTGTTTCATCATGTCTCTTCTTTCCCTTGTGATAGTACCTGACAGTATTTTTCATGCCACTAATTCAAGTAATAGCCTCTTGGATCAGTAATACAATTAATGACAATAATCATATAACAAAATATAACTGAATGCTTTAAAAATGACAAACAAGCCCGCACAAAATTATTGTGTAGATTAGCTAAATTAAGACATGGGCTAATGTGTCGTACCGATACATCGAGGCTGAGATCCGCTCCAGGTGCCATCCTCCTGACACATACGTGCTGTTGACCCCACCAGCACATAGGGGGCACTGCAGCCAAACATCACCTCGGATTTGAAAATGAAACTGTGCCCTTCTGTCCTTCCTTTGGCAGGCGTACCAGGGTCTCCACAGAATTTGGCTGGAAAGAAAAAAATGCATAACAGATATCTAGCAAAAGAGATCTGTCTGAAAACAAAGGGAAGATAAGAGATAGTAGCAACGTGCTAAACTAGTAGCAAACAAATCCAAACACAGATGTTATGCATTCTCCTGCAAACATTCACGCAACAGGATACCACATCGCTCTGTTACAGACCTCCTCCGGGAATGGATGCCCTGTTGTGCTTCCCTATTTTCCCAACTCAAAGAATAATCTCATTTTGACATCATTAAACATAACAAAAACACAGCTAGTCCATTGAGAAGCATTGGGGAGACAATTGAGCATTTAATTCAGTAATAATAAGGAGTGTAGGCTGCTGCTGCTGTACTCATGCACGATCAGACTATGTGCTTTGAGCTCGGCTGTTCAATTAGGTTTTTTATTATAAACCAATTATTTGAGTATCTGACCGCAAAAAACATCTTGATAGAAATGTCTTTCTAAGACTTTTGGATATTTTCCATGGTTTGAATTTTTGAAGTTGCATTGATATTTTACTTGTTATTCAAAGGCTTTCAGCCAGGCATTTTTTTTAAATCACGTGTGGGCAGAGGTATTGACATACATGTCTCTGCATGAATTGCTCTTTAAAAACCTTTTTTTTTTTTTTCAACAATAAAACTTTCTGGTGAGTGGTTACAGTGGAGAGTGAATATAAATTGGAGCGAAGGGAAGTCATGCCACTCAATTTTTGATCAAAATAATTAGTAAGTGAAATATTAATTTCCCTGACAGAGCCTTGAGGTTTACAAAACCGAAGCCATCTGCTGCTCTGCTGCTCTCCAAGCCACTTGCGTAATATTGCCTTTTTAACGGTACTCCAACCAAGACATTCCATAAATGTAGCCCATCGGCTTATCACTGCTGCTGCTTAAATTTACTGCCTATAGAAATCAATCAAAATTTTACTTAATAAATCACAATCTGGACTTCCAATTTCTATCTATATTTATTAGATGTCTACATCAATATATTATAATCACTAAATGCGACTTGTTTGCTGGAGGAGGCTCAGAAATGCTCAGTGTGAGAGAGAGCAGAGGCGAGGATGAGAGTCATAGCATTCAGTCACGCAGCGGAGCGCTGTGGAATCCAGCAATAATAAAGCCAGGCTGCTTCTCCCAACCTGACACACAGAAACGCTGCTGTGTGGACGTCTGGAGACAGAGATAAATTCTCGACTGCTACCGTCCTAGAAATCAGCAGCCAACGGGGGCTTCGCATAGCCAGTCCCCGACATAAAAGACAGCCAATGAGAAAGATGAGAGATTATAATCCAGACCGTACAGCAATGGCTGAATAAAGACATTAGTGCAAATAGTGTTATCTCAGGAGCAAATCCTTGTATTCAGAGACATATCTTTTTATTTTTCACTCAGAAGATGTTTAGCTCTGCAGTTGGTTCAGGCTGAATATGATGCATTGTGAGGACCAACCTCCCAGCACCCTCTGCTTGACCAGACTTGATACGGCAGCACTTAAATACGTGACTGTCTAACTGGATCTGAAATGGGAATCTCGTTACTTTTCTAACTGGAAGCAGAGCACATACCTCATCCAAATACCAAGCAGTCCTGCACAGTTTTTAGACAACTTACAAATCTGGATCCACATCAAAAATCATGGAATTGCTCATTCTATATTTGTAAAAATGTAGAGCTATACATTAGTGGAACTTGCTAAACAAAGAAAATAAAATTTGCGCCATGCTATAAACCCGCATAGATCTGAACACGATAAATGTGGAAATTGGTATTGGATTATTGGATCGTTTCCTGAAAAATATGGGAAATTATTTGGCAATGCCAAGGAAACATTTCTCTTTCCAGATCCTCCCAATTAAATCGACCCGTTATGGTTACAAAAGATGTAGTCTACACAATTTGTTCCAAGCAGCAGTTAATTCTAAGAAACCTGAAAAAAGGAAATACATAAAATATTTTACAATCCAATCCTCCGACTCAATCAACATCAGCATTTTTATGAATTATTACCTGATCTATTTTCCACCCATCTACAAAATTTTATGGGAATCATTTCAGCTGTTCCTGCCAATTAATTTAGGGAACACATTGGAAAATGATGCATCTAGAAAAGTTAATAGTTACAAAAAGTTATTGGATCTAGATCTGTACAATTTGGCTCATTGCCCAAGTTTTGTAGAAATAACTTGATTCTTTCTCCAATAGGATGAACGAACCGACAACATGAGACGCAGGAAATCGTAACCTCGTTGGTGGAGGTTACAACATTTAATATTCACGAGGATGGTATTTTGTCAGAGCTGACAACATAGGCCAAACAACAGGTGTCATGAACATCAGTCAAAGTTTCAAGCTGCAGAGAAATAATGTACTGCTTTATGGACATATAAGAGAAAGCACCCTTGGGCTAAACCAAGCTCAGCATATTGAACGTGAATCTTTGTGCTGTGTGTATGTGTGGGAGTGGGCGAGAGAGAGAGAGTGGAAGAAACTAGTTGAAATTGCTCTCTCTCTCTCTCGCTCTCTCTCACACAGCGTCTCGGTTTCCTTGATGAATTATCAATGCTTTGAAGTAATCAGTATGCAGAGACCAGATTCAAAGTTGGGATCACAGTTTCATCCCTGCAGACACACGAACCTGAATTCACACACAATGAATTTTACTGCTTATGGTGGCCTGTGCTGTGATGAGGAACACGAGTGTGAATCTTAATCTTGTTTGCCGACAAATACTTGTAAAAGCTCAGATTTTAAGGAATACACAGATATGTTTGTTTTGCAGCAAATATGATCTGAGCTGAATTCCATCCCAAAAACACAGTCACTGAGTTCCAATAATAATTTTAAACTCTGGAAAATGTCTAATTTGACTCTGATTCAGTAAAAAAAATATGTTAGCATTCTGTGTAAATTGTGAATATAATAAAGAATGCAGACTGCATATGGAATTGTGCAGAATGTGGAACATATGCCTGAAAAAAAGCAAAGAAGGCAGGAGTATATCTCAGAGTATATTGTATCTCTTCATTATTGCGTTAAAGGAACAGATGCTGCTCCACAATAAATGTATGTGTTTATAAGTAATGAAGAGCACACAGCAATGGTCCCGTGACCACATTATGACGATTCATCCAAATCTCTTAATAATGGCTCAATAGTTTACCAGAACTTGCAACTAAAACTGCAATAGAGTGTGTGCTCACAGTTTAATGCTTAGATAATAGCCTTTTCGACAGAACATGTGATCAGCACTTTCTTCTCCATTGTTCTATGTTCCAGGCTAATTAATGTGCCTTGGTAAAACTCAGTGATTCATCACAGGCTAGTGTTAACAATATGTTTAGCAGAGGGAAGTTTATCACAGAACCTAGTTGTTAATTAAACCCCATGTTCTTCTGTCTACGGGCCTATTTGTGACTACTTTGCACATTGGAACCTTCATGTACCGGCAGCTTAGCTAATAACTGTAATTAGTAGATCAGTAAGAACTGCCAGGACACATAATCGTCTCACGTCACGGTACACAGAGGGTTCCCCCCTCACATAGCCGCTGCAGGTTCTTTTGCGGGGTGCTGATGTGGAAAAATGATTGTTGTGTGTTGAGGAATGATACTGCTCATCATAATTGCAGCAGACAGTCAGAAGACATGGTACATTTACCAAGTGGAACCTTATCCATTTGGTTTGCAGGTGACATTTTCTGCCCATTATAATAGAACGGGACGGGACCAGAGATACAGCAGTGCACCTCGATAACACACAGTTGGTCACCGAGTAGCACTAAAGCACATATCTGGTCACAACAGACAAACACAATCCTTTAAAGTTAAGCAGGATATAAATCAGACAACAGTGTGCACACTGACTCACACGAGCAGCAATAACCGCCTGCCACGTGGCCATTTAGAAAAGAGAATGGTTGCATGGCTGTGCCTCCAGACACACAGTCACAACCACTAGCAGTCTGTCAGCTGTGTCTAAAATGCTACGCACCCATGTGCGACCAGGCTGCCTGACTGAATGAATATGGCCACAAGCACCACATTCTGCGATTAGCATCAATTACAAAAACAGTGAATGAAGTTCTTCTTAAAGAGGCTCAGGGGGTCTGTCTTTCCCAACCTTTTAGTGGGGTGCATGATTTTTATTTCTTTTTTTTGCATTTGATTTTGTTCTGCTAGGTTTGGACTAACCCAAAATAAAAGCTGCGAACGATTCTGATTTATTAATGATGCAACGAGCAGTCTTTCATCTGAGGAGGTATTATCATGCTTGCAATGATTATTCTGAGAGTGACTTCATTTAGTGAGACAGCATCACCAAGCCACTTGAGGGACCACTCAGACTGTCATCTTCATCATCAATATTGTAGCTTTGCCTCTTGGCTAGACATTGATTCACTTTTCATTCAATCAAAATGTATATTGGGGATACATTTAATGTACGGATGATCATTAAATAGCTGGCAGGATGCAATATCTTTCTAATGCCCAGCTTTGCGCAGTAACATTTTCAGTAAATTCTGAGGGTGGGTTAAACAATTAAGAAAACCTTGATGTTTTCAGTTAGAGCAATGTTAAAAATTGTTGTTTCACATATCTGAAAGATTGTCTTGTTCCATTTTCTTTTCCCTTTTAGACCCTGATATTAAGTTCCATGGCTTATTAATTATTTTCATTAATTTCATTAATTTGAGTTAACCTCCAAAGATGTAATCAGCGGAGTGGCAGGAGGAGTTTCTTCTGAGAATAAGAAAATATAAATATGAGACACAAAGGAACACTCCATGATGATGGCCCATTTGATAATGTGCTAATTCACATCTTCCTAAAACACATTTATGACTTGGTCTGACCTTTAATTAAGGAGTGATATTTTCCACAAATTCCATGTGTAATGGAACCACGGTAATTTCACAGTCAAATGCATAAGGCAACGGTAATTTGTCATTTTTTAACTTCAAAACGATTTAACATTAGTTTTGTGCAATAACAAGATGCATATTTTATTGAGTCAAATATTTTACGTGCTTAATAATGTTAAGAGAAAATACCAAATTCAACCCAATTGGGAAACAACCATTTTAAGGTGGTGACAGAAATGTCACCGGCACAATTGGAGTCTCAGCATAAAGAAATGTCCTCTAGAGACCTCTATAATTATCACTGTAATTATGCTGAAATAAATAAACCATGACTCACGTAAGCACTGAGGCAGGTCTCCGCTCCATGAGCCAGTCCCTGTGCAGGTGAGCACAGCAGGGAATGTCAGTTCATAACCATGTAGGCAGCTGTAACTTATACTTGTTCCCCACTCCAAGACAGAGCCCTCCAGGAGACCATTAGGTACGGGTGGGGGAGTAGGACACATCACCACTGTGGAGAAATCATAAAAGACACATTTAGAGGGACATTTTTTCAGACTACAATTGATTAAAAATGAGATGAGAGAAAATCAGAGATTCCTTAGCCGTGAGAGCAATATGTGATTGTTTGAGAAATGAGACGTGTCAAAGACAAAACTTAAAATTTATTAAAGCCAGAAAACCTCATGGCAAGGAGAATATTTTGATACAAGAATGAAGGATCAGAACATTCTTCTGCAAAAGAATTAAGCTTTCTTCCTTCTGAGACAACTGAACTCAAAGCTATTGGCAAGAACTCAAAGAGAAAAAATAGGCCATTACTAAGATTTATATGGATTTGCAGGGATAAGAATATTTCCTGGGTTTTTGGATTTCAAATTACTGTAGTAAAATGAGGTGTTGATGGAAGTAGCAGGGACTAGTAGTGTTCAAACACATGACATGTTAGCGTCAATAAATTGTAATTCTTAAGCCTTTTAGTTTTGCATTGAGAGCCACGGTAATAAAACAAAGAGGCAATTCCTGAAGCACAAGAGTACTGATCAGGTTTGAATTTACAGTTTTTTTCCAGACTATTAAGCGCACCTGATTATAAGACGCACCCACTAAATGTAAAAAGAAAAAAGATTTTGTACATATATAAGATGCACCTATTTATAAGCCGCAGGTGTTCATGTTGTAACATGAGATATTTATGCAAACAGATAAAAAACAACAACTTTTAATTAAATAAATATTTTTTTTTCTGAACGGTGCCTCTAACACGGCAAAACGAATAGCCTACCAGAAGAGTCAATGGTCACTATCTTCATCTTCCTCCTGTGAAACCAATAAAGTCGTCTTCTTCAGTGTCAAAATTGAACACCCTAAAAATGAGTTTGTCACAAGAACTCAGTCTCTCTTTTGTCGCTCTTAATACCACTTTCAGTTCTTCACGCTAGCGTCTCACCATCGATTCATTGATGCTTACGTACAACAGCTCTGTTTCCGTCGTTGATAACCAGATCGATCGTCATTAACTTGAAAGCTGCATCATATGCATTTCTTTGTATGTTTTCCACAATGAGGGTGTGTGCAGACCTGTTTACCACTAATCAAGGAAAAGCTGATTCTTTCAGCCATTTAGAGTATTTCAAGATAGAAAAGCTTATTCAATATCATCGCCGCTTCACAATGATGGAATAAATTAAGATAAATGTATTGGAACCAATATTCTTGATAATTCCTGTCTTATTCCTGCCACTCTGAACTTGGAGCAATTCTAGAGTCTGCAAAAATATCATTGAACACTGCTGAGAATGTGTCGGCACATTCCAGAGGCAGATTTAATTTTGTGATCAAGAGTGCAAATTACGTTTCTGCCGTCTTAACTTCCTGCTCCTGCTTATCCTTTGCAGCATCCGTGTGTTTGGCAAAATGTATTTGCATCATCCCATTGAGTTGACTCTCATTTTGCTTGCCTGTTTTGCAATGTCTCCTCGTGCGGAATGGCCGGTATCGATGTCTGTGAAGTAATAAATATAGGAAATACTATGATCGTTTCCTTTCCTTTAGATTTACGGACCCACTTGAACTCCTGTGGTATATGTCCTTGTTTTAGCACTTTTAAAGCAGCTTCACTCAAATTTAGGACTTTTCTCATCCTGATGTTGATTGTTATTCAGAATATTGGTCGACATGTGACCCATTATATTATTTACATAAACTATAGGAGAAAGCATTCTTCTGGAATTTAAAAGCCAGGGTTATGACTAGGATTAGGTTTATATGTGATGCATAGTTGAATAGTTCTCTAATTCTGAAAGCATAACTACATTATTAGCACTTGATGGACACATTTCATGCCCTGTGAAGTTTAGTTCAATTCCCTTTTTAAAAATGAGGCTACAGTAAATGTGGAGCAACCCACAGTGGGGGTTTCTTTTCAAGGTGGAACCATCTTTTGTTCTTGTTGGCAGCATATCCAAAAGGATTTCCATCTGGACATTTTGCCGTGGAAAACAGTATACGTTTTAGATGTATGCTATATTTAGAATGATATTTGGGCCATGCTGAATAGAAGTCAAAGGCAAAACCATACGGATGTTGCTGCAATCTGTTTTTTAAATGTTTTGTTTGATAATTTAATTTTGTTTCTCCAGCTCTCAAGCAGGAACAAGTTCAATTGAGATAGTTGCTCTTTGGTGTTAATGCATTAGTAAAGATTGCCTTTAGTTTGGGATTTCAATGCTGCTGCTTGGGAGCCCTTGAAAAAGAAAAACACTGCATTCCGACATACCTTGCTAAAATGTAAGTATGTTTGAGTGTGTATGTGTCTCTCTATAGTGTACCTGTGTGAAACAAAGAAAGGGAGGAAGAGTAAAAGACAGATGGAGGGAGAACATGCAAGTGCAAGTGTGCATGGAGGCAAATTACGCTGATTATTGTAGTCTGTCGACTAATCCCAGAAGCACTGCATCAGAATCTACTGTAAATAAATGAAAATAAAGCCCCGGAGAGGAGGCAGAACTGAATAAGAAGTGGAGAGTGTCCCCATTTTCCTAAGTAGTTCTATGCAGCATTAGTGACTCTTAGCTGAACACGCCAAACCTGAGATTCACACTGAATTCTTGTTGGGTGAGGCTTAGGATGTGTCATCACATGTAACACGGCAACTACTGATGCACACAGATTAAACGCAAAAATCTGCACAGATTCAGCAAAGTGAGTGAAACCTCTTTGTCGCCACATAAAATTAGATCTCCCTTTGCTTAGCTCTTTTTACCAGTCCCCTATGGCTCACTAACGAATGCATGCAGGTCATTATGAGCTGAGGGTATGCAAACATCTGGGTCTGTGTGTGCAGCGATGCTTGAGAGACACACAACGCCCCAATATGATTTTATGTGCACGTGTGTGCGGGACATTATTACGGCTAAGATCTCTGATTTCGCTGCTCTCCACACGTCCTCCACCAAGCACAGACGCATTCAGGCCATTCTTGAGATGCTGCAGTATCTGTCAAGGATTAGAGCTTGGAGGTTAAGAGATTCCCGTCTCTCTCCACTGCCTAAGGCTAACTATTGTAGAGCCATTGGTATGTCCAGCAGCTTCAACATACCGCACAACAGGGCCCATTAATAATGAAAGAAACCCATGAAATATTACAAATCATTGTCAGTTTGGATGTTGCAAATTTCAAATCAAGGTCCAAAGGAGCGTGATGAGGATATGCAGCCACAGAAGTGGCCAATTATATATAAATAAAACCTCCAACAGGCTTCATGGTTTTACATTCCCTTGTTCTTATTCCATTTGAGGAATATGCATCTGTGTGTGAGTCTTTGTCTCCCTGTCATTTAGCAGTGCTCGTTTCAGACTGTTGTTTGCATTTATAGTAAATGTCTCTCGTCTCTCGTTCCTCAAGGGGAACACACAAGGCCAGCTTACTTGCTGTGACGGAGATTCACTACGTTCACTTTGTGAGACTCCTCACTCTCCTAGTGCACTTCTGAACTGTTTGCTGCACAGGCTAATCTCCCTGCAGTGCGTACTTCTGGGTGCCAGTGGCAGACATGCTAATCTGTGCCTTCACCGGAGCGTCATAAATCATAGACTGATGAAGCGCTGCTGGGTGCGCAACAACTGGTCCTCTTGGTGGATTTTCTAACTTTGATGTTAACCAAGAGCACTGAGTGAGCAGAATCCCCCAGAGAGAAGCAGCAGTGATTAACCGAGTTAACTTGAAGTACAATTAGAGGGAACATTACTGTGATGAAGAAGACTTGTTTGCCATCCATCACGAGTGTCAAAGCAAATTTTAGCCTTGGCTTTATGCCACCACAGGTGCAACTGCAGATGAAGTTGTGGAACAAATGACTGTGTCCTAGATCAAGGCCTCTAAAATGTTTTATTTATATATATATATATTTTTAAACCCAGTTAAGTAATCATCTATTATCTGGATATTCCTAAGCCCTGAACATGATTAAGTAAAGCACATAAAAAACAGGATTGGGTGTTTATACTCAGACTTGGACACAAATATGTGTGTGTGTGTGGGTGTGTGTGCACTCATTAGCACTTCGGGTATGATCTATCACATTGAATATGACACTACCAGACCACATAGAAAGCTCTGTGTCACCTTGCCTTGCTAATCCTGTTTGATCTCAGCATGTAAGCATGTGCTTTATATTGTGTGACAATGCTCTTGCATGCCAAGGTTGTTATAGCACAGTCTGATGGTTATCAAGGTTGACGGTCTTCTGTGGCACGTGTGCGATGCGGTGTCAGCAATAATGGATGGTACTTACCTTGGCATGCTGGCATGGTGCCACTCCAGGTGCCATTGTTGGTACAGGTCCTTGTGACAGTGTTGTCCCCTCCCGTCATATCATATCCTGGCTGGCACATGAACGTCACATTCTGGCCCACTGTGATGTCATCACCAATTCTAAGTCCATTCGCTGGAATGCCAGGGTCACGACAGGTGATCACTGTGATTGGTGGTCAAACAGAAGCAACTTGTATCAGACATCATTGACTATAAGTGACTACGTACTTTAGTGAGATGCATTCCCTTCATATTTATATTTATTTATATTTATATACAGTCTTTTTCAAATGAAAGCGTGAATCCAATAAAAGTACCATTAAGAGTGAGAAGCTTTCTTTCCCAAATCATTTTAATCTGTCTTTTGAACGTATGCCCATCCTTGGCTTCTTCTCAAAGAACAGCTTCTGAACAGATGGCTCTGTGTTGGCCCAATACATTGTCAGGTCTTAACCTAGTGCTGTCTCTGGTGAATAGCTACGTTGCAAGCATCTATCTGATTGCCTTTTGATAAACTTTGTTTATCTTATAGGCCTAATCTGTGCTTACTTATTATGGAAGACTTTCCTGACTTGTTCACCTTAATGTAAGAAGTCAGGTTTGATGCCCAGTCCCGTATATTGGTTCTTATCTATTTATTACCAGTTGATGCCAAGGGCTCAAACACATATTCATCATTGACTAACTTTGAATCCCTTCCCAATCACACAAGGTTTTGTATTGGATCAAATGATGGCTATATAGATATTCGATATATCTATTTTAAAATTCAGCTCAAAACTACAATGATGATAAGCCAGACAGTATTCTATAAGAGATTAAATGAACTGAGAAAACCTGATGTTTGATGGGTGATACAGATATGCACAGTACTGTATGTGCTTACAGAACAATGCATTTCTATGGTCTTATCTAACAAAGTCATTTGCTACAGTCATTCAGACACGCAAGAAAGAAGCATTCATCTTTGTGTCTCATTCACGACACACTGACAGAATAAGACTGCATTTTCAAGCAACAGAAATGAGCTTCCTCTGTCAGGTAATGAGGCTCAGCCTTGGAATTTGAGTGAAAAGCTCAGGTATCCAAGGGACCTCGGAGCCACTGCTGTTCTGCATTGCAGGGAGAAAGTTTTGGTGGCAGAATCTGGTTAGGATGCCACCACAGCGGAAAGTATTCTGAAGTTCTCAGAATACAAAACGCATCTTACTTGATATTTGATATTCTGTTTATAAAACAATGCAGGCTATTGTCCTTTGACTAATAGTTTTGTAAAAGCCCCTGATCTGAAATGTAATTCTTGCTTCTGCCAGATGTACAAAAGCCTGTTTTGTTGTCTCCTGGTCGCTATCAAAAGCCACACGAGATAGATATTTCTGGAAGCACATGCTCAGAGATACTATATATATGACCTTTGGTTATCTTAATGGCCTGGGCAGCACTGGGAGCAGCATCTGTGGTATCAGGATATACAGTAGAGACTGCCATCAAATGCCCTCCACAGTAGCAACACAGTCAAACATGTTTTGACCAGGATCTATTTGAGACAATATTAACAAGTGTTCTTTGTCTAAAAATAGGAGAAACCTGTGTAGACCCAGAACTTGACATGGCAAATAGCATATTTCAGGTAGCCTGGGAGCACGTTGTAATCCTCCAGGCTAACATGAAAATGAATAGAGGCAAGGATCAATTCACCAACCTTGTGATTTGTGGAACCCACCGACAGGCACCCCGAATAGTGTGCATGTTGATTAATGCTTAGAAATTTAGATTCTGCCTTTCCACCTAAAAAGCATCTGTCATTTACCTAATACAAGTAAATATGGAACATAATATGATGTTGAAACAAACAACCAACATCTGATTCATCAGCATATTATGTTTTTTTTTTTTAAGTAAATCATTTCTTTTATTGCCGCTTTTCCCTTGAGAACATTGTGTGACTTTGATCTGGTAACCCACATGATCGATTACCCATGAACCGTGAAAATGACTGTCTTCTTAATGAAGGCACACTGAGCCCATCTTGGCATTTAAAGTGTTGATGTCCCTGAACTGGCCACTAAAATCTAACGTGAAGTGATGACATATAGGAGGATAATGACAATAACTTTGGTGATGAGGTTTAAGTCAGGAGAAAAGGCGACAGAGATATCCCGCCTTCTGCATGTTCGATCATTATTCCATCTAATTTCTAATATTTCTTCTTCCTGCCTTTGTATATCCCTCCAGAGACTCATTTCACTCCAAAATGGAAAATTCTGCTCATACCATTTATCTTTTTTTCTTGTGATTTAGTAACAAAAAAGAAAGATGTGGGGGGTTGCGGGGTTCTCAGGGAGGAGAATGATCTTTTGTTTCATAGTCTTCCTGTTGCAAATTGAATATAGATTGGCATGCTTTTTAATTAATGGTAGGCTCATTTCCTCCATCCAGACCCAGACAATAAAATAATATGTTTAAATGCTTTGCATGCAGAGGGGCTCAGAGAGATTAATGTGCTATTTGAAATGTTGAACTTCAGTAACTTTTAGCAACACTTTGGATCACTCAGAGCATGCTTTTTTGGAGAAGAAAGGGAGCAAAAATGATTTCAGTCAGGGGCTGATTCTTTCTGCTGTGCTATCAATGAAACATATATTGTGATTGACAAACCCAGCTGCGTTCATCTGTTCAGAAACTCTACTAGCAGCATAACCCTAACCCACAACCCACAGCATATCCATGGGAGTGCTGTGTCTTCTATGTTTTACTTTTATTTGTTTTTCTGTTCTATTTCTGAAAGTGACCATAACAAATGTTGAAGCTAGTTTAAATATAACACAGCCAGACACAAACAACCAAGAAACACGGGATTGCACTCTTGTCTACCTTTGTGCTGTGCAGGTCTTTGGATCATGCCTGACATACATGGCTCTACAAGATTATTCTGAAAGAAACATGTTCAAATGACTCCCTTATGTTCTGTTCGTATAGGAAACTTACTTGTGCAGTTTGGAGCCATGCCAGACCACGTGCCATTTGCCAAACACTGGCGTGTTGGCGAGCCGGTGAGGAAATAGCCCTCCATACAGGAATACACGATGGAGTGGGAGAACGTTGTGCCATCCGTGCGGGAAATACGGCCATGAACAGGTGTAGCTGGATTACTACACTGCACAGCTGGAAAACAGTGAAGAAAAGAGGAGTGAAGACCAGAGGTGAAACGTAGGAATGGATTTCCTATTTTCCATGTCAGTGATTCACAGCATGAGGGCTGAGAGCCCCCCCCCCCCCCCCGCCCAATATGTGAATATTTATTTAAGAAATAACCACTGCTTTCCAGTTGACCAGATGATTAATTGTAGCTTCTTGACTATGATTAATTAGCACTCAGGTGGAACAGTCTGGAAAGGGCAGATAGAAATCATTGGCTTGTCTCAGAGATCCTCATCTTGTGTGTTGGGCCAACACCCAAGGGTCACTGCATTATTATGAGGATCTAATGAGGAGAGCTGGTGGAGTGGTACACAAATCCCCAACTCACTATTGATGAGTCATCAGTAAATAAAGTGTTGTTTGTGTAATGTCAGGTCCCACAGTGCACAGAGCAACACGAGGAAGCTCAAGAACTCAAGGTTCGGTCTAACAACAGAATGTTTAGCAACTAGGTTTTAAAAACAAAATAAGAAATAAATGCATGCTTTTAAATAGTTTTCCAAGTGACTGGAGGAAGTGCCATGATTACAAACACAAATGAACACCGCATGTTCTTTCAAAACAATAGACTGTACATCTCAATTCGAAAGAAATTATATATTTCTGTTGTAAAAATCTTCACTTTTGGAAGTGATAAGTAATTATTTTTTTTAAATGAGAGGAAATATTTAAAGTAAAGAAAATGCCACTAATCAGCTATACCCAGGGTGTAAAATAAACCACTGTCTGTCAAGAAAAAGGACAGTTTGTTTCACGTGTTTTTCTTCTGCTCCAAATCATGTCTAATTATGAAATTGATTTCCTCTCTCAATCACCTAATCGCCTGGAAAATTTGAAACAGTGATTCTTGCGGAAGATAGACGTGGGCGCGGTAGGGATTTCTCAATTACCACCTGCGCATACGAACGCAAGCTCATCAAGGTGCAAACGCTTCACTCAGGCTTATACCAAAATGCAGCAGGTTCAAACACGGCCACATTACTACACTACATGCACAAAAAAGTGTATGGATATAACAATCGTTAAATCAAGAGTGCAGGGAGATGGAGGGCTAAAACGAGAGTGAAATGAGAAAGGAGAATATGAATGAAAGAAAGGCAGATATACCAAGAAATGTTCAAACTGAGGACAGCAAGACCTGTCAAACATTCGCCTTGATATGTTTGACCACCCCCCAGGGCTTATTTATGCAATATGTGTTGCTGATGTTCTGCAAACTAATATCTTCAAAATCCACAATGATTAATTTATCACACTCCTAAAAGAACTTGGCTTGAGGTGGCTGGAATTAATTTTGGTTGAGATCCGGAAGCAAGTCACAGCATCGTGTGTTGGCAGAAAACACAAGACTGCAGCAAAAAGATATTTAACCATCTGGGTTTGTGTGCGTGTGCATGTGTGTGTGTGTGTTATTTTATCAAATGTTGAACGAAAGCTCGTTTTATAATCACAGAGATCTGTTAGCAGGATATTATCATAAATTTAGGAAGGATTTTGATTCAACATTTTACAGAGGTAGCGTGGCTACAGGGCGGTGGCCCTGAACTCGATTCCCCCTCACGTTCACAAAAATTGTTCAAAAACTAATGTTTAAAAAAATCTATATTTTAGGAAGATTCCGGAATGCAGGGAAAAATCTGTTAGAATTTGGTAGAACATAATCTGGATATGAAATACATGAAAACGATTCTTTACCAATGGGGAATGGGAACAAATTTGATTTATTTTCCCTTTAAGTACTTAGAGAGGTCTATCACACACCAAAGACTGATCTGTTGTAATATTCCCGATCTGGATTATAAGGCTCATGGAAAAGTTATTTAATAAATAATAACATTCTTACAGCTAAGATCAGATTGTATCACAATTGTGTTGTAAACTGTGTGGAAACATTTAGATGCAAATGTCACATATCTGTAAAATTTACAGAGATAGATTAATACAATTATTCTTATTCTGAATAGCAATATGTGTGTGTATGTATGTGTGTGTGTGTACTGTATAGCTGCAAACGTGTCATGATAACCTTTCTTTATTTGATCAGTGCTCTCTGATTTACTACTGAACTAATCCAGTTTTGTGTCCATCCATCCATCCATTTTTTTTGTTTTCTGTTTACATTTTTCCCCAATGAATCAGCACACAAATCTCAAGCTGACAAGGCTAACTCCTGCGATACAATATTCCTCTTCAGTCATTGCAAATGCATTAAAAAACTTATTCTCACATTTGCAGAAGGGCTGTCTGCCCGACCAGGTCCCATTGGGGAAGCAGATCCTCTCCGCCGATCCGTACAGCGTATGTCCCACTGCGCAGGTGAAGCGCACTTTGCTTCGCACTTTGAAATTCCCTGCCTCCCTGCTGGCATGAGCAGGTGTACCAGGATCCCCACAGGCGTCCGCTGAGTCACCTGCAACGGAAGATAAGGGGACGAGGGGCAGTGAAACAAGAAAGTAGAAATGCCATCCGCATCAACCGTCACCCGGTGCGTGTTCACAGACGGGTCCTTTTAATTTGGTATGGCAATGAACTACAACACAGTGTTCCTGTCTGTCAAGCAGAGAGACACTACAGAAAGGACTTGGACTCAAACTGTACATCATTTAAGTCCTCTAGGAAGAAGCTATAAAACAGGCAATGCACCAATGAGCAGTTGTCACCACGCCAGTAAACTGGAGGGCCGATGGCTTTCACTGCTTTGACACCGGGAGCTTTTCTTCTATAAAACAGCAAGGACAGCATTAAAAGGCAACCAGCTGTGGTTAGGGGAAATGATGAATACAGTTTGACCTCTAAAGCCAAATGTATTTTCATGATGCTGAATTATTTCCCTTGTCTTTTTTCCTCTTAAGGATCATTGAGCCTTTTCACTATCTAATGCCACCTGTCTTGCACATCTATGAAATAACTCATAACAAGATGCTGCATGTCTTCTTAATTATTTTCTTATGTTGCCATTAGGGATGTCTCTAGTAGGTGAGAAATAAATATGACATGTTTGCTATTGATGCCATAGGAAACAAAGGAGATGACGGCTCCATTCAGAGTCAGAGCTGTGCCACGAGTGCAGAACTTTTTATGTTGAACAACACAGCAAGACAAAGTCTCGAGGGTGGGATGATTTGAGTTAACTGGGAACAACTGAACAGAAAACTTGAATTATGCTTTAAAAAATGCAAAACAAAAAGCTAAATAGCTCCTATTCTCTTACAGAAGTTCAACCAAAGGTGGACAGAAAAGATACAAATGTCTTGAATAAGATGACTTTTGCGAGATGGATAGATTTATTGGCTTTGAAATCCTGTTCTGTGAGCTGTGCACACACACTGTGGGACATGCTCCGTGTTGGCTGCCGCTCTCTCTCTATAAAGCAGCAAACAGCTGCAGCAATACTCTACTTGCTTACAAAGCCTTCCTATACAAATACACAGCTCATAATTTCTATACACATCCCACTGCTCACATATGATTTGTCAGGTCAAGGGCTCACAGCTGAGGGGGGGGTGTGCAACTGTGATTGGCAAAGTACATTTGTGCATGAGTGTATGTATCTACACTCACGCACTTGCATGCAAGCGCACATGTAGTTGAGCACACTTGTCTTTGCAAGTGCATATTTAGCATGCAGAAGTGTTTATTGGCTGTGTGTGAGCACGTGTGCTTGCATGTTTCGCAGCAGCTATCGGCGCTTCATTAGTCTCCCTCGGTTAGGTGAAGTGGCTCGGTTGGCTACGCACTGTGACAGCTATAACCTCGCTAATTGGGACGGTGGTGAATTTGGTTGGAATTTGAGGTAATGTCCATTCACCAGGCTCGCTTTGTGAGGAAGTAACAAGGCCTTCATCTCCGTCATGCAAAAGAAGAGGACATGAGAGGAATAGCATGGGAAGCAGTTTTAAGCCTTCTTATACTAATTAAAAAAAAGAAGGGCCGATGAGAGGAAGGATAGATGCATGCATGAACACTGTTGCTGACAATGAGCTTGACTTCTGAATAATTTGTAGCCCAAATGATGTTATTGCTATTGGTGATGAATTAAAATGTGCAGTTTTCAGATAAGGCTGGTTATGGACCATGCAGCCATATTTTTGCAGAAGCATCTTTAAAGAAGAAGCTTAGACAAAAGTTATGGAACATGATGGAAGAAGGATTATTTTATTTAAAGAGACATAAACATTTAAAGATAAATTATCACTTTCCAGATGGCTCATTTATTCTGCTAATACTGCAGTACCAATCACTTCTATCACACTAATGCGCCTGTGAAAACTAGGTGCTAAAATGTAGACTGTCACCAATTTAAAACTATATGGGCTGCATTCATTTTAGTTCTATAAGCAACAACTGAGCCACAGCTGCGTTGCCATTAGTATTTCATCTATCGTCCTAACATATATTCACTGCTGAGATTCTTACTTCATCTTAGTGATGCAGAGATGACCTTCAAATAAATCTTCACTCCACTATATGCAGCTGATTTCATATACAAATTAGTATTTTCTGCAGTAGCTCACCTCAGAGCATCTATTCTCTTTAGCCTGGTAAGTCACAGTGTCATTAGTAATGATTAAATAATCTGCTCACTGACCCAGAACTCTTATTCTGCTATACAAATGCCTGCATAGGGATTTGCTCTCTAAACAGCACTTGCTCTTTAACAATTTAAATACTTGGAAACAGTTATGTTTGCTTTTCTTATCTCATTTTTCAAGTGATGAGTTTATGCTGATTAGGTTTGGGCAGCTTAACTTTCATTCTATTTTAAACTTGATCTACTAAACTACAATTATTAAGAGGCACTCTTTGCAATATACTCAAATCATTTTGACAAGGATACAAACATTGTTTTAAATTCTAGGTAATAAAGATGCAAAAAACCTTGGAATTTGTTTTTCTTGTCATAAGGAAGTAACATTCTTTATTAGATTTTATGGCATTAATGTTAGGCCTAAAAACTGTTATTAAGCTTGACACAGTGGATACTTATGCAGAAGCAGATACAGAAAACTATTTCACTCCATTCTGCAACCTCCTTTAATTCAGTTGATCTAAGAAATGTAATCAAATCACAAGGAGCTTGTTAAAATATATGTCCCGATAACTACAACCCATCGCTGTGGAACAGGCAATCCTCCTCTGAGTCTCAAAAGGAAATGTGAAATGTGTAAAACAAACAAACAAACAAATTAATTAATAAGAGTAAAAATGTTGATTATACAATACAACATGCAGTCATTCCAGATCCTACTGGCTTGAGGGTCCTGTATGGTGTGAGCAGCACCTAATGTTCTGCTCAAAAAGCTAAAAACGTATTTGTGATCCCTCCTCTGTTGATGATCACAGTCCAGCTTTACTCAGTGGGGAGGAAGGCATCCCTTCATAAGTACTCAGGCATTCATGTAGATCCTCGGCTCTCATCATGTGGAGTTTGTTTGTGTGAAGACCAGGCATCTTCTCAGGTCATGATTCATGGAGTGCTAAAACCACTATGTCATGGATTTACACAGCAGTCATAATGCATTAATTATGGAATCACAACATGATTTGATAAAGCAGGTAAAGCCTCCTAAAAAACCACCTGCGACTCAACAAACATCTCTGAAAAGAATGAGTTGATGCCCCCAGGCAGAAAGTACTAGTAAGTAAACTGTAAGCTGAAAAAGAGAGGCGTTGAAAGTTTCTCAGTGCTACATTATGTAATATTGCAGTGATTTGCACATCTTTGTCTAGGGGAATTTAGTAATAGTTGGATATAGGGTACCTCTGCAATGTTTTTATGTGTGGCATGTGTGAAATATCTGGTATTGGTGCAACATTATGCTCTAGGGATTCATGCAATATTCTTGGTGTATATTATTGATCTGTGTGGGACACAATGAGTTATCCTACATCGATTGTTCATGTGTGATGAGTATGTTGACGGTCTTCCCTCAAATACTGAAGACAAATTTCCCCCAAGGGAGGCAATATAGGCTACTCCAATCTAATCTAGTGCAATTTAAAAATTTTATCACCAGCTGCCACTGTGAAAATTGCAGAGTATAAAAGGCACTGCTCGTGTTGCTTGTTTAACAGTGTGAACACCCTCCTTTCATTTTTTTCTTTTTCTTTTTTTTATAACCACTTATCCTGCGTGGGGTCACAAGCGTCTGGAGCAAGAGTTGGGGCATATTATACATTCATCACAGAGATAAACAAGAATGAATGCTCAAATTCACACCCACTGGTAAATAAGAGTTGCCAGTTCACTCATACTATCAGAGTGGACTGTATGGTTTTGGGCTTACTAACTAATAGGCCCAGCATGCAAGCTCCATACGGAACAGGGGACCTTTTTGCTGTAAAGCAACAGCGCTTAACAAATCAAACCACTTAGAGCCCTTAATATGATGCCTTTGATATCACCACAAATGACAACAGATTTAAGCTTATTAGTGTGAATGTAGAGCATGACTGTGTTTGTGTTCGCTCTTGTACCTGAGCAGTGGGGCAGTGTGCTGCTCCAGTGTCCATTGAGCTGACAGGTAAGTGATGAGTCTCCTATGAGCTGGCGGTCTCCAGAACAGGAATAGCGCACAGTAGAGCCAAAGGTAAACTTCTCTCCACTCATCACTCCATAGGGAGGTGCACCTGGGTGGCTACAGTCCACCTCTATGAGATGGAGGCAAGACAGGCAATGAGTAAAAATATGAATGGATTAGAGACAGATGCTTCAACACACGTGATTAATTCATAAAGTTGCTAATGCAGTTTTCTATTGTGAGAACTACCGTACTGTAATTTTCAATCTGAAGTTTCAAAAGAAAAAGCCTGAAGTATTGCGCTCACGCACTATGTTGACTATAAGAGTTACATTACTAAGCTCCAATCAGCTTCATGCTCCCGCTATTCCTTTGACATTAATGTACGCATGTTGGCTGTCATTTAATTAACGTAATGTTACGATGCAAGAAAAGTCTCCATAAATCCATGAAACTAATTTGTTCACAAAATAAGTGATGCCTGGAGCCATAAATAAACATTTGAGATGCTACTGCATATCTATTTTATAATATTCTGGGTTTTTTTACACAATAAATGCAGTTAATTATCTCTGTCATGTGCTTCAGAAGGCTGCATGGAATATATAGAGGTTTGATCTAGATAATTTCAATAGAAATCAGTCATTGCCATTGGTGGCACTGCATAAAGAAGTGTGCACAATAGGCCAGGTGTTTGAGAGCAGCATTACAACCTCAGATAATCCCTGCAGCTCATAGATGCTTGTTTTTAATAATTTGAGCACTTGTTTTGAGGGAACATTGGCTCCATTCTGAACAACTGGTCCTGTGACAGTTTTCTCAATTAGCCACAGTGCAACATAACCATGAGCCGCCGGGTCGATGAATATTACACAGATGCTCTGAGTCACAAACTCCAGAAGCAAATGAGGACAGATACAAGCAAAACCTTTATGTTCTTGCGCCTCTTCTTCAGTGTGTTAATTAACTTTGACTTCAATGACGAAGAGTCTGACAGTTTGACAGCAGAAACACTTAAAAAGCAGTAATAATATGCATAATCTTGCCAGGTCAGTGACAATGATAAACTGTACCGATGCATTCTGGTAGGGGTTTGTCCCAGTGGCCCACCGGCTGGCAGGTGAGCACAGACGAGCCGAACAGGTAATATCCAGGGTTGCAGTCATAGAAGACCACGCTGCCAAAAGTAAAGTTACCGTGCTCAATCTTACTCTCCCGAATAGAATTAGCAGGGATGCCCGGATCTGTGCAGTTTACCACTGGACAGGAGGGAAAAGAAAAAATGAAGCATTTAATTAGTCAGATGTTGACATGCAGGCAGCAGTCCAAGTCAACTGTTAGTTGAACTTCATGGTCACATGACTGTTGAACAAAATACGTCTTTCAATATGTCGTAATATCTAAATAATAATTTAGTGTTATATGGATAGGAATGTCAATGCAGTTGCTCATCTGATAGCTAATTCTATAATCGCCTTTGCATAAACAGAAATGTCTTGGAGTACTGGAGTCTCAGATACTTTCTGTGTCAAGTTAACAGTTTAGTTCCTTTCCTGCATCAATAATTTGACCTCAACATATAGCATGGAATAATTAAATGGCCAACACAAACATTTTGCGTGACTGACTCCACCTGGCAGATCGCTGGGGATCGGACGTTTCTTACTGGAACACGAGCAGCTGTATTTCTTCGTTTGGAGTCTCATTTGCCTGAATGCTTTCTGTCAACATATTCGCTTACGAGTTAATAATAGAATTGTTGACATGACCTTATCAGTGGAATGGAGTGTTCATTCTATGAACATGGTGACTCCAAGCTATATTTAAACAACATCAATAATAACAGGATTTCATGTATCCTCCTTTAGAACATTGGAACCAAAGGCTATTGTCTCAAGAGCACAAACAAAATTAAAATGAAATCTCCAGAACAACACTGCTGACAAGGTGGTTTAACAAAGCAGATGAGGGTAAGATTATAAAATAAAACATCACATTCATGCCACAAATGAGTGATACTTTCATATGGACTGTCTGGAAAGTCTAGTAATAGCTAGATCAATCTAGTAGTATCTTATTAATTAAAAGCAAAGTATCACTCAAAAATAATTTCTTGAATTTAATGGCTTCTTGAATGGCTAACATGCTTTCAGGATGTGTCCGACGTATCCAGTGAAATCTTAATACATGGACACAATCCACGAATTAAGATTTTATAATTATTAGTATTTAAGGGTATACCACACAATTAAATACATTTTTGAATACAAATTTGTGCGAAGGATTTGAATGAGCACAAATGAGTGCAAATGAGAGTGCAAATGAGACTGCAAATTAGCAAACACTACACAGACACATCAGGATTGCTGGCAATTTTGAGCTCACCGCTAATGAGCCGAACCAGAAGCAAAAATTGGACATGACTAAAATGCAGCCACTGTTTAACACTCAGAGTAAGAAGCCTTCCAGTAAATGTACTTTCCTTCAAATGTAACATCTCTTCGCAGCGTCTTGGTAATAAAACTGGCTGTAAACTTGCAGAAACACATTCAGATTTACTTTTCCCATCACATACATTCCGCTGCAAGCTCATTATTTTCCCCAGCGTTTGCTCTAAAGCCGGGGCTCCAGCTGCTGTTGCCCAATGCTCTACCCTGAGAAGGAGAACAGATAGCACTTTTTCTCATTGCAATCAATAGATATGTGAACGTTACCTCCATCCATTCTGCCTCCGCATTTAAACCATTCCTGCTGAATGCAGATACAGTACACTCCTGACGTACTTCCAACACAAAAGGAACAGTGATTTCCATTTTTAAGAATAGTTTTGATTAACTGGTATATTTAATAAATACAACCAACATTGATCTGTTTGATTTCTTGTGAAAACAAATGTAAAAATTCAAGACTACCTTAAATACAAAAGTGAAAAAAGAAGCTTTATCCAATGGATCCTTTCAACCTGGTGTCTATAGCTTCACCGATGACTAACCTGACAGAGGTAGGATCAAATAGAGCTCCATTCAGAAATCATCATCACAGATCAGCTAAATGAGACGTGAATGAGATTCATTTGTGCCTTTAATTCGCTTCTGTCTGCCTCCTGAAGGTAAGGCTTCAGTCTGAGCCTTTGCTAAACATGCTGGCAGTGCCAAGCTGCATTTATGTCCAACTGTCAAGACACATCTGCATCTTCCTGATGCTTTGAGCCAGCCCAGCCGTCAATCATTCATCCATTCTGCCATCACTGTAGCCGGACCCTATACCTCTGCATGTTGGTGGCTGCTGGCTCCACTGTCGGTTGGCCTGACATTGTGCTGTGGAGGGTCCTTCCAGAGTGTAGCCTTTGTTGCACGAGAAGCGCACCACATCATTGTAGTTGAAGCCATCACCTGTGGTGCGGCCATAAATAGGGCTACCAGGGTGGCCACATGTGACAGCTGAAATTAACGGGAAGAAAAGGAGATAAGGAGTGATGGATAGCAAAAGAATGACACAAAACAGGTTAGGAGAGAGCAAGAAAGAGAATTCAATAGTGATGACAGAGTCACCCCCATCATAGGAATATCGTTATCATATACGGTAATTAACCATTGAGGACAAATAGGGAATTAGGACTCTGCATGATTGATTGGGAAAGAATACACAGCACATCTTGGTGCATCAATAGGTGAGCAGGAGATTGAGAATCACATTATGATGATATGTATCTATTATTGACTGCAGTGCTTCTCAAACTGAAGGGGCAGGATTCATTGGGCACAGCAACAAGCTTTTGAGGAACAACATACTTTTCTAACAATGCTCAAAATACTTTCAATATATTTATTTTAAAATGCAGCCAATTGGAATTTTTTTTCATTTGGGTTCAAGTTGATAAATTTAAGGATTCTGTCAAAAGGTCTACAACTGAAATCCTGCCTTTTACATGCAAACAGCAAGGTCTCATTTTCAGAGGCTTTTCTTTAATGAAACAAAACAACTCGACAGAGGCTGTCCACCACTTGACAGTGGGACAAATGACTTCATCCCCCCCAAAGAATGAGCATATACTGTATATCAACAGGCAGTGGAGAGAGATTTATATTTACAATGGTGATCAATAACCTTGTGAGGCTCAGACCTTCCAATGAACCCATCTTAATCTACCTATGGGCTCATCTCTCACTCCTTTAAGGTCAGAACCCCCACCGTTCCAGAATGCTTTTGACAGGAACATAAAGCAGAGGGACACTAAACTGTTCACTCATTTTTTCACTGACTGAAAGGCAAGCTCCCTCTTCGTATGCTCTTATAGATGGTTTCTTTTTTGGAAATCAAAACCATTACAGATAGAAACAATATAGCTATTCCAAATTTTATTAACTGATTTTTTTCTTAGAATTGATTATTACAAATTGTCCGTAGTGCATGTGTGCGTGCGTGAATGGTTGTCTGTCTCTGTGTCGCCCCACAATGCATCCGAGGTGTAGCCCGTCTCGACTACAAGAGAATGGATGGATGGATAGTTTTTCCTTACGTTTCAAAATAATTACGATAATAATGTTTCTCTCGTCTTACAAGTTAAATAAGTATTTCATTTATGTGTTGATCTAAGTATAATCATCAAAAATCACTCCTGTTTATCTTGCAAAAGTAATTTAGTTAAAAAAAATATTTCATGTCTGGTTGAAGGAGAAAATTAAGGTCAGTGTGGATGTTCGGTATAACATCGATTAAGCTGATTAACTGAAAATCAAATTGATAGTTAATGAATCTTTGCCAGAATTAGATGGGTGGCGCCCAAATTAAATAAGGGTATGCATGCTCACCTGAAGTGGCACAAGTGCATCCTCTGACATAAACACAGAAGCACACCCATAACATCCTTCCAGCCAATCAGGAGGTGAGAGTTGCTGTTAACATACTTACAGATACAAACTGGGAGTTGTCCAGACCAGCTGTGGTCCTGCTGGCAGATCCGCACGGAGGAACCAATGAGCCTGAATCCAGGATTGCACTGATAGACCACCGTATCTCTGTAGCCAAAGTTCTCTCCAATCACCTGCCCATTTACAATCAGCTCCGGAACGCCACAGTGACCGGCTGTAGGATGGACACCAGCATGCAACACTTGTATAATGTGGCATATTGCAGCATAGAAACTTATAGCACATCTGAAAATATTAGATCTGTATGAAAATGATCTCAAATATGATTCATGCGGTTCAAGTTACGTGTGTTTGAAAGTAATAGCCTGCAGCGCTCCCCATCGAACTGATGAAAGATACAAATTGACTGTCATCATGTTTGAGTAACTTCTCCTTTTGACAACTGTTTCATAAAATGAAACAAGGAAACTGGTAATTTAAAATGTCTTTAAATCACAACAGTGGCAAACAAAATTAGAAAGCGTGTTCGTGTGACATATTGGATTTTAGAAAGCATTTTTCAGTTCATTATATCTGATTTTTTTTTTTCTAAATTCAAATTAGCTACAGCTACACAGATTTCCTTGTCTGCAGAAGAAGAAAAAAAGAGTGACTTATGTGAAGAAATTCTGTGCAATACACTCCTGCATCAAGCATTCTATTATCACGATCAAGTTGAGAGGAGCCAGATTCATTGTGAAGTAGGTAACAGTGCCGAGAGGTCCACTCATCCTACTGTACAAAAGAGGCCCTCCTTTTAACTGGATCCCCCTGGAGAGAAGCTAGGAGTGCTGCTGCCACAGGGTTGATAAACGAAGTCAGGAATCTGCCACATTCCTCTGTGAGTGTGTATGAATGCTGCTGAAGTAATTACAAGTGTCAAATTATTCCACAGTTCTGGGCTGTGGCTTATTTTCCTGTTTATGTATCTTAACAGCAGCTCAAAGTGCGGCGGCACAAATTGGCAACTATCTCGCAGTTTACGGCCAGCTGCGTAGACACTCCCTCTCATATTACGGAAACACTGAATCACAGCAACTCTGAGGCTCTGCTTTTCACCGCCATGCTGCACTTGTTGCTGGAAATTATTGTGCATTCACATTCTTATAACTCAATCAATGCAATGCTGGAGAAACGTTAAGTGTGCCAGCAAGGAAAACATATTGTCATGTGACAAACGAGAAAATCGTGTGTCTCAATGTTCACAGTCATTGGTTGCAAAAGTGAACCAATTATAGGCATCCTCTACATCCCCGTTCAGTTCTCTCCCAGGCGCGAGGGTCATGTCAAAGAGCCTTCGAGGAATCACATTTTGTGTGTGACGCAGGTCAAGGCTGTCTGTTATAAACTAAAAAGGGAAAATATAGAGCACGCTTACCCAGGCAGTGAGTCTCCATCCCACTCCAAAGGCCGGACAGGAGGCACTCTCTAACCATTGAACCACTTAAAACGTAGCCGAGGTTACAGCTGAAAATGGCTGAAGCGCCAAAGGTAGTTTGGGTCCCAATTTTCTTCCCATTAGGAGGAATGGGAGGATCACTGCAGGAAATGACTGTAATAAGGTGGGGACAGTAGGAAGAAGAATAAGACAGGGAAGGGAAAAACAGCTCACCAGGAGAGAGAAAAAAAGTGGAAAGACAGAATGAAAGAGAAGAAAAAAGTGGGCTTGCATCGTCACTTCAGAGTCAATGGGAGAGCGGAGTCATTTACACCCATAATACCGACCTTAATTCAATAAAAGAGTGACCCGCACTATTTCTTATGGAAGATAATGATGGTGTTTGCCTTTGAACAATCTTTCTTCATGCAGGCTTGCAGTTTATTTAGCCATTACATAAGCTATTCAGTTCTGTTGCTTCTCAAAAAGTAGTTCCCACGGCACCATAGAAGAGCTTTTATTTCCCATTCCTACAATAAACAATATCTAACCACGAAAGGGAGCGGGAAACAGTAATAACAGTAGTGAGATGCTGACTAAGTGAGCTGTGAATAAGTTATTTATCCTTTACAACATTGCAGTATTTTTTCCTTCAACATTCAGTCTTTTTTTTAAATTAAACTAATGAAACATGTTGCGAGTGTGTGTGTGTGTGTGGGTGTGTGTGTGTGTGTGTGTGTGAGTGTGTGGGGTGGGCCTGCAAGCTATATGTGTGCAGCTACAGATGTTTTTCAATGATAAAATAATGGAACACATCTTCTTGGCTGAGTGTAATTTATGTGATACATAATTGTACTCACTTCTACACCGAGGTCTCTCGCTCCTCCAGCTCCACACTCCATTAGCCAGGCACTTGATGTGGGCGGGGCCAACACGGTAGTATCCAGGATTGCAGGTGAAGATTATTTTCATTCCATATTCGTAGTGTGAACCATTAACGATCTTCCATTTCCCGTGATCCAGGGAGAAGGAGATGAGACTAGGGCACGTGATGACTTTGTCAAGAGAAAAGATGGGCGGGGCATTGTTGTTATTGGATTATTCAAATAATTTAAATTCCCCCTCTTATTTTTTGTGCACACACTGGTAATACAAACAGAAACAAATGTAGCGACCCACTGTGGAGGAAAAACAAATAGCTGGAAGGAAACATTTTAATCACTTCAGTAATCCCATCCATGTAAAATGTAAATGACTTTTTTGCACTTATGGTATACAGATTTTCTCCAACAATGAAATTATTTATGAATCATCACTCTCAAAAACAAACTTGGTTCAAAACAAACAGTTTTCCTTTCTGTTGTGGGTTCGATATACAGCAGGGGATAAACACTGGTCTCGATAGTAAACAATCTTGTCAATCATGAGTTACACTGACTTTCAGACTGGAGTTTCACTGGAATGTAAAGCAGTCACCTCAGGAGCAACCACAGGTTCCCACTTCATTGTCATTCCCCCCTTTTCCACTCATCGCTACCCAAAAACATTGTTTTTGTAATGAAACAAGAACAACTTGCAGATCATCCGGGACTGCGAGCCACACAACATTACAGTACAGCATATGCTTAAATTGTTCTAAGTGATATTCCAAAACTTCTCCCGAGGGTTATTAAAACACTTTTTTGTGTGTCTCACACAGCTGTCATGAATTTAAATAGCGTTTCCACGAGTACTAATCGCTCAGCTTCACCTTTCCCTCACTGACCAGCCTAAGCTTTAATTCCCTGCAGTTACCCTGATCTCAACATCACTCTCCCACCTCCTCTACATCCTGCATCCTCCCCTGCGCTTCCTCTACTCACCGATGCATCGAGGTATCTTGTTGAGGTTGCTCCAGGTGCCGTCTGGCAGGCAGACGGTGGTCGTCAGCTCTTTGGAGGAGAGCCGGTAGCCGCTATGGCAGAAGTAGGTCACTCTTGTGCCGACGGAGTAATCAGCAGCGAGCACACCTCCATTCGCTGGCGCGCTAGGCACACCGCATGACACAGCTGCAGGCAGCGAAAGGATCATTGTCCACACAAATGTTCACGTGCAATATAAGACACATACAGAGATTAAGAAGGGCTCTTGATCAACACAGGAATTGGAAACAAGTCAGAGAAGTCCTTTTAGAGAGCAAAAACATTTACATGGACTTCCAGGACACCTTTTTGGCACGATGGCACATGTTTGTTTCTCACTTTATATTAACTGCTATTGCTTCCTGTGTTAATGTCCAGGTTCACAGAGATACTTTCTGACGTGTCACAACAGAGAAAATGCACCTCAAGATAATGGTGCATTCATTGAAGCTGAGCCACGATCAGTCCTGTCGTCATGCATGTTAGCTGAAATAACTGGAACATTCAATATGTGAACGTAATACAAACAAGAATGAGCTCCTTTATCATCCGATGTTTGTTACAGGGTCACATCAAAAGGTCTGATACTCCTTAAAATGCAAGTAGCCCTCCCACCACTGGCATAAACAGTTTAGCTATTAGATATTATGCATAAGACCAAACTAATGCTTTTATAATTGTGTCATATAAACACTTTACAAAGTAGTTTGCTTATCCTGAATACACTTTGAGGCATCACAACTGAATCCATAGAGCTACTTTTGAAATCTCAGTTAGCGACACAAATCCATGGGAGTATTAAATATAGAACTGGCCCCTTGGGGGAGAAACACATTCAGCCACCTTAGTGTGTAAGCAGCTTAACTCCCAGCAGAGAGATATTTCATCAAACTACAATCCTCCATAAATCTTACAAGGTTATGGGATGTTTTCATGTAAGAAGAAAAAGTAGCTATTCAAGCACATCAATAAAACTTGTACAGATAGTTTGGATTATAGTTTATTCTTTTTTTTATTTGTTAACAGGGACTCTAAAAACATGCCAGTGAGTCACTTTTAACTCATTCAATGCCAGCCATTTTCAGCTCAGCCATATGCTGAGTGCCGGCAGTTATCGCTAATTTTGACCTATTTTTGAAGACCCACAGAATATTATGTAATATGACTATGCAAACACCGAGATCTACCAAATGAAAGATTGAAGTCTCTTCTTTCACCAGGAAAAAAAAAAAAGTGCGTTCCTACCATTTTTCATTCCGGAGTTATTGGCCGTCGAAGAGAGACAGAATTCAATTTTAAACCCAAATGATGCCTGTCTGTCGATTTCTTAATTAACTCATTTAATGCCAATTGAATGTCAATGTCAATTGGCACTGAATGAGTAAATGAAGAAATGCCCAGTAAAGTGTGAAAAGAGTACACCAGCAACGCTTTCCAACATATAAAAACATGACTCAACTACAGACTTTGCTCCAACACAGAATCTAGGTTATTAGGGCCTCAGAGTTTAGATGAGACAGAAAGCCCAAGCCCGCCGGTTCCAAGATGTGTGTCATCAGGGTCAAGTTACAATATGTGAATCAAATGGGGAAACCAACATATGTAGGTCAGTATAAAATGGGAAAAAGGATGGAAACAAGCATGCGTCATAAACTGGAGCAGCAAGGATAGCGGCATCCCGTGAAATATCAAAGGTAAAATCTGACAATTCGTCCTGTAGCAAAAAGAAAAGGCTTGTTTGACACCAATATATAATCTGAGGACTACTGCCCAGATGCAGAGAGCATTAATGGTTATTCCAAACTCTCTAAGCAGCATCAGAGTGCTGTGCATCCACGTTTAACATAGACCCAGCTCCACCATGAAGTCCCAGATCAAGCTGCTGCGCCCACAGGGCTGATCTGCTGTGTTCCAAGCCCAGTGTGTGCGTTATATAACTTTGTATATTGATCCACTTAACTTTATTCACGTTTCCTCTGTGCTGAATTAACTCTGTTTGTGTTCTCTGCAAACTCTGATTCTGTTGCACAACACAATGCTGCAGATAATTTCCCTTGATCCTTGACAGGCACTAAACACTTTTCTAAGCTAGAGATGGAAAGTTTCAGTGATGGAAAATGGAATTGTTCATCAAAGCTTGGAAGGTCAGTGGGCCTGAAGCATTACTTTAGGTCAGTATGAGATGAGTGAGCCAAAAGCAACAGATTAGTAGGCTATAGGCATATGTTATATCACAGAATATGGATTGAAAGAAATTAAGAATCTGACACACTGTTATGCATTCGCCACCATCTAGCAGATAGCAGATGGAAAGCATCTGCATGAATGCATTATTTATTTTCACTTTTAAAAGCTGTGTGCAATTACCAAACTGACGGGATTAATTACAGGTGTGAATGTGTTATTAAATCATTTTTAAGTGCACGGCATACATATTTTGATTTCACAGCATCATCAGGAAATGCATTTGAGCATGCCATCTGTTGCAGTTCTCTGCAGTGTGTATGTGGGTGAGTGTGTCTGAGTTAGGGCATGCAATCAAGCGCATATCAAATACACACATTTCACATGTGTGCCACAAAGAACACAATTAGCTGAGAGACAGATAACAGCGGCAGACACTGCATGCTAATGGGAAGTTAGCCAAAGTAATTTGAAGTAGTGGAAATTGACAGAAGGGGAGGGGGGGATTTCTGTTTCGCTTCCACCTGACAGGGTACCAGTTCTCAATCAGGCCGGATTCAGTTCAGTTGTTAATAACACTGGAATGGAGCTTGAGCTCGGAAACTCAGGTGCCCTAAACGCCTGTCTACCTGCTGAGCATGAGGCAGGTGCAGTTACCAGAGGAACACAAAAAGCCAGTCTGAAAGTTAGAAATAAAAGGCTGCCAGGGCCAATATGCTCACCTTGACATGCAGGAACCAGCGTGTCCCAAGCGTAGTAGCCATAGGTGGTCCTTTTGCACACAGCTGTGGCCTTTCCAATCAGCTTGTACCCTCTGTCGCAAGCCCAGCGCACCATGCTGTTCAGATGACCCCCGGTCTGGCTCACCACAAAGCCGTGTTGAGGGGAGTCTGGTGTACTGCAGTACATTGCTACAATAGATTGAGAAATAAAAGAACATGAGCGAAGATGAAGATGAGAGGTGAGGCAAGTGATGGGAGAGAGAGAGAAGATGAGAATGACAAGTGGATAGAAGAGAGCAGATATTAAAAGATGAGGAAAAAATGAAGCAGAGAAAAGGTATTAACAGAGCTCCTATAAAGAAAGACGCAGGTGAATAGTTTTAGTCACAGTAAGGCTTCATTTTAAATGCAGAGAGATAATGAGGGAAAATGCCTGAGGAGTGTCACATCTTTTTAGCACTCGGGCTGTGTGCAAGTCCTCACTACTGCTATTCCTCTCTGGCCTTTGGGAATGCAGATATTCAATTTGCTTCAACACATGCAGTGGTGGTGCTTCTGCCAGTTATTTGTTCCTTAGTCTTTCTTTGTCTCATCTTACAGCTTACAGAAGAAAAGCAAAATGTGATTTCCAGAACACGAGCACAGAGTAGCCGACCGAATAGGAAATCCAAGAGAGGGCTGCGAGCTTCACAAACGCTCTCAAACATTCCCTCAATTCAGTATGGAGATGAGCGTTAGCAAAGGATCCAAGATGAAAAGACACTGGAGTTTACGTCAGATCCTGTTCAAGTCAGTCAAGTCAAGGAAGTTTCCCTACAAAATTCATCACACTGACTTGCTTTAATTTGACACTCTCCTCTATTAAATATAATGGAGACACATCATGAAAAATTAATGTCTTTTGTGCTTTTTCATTATTATTGATGCATTTCAAATGGAAAAAAAAGATCCCCTACGCCCCCCCTGCTTTGCACTACTTTCTTTATGAAAGAGCCAATTAAGAATTTAAAGCCTTTTTAAATTAAAGAACGCAAAAACCTTCGAGTGTCTTTAATCCCATCTCATGGATTTTGTGTGTGACAGCACCTGCTATTGTAGGCATTAACATTTCTGGGGAAAATCAAAGTAATTTGGAATAAAGTTCAATAAATATTATCAGCAAAAATATCACAGCATGCTGACAAAAATCATGGGGTCACATTGTTCCCACAGCAAAGAATGGCAATTAATATTTGCCCTTTTGTGGTGTTCAATTAGAATGCTTCTATAAATACCAGTGCCTTGCATTGTTAACCCATGACTTTTATCACTTTTATGCGGCTTATAAATAAATATCCACTAATAAAAAGGAGAATATGATTATAAGCTGGATACATACTTTGATACTCACCCACGTAAGTGATGTGGAAACCCCGTCGGTTGGTGCCGTGGTCAGAAGACCAGCGCAGCAGGAGCTGGTGGCCTGAGGTGGTCAGGTTAAACGGCGTTTCAATGTCACCGCTGAGCGACGCCATGCTCTGGCTGTAGATGTTGGGACCTGAGCACACGTACACACACACATATATAATTTATCAGAAAGAAAGACCTACAGTTGGTCAAAATAAGCCAGTCTGCCCAGGGCAGCTGTGGCTACAATAGTAGCTTCACCACTACCAAGTATGGA
The DNA here is from genome assembly GCF_040956055.1 of Brachionichthys hirsutus. Classification (NCBI taxonomy): domain Eukaryota; kingdom Metazoa; phylum Chordata; class Actinopteri; order Lophiiformes; family Brachionichthyidae; genus Brachionichthys; species Brachionichthys hirsutus. Next base: position 11,050,353 of record NC_090899.1, read on the forward strand.
GCGAATAAATAATGCACTATGTAAAGCATCTTTGGGTGTCGAGAAAAGCCCTATATAAAACCAATGCATTATTAGAAATGTGGACACTCTTCCCTTTTGTTGTTATATATATATCATCATATACCATCATGCCAACATACGGAAAGGTCTTTTTTAATATTGGCCTTTCTTACAAGTAATCAGACTTTTATATAAAATGTATTGGATTTTCTCTTGTTTTTTGCTTGCAAAAATTCTACCAAAAAACACAGATGTGAAACTTCCAGTAAAACTCACCATCAAATATTTCTAAGATATCAAACTCCTTTTCTGTCTGGAAGAGCTCAAAGTGAAGAGTGACGTTGTAGCCCTTCTCCACGTTGATCAACCAGGAGCACATCTGGAGATTGGGGTAGTTGTCAGGGTATCCTGGGCTCAAGATCACCCCCGTTGAGTCAAAACGCACCTCATGGGCTGGACACTGGACTGAGAGTAATAAGGTATAAGTTAAGAATAAGGCAGCATTAGAGGAAGGATGAAGGGGCCGAACAGCAGACAGACGAGGAGACCAAAAAAACAAAAAACCAGAAGGTATAGGATGGGACATTAAAGCAGAATTAGAAAAAAGGCAAGATGGGGTGAGAACTGGTTTCCCATTCCTTGCTTTTACACAGTGACAGAAAAATTGCATTGGAAAAATAACAATTCCTAAAAACAATTACATCTCAACCAGACAGATATTGCACCCAAGGCTGAGCTGGTGAATCCGCCGTTGTCACCAGGCTCCCCTGATATCCATCTATCAAATAATAAAACTCAGTGGGTGAGACAGCTTACTTTGTATGGAAAAATGGTGCTGCATGTGAGGCTGTGAATTATTCTTATGTGTGTCTTCAATTGTATCGGTTCATAGAATGCCCTTCATTTCCCGAAAGCTGGCATGTCTAAAATTATGACAGCACTCATTTCCTTTTTTTTGTTTCTTTACAGCTGGTAACGGAATTTTCTTTTCTGCACCACTAGAGAGGAAACATGACGCATATGAAAGGTTAATGCAAACAACCGTTAGAGATTAAAAGGTCACTGGTAGCAATCAGACATACCGGTACATAAAAGAAAAAAGAAGTGAAGAGGGACGGAGCCGCAACACAATGCAGTATCACTATACCCACTGATTATTCAATGCAGAATTTTAAACTAGTACAGTATGTGTAAAATATTTGCTAATTAACAATACGTTTCTTACATCAGACAATACACCATGAGCCCTTTGTTGTAACAAGGGTCAAAACAATTCAAGACAAGAAAGTAAATACTATACTATAGCATGGTAGAGTCAATATTTATAGATAAAGTGAGGATTATCCATTAAGAAGGCACCAAGTAATGACTGACTCTATTCACACATTAATATGACACAGCAATACTTATTCAGTAGCATTGCTTGACTGTGAAACATGATCAATATTTGCCAGTGAAGAAATTCCTTGTCAGCTGCTTTTGTTTGTTGCATTTCTCAAAGCAGTGTCACGTTTTTTATTTATTTCCAATCACTCAGCTCTCTTCTTCTTCTGAAATGCTCTGTATAGGGCATATACTGTCGAAAAGGTACGGATGAGTGCTGGCATGTATCGCTCTGTGCATAAGCCAGTAACTGTGAATTGTTGCCCAGCAATGTGCAGCCAGAATTTCCTTTTAGTTAATGAAAATGATAAAAATGCACAATTATATGTTTTACAGGCCATTACCAACACACATGCAATGACCTCCGAAGAGCATGTTTTTTCACCCATGAAAATCTCAACGCTATAATTTCAATTGTCATTTTCTTATAAGAAGAACTGCTGAAATACTGCGTAAATTAAATGCGGATGCATCTATCTGTCAAGTATTTCTTTCTGAAAAATACCCCACCCTCTTATTTGCTTCATAAACTAGGGCAACAACAGTTTATCAAGCAATATTTTATTCTTTATTGAAGTGTGTTACTTCAAACTTTAGGTGCGAAGATCATAAAACCTAATTATGTGTGTTATTAAACTGTTATAAACTAGACATATACGGCAGCTGTGGTGCAAGGATGGCGACATGTTGTCAGTCACATAAATAAATGCTCACAAAATAAGGAGTTAGGTCTAAAATTGATCTTCATCCCATTTTCATCTCACAGACACATGAAAATCAATGGTGAAGTCAAGATGAAAATGGCAACATTTAATGGGTTAGCCTCGAACTCAACGTGGCAGATGGCTTACCAACCAAACACTGCAGCAACTCAAGTCAATTATCCTTGATCAAAGCTATACTGCGTAACCTTCCTCGTAGACTTTCATTTAGACAGCGTCTCTGTGAATGTCTTCAAATGCAGGCATTTGGGAGTGGATGTCCCTCGCCATGCAAGGACACTTCAGTGTTATCGCATAAGCACAAAATGACAATTAGCAGAGGGGTTATAGGCAAAAAAAAGCAGAATGAGGGGGGACACAGGAGAGAGCTTCGTCCGGCCTCATTGGCATGCTGCCGACAGGAAACGTCCCTTTTCAAGCCAGCTGTAGCACTCGACTGGAAGAATAGCAGGTCTGCTCAGAATACATGCTGAACTTTACATGTCCCAAGGAGAGCAATTACTCTCCGACCACCATTGGCACAAGGACATAACCCATCCAACACAAAAAAATTAATGAATTCTTGAATACAATAATGAGAGGTGATCCATGAAAAGGAAAAACTCAAAATGACTAACCCACATGTTCCAAAATAGCATGCGAATGTAATGCTCAAGGCAGGCTTCAAAAAACTACTTTATATACCCCCCCCCCACACACACACACACGCCACTGGAATGCACCAGAAAGTACGCTGAGGTACCAGCGTCTGCACTTTGATTAACTTTTCACTTTCTGATATACAAATAATTGCCTGAAGCAAGAAATCAACTGAGAAACAGGATTCCGTGCTGCCAGAGTATTCTCAACATGCTTTTTCCACCTGGATTTGGCTGGTTAATTTATTAAACACCATTAAATAATTCCATGTACGGAATGCAAGCTTTTAGTTGAGGAGCTGGCAGAGCGCTAAGCAGTCGGTAAGGTGAGCTGGTAGGATCAACACAAAAGGAAATTTCATACAGCGGGTTCTCTCGAGTGAAAGACAATAATAGTCTTCCAGATATAGTGCGGCTGATCTGCTTAGTTGTTCGCTTCTGAACAAATGATAAAATAAAACATTACAAAGCACCTTATTCCATCATCACGTTTAATGTGACTCCACACAGGTATGCTGTACGCAATGATGCCTGGATCCCTTTCTTTTCTCTGCCTTATGTAACAAGCAACAGACAAAAGCTGCAAGATTTCAGAGAACATTTCATCTCATAATATATAAATTAATATATATCTGTTTGTTTGTTTTCTGGATCAGCAGTAACTGGACCTGGTTAAGCTTAGCCATCTGCTTGTTGCTTTACTTCCAGGCTTTTCCTGTGAGTAAAATCAGCAAAATTCCTCTTGCTACATGCAGCAAAACGAGGTCTGGTGCAAAAATCCTACAGGGGGAACAACCGGGATATCGATTCCGATGTCAAATTCTGTGGTAAGAGCCGGTAATCATCAAATCTCGAGTCCTATTCAGTGATACTTTATGAAAGCAGGCTCTGCGTTTGTCTTGTATCTATTATGCATTGATCACACATCCAATGCAATTACTCACAGCTCCTAGAAATAAAAAGAAGTACTCATCAATTCAAGACTTGTAGACAAAGGACTTCAGGGTCCTTCAAAAGATGCCTATCCACTGGGAATAGAAGGTTTCAGAGTGCTCTGATATATCGGCACGGCAGCCAAACACATTTGCGATGCAAATAACATAGATGCTCCTTTTTCCTTTGTGTCCTGATTGAAAATCTCTCTTCTTGAAATAGGAAGATGTTTACATCAATCAAACCCATGTGGCCATTTGCTCTGGAATTTAGAGGTTAGACTGAAGCTCTGATTTCTCCCCGACTAGAAAAAGCACAGCCATCTTTGGCCTCTGTCTACCTTGCTGCATACCGTAGTAACACACTTGCCATATACACTTGCTGAGCTCTAATCTGTTTCATACTGATCCTTCACAGTCAAGCGCTTGTTCCTGGGGAGTGTAGGTCTATGATCTTTGGTCAGTATAATTCCGAGTCTGTGAGTTTTGATGAATTACAATCGAGATTTTGTTTGCCAAGAGCCTGCTAGAAGGAGCCCCGCTGCCAGGCTGTTAAATGATGCATCAACAGTGGGGGCTGTTCATCGTACCCAACCTTGGCTGAGATGTGTCAAGCACACACACAGAAGATGGATGCACACTCACATAGACATATATGCAGCTGCAAACAAAGACAGAAAAAACTGGAATATACTCACAAACTTAAAGACACAAATATTTATGAAGTCATACAAGAGCATGAAAACATATCCAAAAACTCACACACTGAATGAAACCAACCTTGACACACTGGCGGGGGTCCGTCCATCTGGAGCCTCTCTCCAAGTCGACAGGTCAGAATCTCACTGCCCACCAAGGTGAAGCCTGGCAGGCATGAGTATCGGATAATGTCCCCTGCGGGGTCATTTACACACACACACGCACACACACACACACACACACACACACGCACACACACACACACACACACACACACACAACACAAACATATCCATCCATTCATCCACCCAACCACAAACACACACATCCCCACAGAGCTGTGTTAATAAAAACCCACTACACTACTACACAGTAGTCAACTACACACTTTGCAATGAGGACTGACATCCTGGTTGCCGGTCGGAGCTGAAGCCACGTCATTGCGTTACAAGCACAGACTCACAAGGATATAAAATACGGCAGACACTGGCAACATGATTTTAACTTCTGATTCTCGTCTGACAGCAAAAATACAAAGCACTTCGATGGAGAGCTAATTATCCCCGCCGTCAAGGAATGTGAGAAAATATGGGAGATTTAATATACAAACAAAATGTTTACTGTGAGAAACTAAAGACAAACAGGAAATACAAAAATGGTTTCGCTAGAGAAATAAATTATTCATTGACAGGATAATTAATTAATTAATTAATGGACAAATCCATCTGATACGTCCATTCACATTTTTCTGCTCTGTCCAGGGCTGTCAAAGCAAATTACCTTACGTCTGGTGCAAATTAATTTGATTTAGCGTTGTTCATTGGCAGTAAACAAGCAAAATAAAACAAGACAAACCTATTTCAAACTCGTCATCATCAGTTAGGATCGTGGCGTTGGCGACAGGTTGAGGCGGCTGACATGCTCTCAGCTGGTATGCTGTCGGGACAGAACAAAGAGTGAAATCAGCGATAGTGCCGCGTGTGCACTCAAGTATAGGAGGGAGAGTATTTTATATTCACTCAGGGCATTCTTTACACCCTCATCTCACCGAAACTTGATTAGATAATAAATTGCCACCTTACACTGTTCATGATCATCAAAAACCAATCACTAATTTAGCTAAAATATGGGACATTTTATTATTAATCAGCCTCTTTTCAAAAGGGGTGTTTTAATAGCTCAGAAGAAAAATAGGCATGAGATGGGATTAATCATTTATCACTGCACAGAATGGGATGCAGCGCCACATGACAAAACGGCAAGGGCTAAATAATGACTCGTAAAAAAAGGACGATGAAAGGCATTATATATTAAATTATATACAGACACCGGCACAATATGCTTCTGTTACTTTACAGACTTTATTGGTACAGCAAGGTCTCAGCAATGTGAAGAACTGAAGATCTCAGTGATTAAGGGTCGTTACAGCATTGCACAATAAGGTCTTTACTTAGTCATTATCAAAAGGGAGGTTACCGTAATAACGCAGCACAAAGAAGCCACTGGTGCTGAAGTCGCTGTGGAACTTGATGAGGATCTGATTGGCGGTGGTGGACACGCCTTCCTGTACGGAGTTACCGCTGAACTGACCGATTTGAGGCGAGGCCTGGTCAGGTCCATCCCTGATACAGATACATGGAGAAATCAAAAGCTTGTGAGGGATAGGAGTGAAAAATATAGCAAAAACACTGAAGGAAAGATTTCAGAGATATCCCACACGATTTGAAAATAAACATCAGTAATAATCTGGGAGGAAAAATAACATGTAGTTATCTTCAATCAGTCTTGTCGACCCAGCCGCCATTACGAACATCCAAGAAAACGTTCTGCATTAATCTGGTGTCAAACGAGTTCTTGAGCGTATGTTAACTGATGTAGTATAGCGCTGAAACATTTGCTCCCTTCAAGCCATCTTTAATATTGATAGGGTATGAAAAGGCATGGGTGGGGATAAACAAATCAATGAAGTGAAACAAAAATCAAAGAATTCTCCAAAAATTTGCACAAACTCCCCCCTCCCCCCGTCTCCTTTACTTTAAATCCTGCTCAAGACCATTAATATTCTTAAGGTGTTTGTGCAAAATGAGGGTGTTTGTTTATCACTCTGCTTCAGCCCTCACAACCCCGGGGGGGGGGGGGGGGGGGGGTTAGAAAGTGTATGGATGCTTATCACAAGATCCTAAAGCTCTTTAATGGAATAAGATGACGTATAAGAAGCTGTAGCCCTGGGAACAGAAATGTTATTGAATCGCAATGACCTTCAGAGCTTCTCTCTTGATGCGAGGGAGGCAGAGTCAGCTGTTATCTGTAACGGGTTCAATGACATGCCCATGTGTTGTAAGCCTGTAGTATGTGACACATGTCTTGGACAATACTTGATTTTCTGCTGTTTTTCAGGACATAGCTCAAGCCATGATTACCTTCAACTCAATGAGGTAATTGAAAGCAATTTTGATAGAATGACATTTTAAGAGAAGTTCGTTCATAAAGACAAAACCTTTCCTTTTTTATTCAGTATTATATTTACACCTCAAATTCATGTTCAATCTTATTTTCCTGATATGGTAGTCTGGGGCAGTCGATTGGGGTATCAGCTGCTCTTATCAGCTGATCACGTCTTTCCAACAGCACGACAACACGGCTTCATTGTCATTAAAGTTGCCAATCATAAGAAAGGTAAAGTAAAGCAGAGTGCCTTTGACTCCGTGAAGAGTCAAAGGCACTCTGCTGCCAAAGGCTTGCTGTCAAAATACTTACGTAATTTGCTGTAACACACCCAAGCCTCAACAGATTGAATTAGATTAATTTGATTTTTGTATTTATGCAATATTGCATCTCAGTTTTATCAAGTATATAATTCACTCAATATACAAAATAAAATTAAATGTGATTCCTGTCATATTAATTAACTACACATGAAAATAGTTTCTAAAATAATTTTCAGGAGATTTATGATGTCACCACATGCACCCTATTCCAACATTGACATTACCTTGTCAATTTCTCCATATCCAATACCCCAAGGTTGATGCAAGGATGGATGAATGGCTGCAGAGCGATAATAGAACTTGTCATCTACAGTGAAGCCATTTATGAGGCATGCATTAGCTGGGGAATGCAGAGAACACAGCGGTATCTCTACCAGTGAGAGCAGAGGAGAAATTTTATTTGTAAGAATATTGTCAATACCTGCATTTAAATCAAGTAGCCTAAATACATTTGGGTACAGTGTGCTACTTTGTTCTGAGGGTTAATGGTAGAAGACTGCACAATCAAATATATATATATATATTTTGGGCACTTTTAGGTCGCTCCGGGCATATTACCATGAATGATGTACACTGCGTACTTTTTTTTATGTGTGTGTAATATATTATATATTTAAAAAAAGTGTTATTGCTGTTTCATTCAAAAGTGACCAGCAAAATGGAAGACACAGTCAGGCAGGCAAATGAAATGTTGCTATCAGGGGACGAATTGTTTATGTTCTATTTCACTTGCAAAGATTCAATGAATGGTGGCCCCAGATGCTGTCAGCTCCTTGACTGCCTGAGGCACACTGCACCATAAAGAAGATGCACAATGGAGAGGGTGAGATGGACAGATGCTGATGTGGTAACCAGCAGGTCATATAAAATTGTTTACTGCTGTTAAATTGTTTTTCTAGAAGCGAAGTTTCTGTCAGCAAATGCATAAAGCTGATGTTTTTAATGCTTTTACATATGTCCTCCCTGAAGTGTTGGGGTTCAGTGTACTTCACTTTAAAGCAACACAGTACATTGTGTAAGCATAAGTCGATGGTTGTCAGCTCATCTAATGTGTCTGAAAAGCTGTGAGCAGAATACGTCCAACAGAAATGTGACACAAACACCTTTTAGTTTCTAAATTTACCGTGTCCCAGTTTTCTCTTGTTATTGAAATGAAAAGAGAAAAAATTCACCTCGATACAACCAGTTTTCTCTTGTTATTGCAATGAAAAGAAAAAATATTCACCTTGATACATAAAGTTTTCTAATAATCCCCCGTTTCTTCTGTAGTGAAACAATAAAACTTCAGTCTTCAGATCTTTGGAAGCAGCACTTTCAGCAACGAATAGAATACGGTACGCACTTGGTAGCGACTTTAACAAGATTATATTTTGTGGCTCACTGCTTTGTATTATTATCAAAATATCTGAGCAATTTGTAAAGCTGAGGAAGAACAGTAGATGAAAAAAACAAAATGTACACAATGTACACTACACAATATACACATATAAATCTTATTAGGAGGGGGAGTTGCTGCTGGACACATTCTGAGTGCTTTTCTAGTTTGATCTGTTTTGAAAAGAATGCATCAGTAGCATCTAACTCGATTAAATTTTACATTTAGTTTACATCACCATGTGGATTTACACCATCCACATAGTGATCTGGATCATCACCAAAAGGTTCTAAATTGTTCTTGGAATCTTTATACACCAACCATGAAACGTAAAAGTGAATCAGAGTTGATTCACTTTTGAATTTTTAACTGATTTTTAAATCCATAAATTGAGTCATCAATGTTAAAAAATAATATTTTTTGGATGAAACTTGGTGGTGAGATAGACACCCCCATCCTACATGACTGTCAAATTCCATAAACATTGGTCAATAATCAACCAAGATATTGAGGAACAAATTTTGAAGCTCCATTGACTGCAATTTTAAAAACAATGTCAAACTGATCCAGAATCCAGGATCTCTTCTGGATTGTCACCAAAATCATTCGTTCCCGCTAGCATTCCTAACATGTCATCCAGATTCATCCAGAGCATCTTGTGTTATATTGCTAACAGAAGGACGGACGGACAGACAAGACAGCCGTCACCGATTAAATAACCTCCGCCTCAACTTCACGGAGGTAAAAATTATTGTTTCCCCATAATCGCTAATGCATTTCTGCATGCAGCTCTATAATAAGAGCTTACCACACAGTGATGTAGTCGTAGATTGGCTCCGTATTGATGACAGAGAAATTGATGTAGATGCCATAACCAGGAGAGACTCTGACAGTCCACATGCAGTCCTGGAAATGTGGATACTCGGCTGGGTGTCCAGGAGAATAAATCGTGCCATTCATAGATGTTGTATTTCCACCACAGAGAGCTGGAGGAAAGAAAGAAAGTCAGAGAGGTAGAATAAAAGAAAAAGCCAGCTTTTTTTTTTTTTTTTTACCTCAACTCATAACATTTGTTTGTAAGGTGCCACTAATTGTTGAGAAAACAAGCCGTAACAGCTTGTTATTGGGTTACCACTGTGACACGAGGGGAGGTGGAGGTTCACCAGTTAGATAAAACTGCAGGGGATGCTACTTACAACAAACGTAACATAAAAAAGACAGAAAGATATCTTTAGAGTAAAACTAGGCACCACTGCCTCAGACACGGCTGTGAATGTGAATTTGAATATGTTACTGCCTCACTTAACTGATGACAGGAATGCCAGAATTTATCGTACCTGAAAAAAAATCTGATGAGTCTCCTTGAAATTTACAATAGAGCCAGGCGTAATCAGCTTCGTAATAAAGGCTTGCAAATGCTCCGTATATCATTTTAACGGGCTACATCAGTTTATAGTTTGGTAACGTGGCGCTGCATCGGCAGTAAAACCGAGTCAAATGCTTAAATGTGCTTGAACAAAGGACAGGACTAAAAACAGACTGAAGAACCTATGTTTTTGGAGCTGGAAAAGCATCTATATCTTTACTTACTAGTCGGCTTATAAGTAAGTATAACGTAGGACACATTTATTTAGTTCTTTTCTGTTTGGGAAAAGAAGCAAGAGTGAAAACGCTTTCTTATGATTGGTAACAGTTTGTTGATATTGAGTGAGTCATTTATACTTTTTTTCCCCACAGTCTCTCAGCACATGAACAACACTGCCAATACAAATCCTGCTGTGTTCTTAAAGGACAGTCACCTTCACAGCGAGGTATGGGGTGATTCCAGTTTCTGCTGACTCCGTGCAGACATGTAAGGGATGGCTCTCCAAGCAAGGTGTAACCCAGAAGGCACTCAAAGGAAATGGTCATTCCCACGCTGTAGTCCAGGCCGATTACGATGCCATTACGAAACGGCCTTGGGTCAGGACACCTCTGTAGCTCATATGCTAGGGAAACGAAACCCAGTCACTCCAGATTAATTTCATGAGAGGAAGAAAATACTAAAACATTGCTACTCTAATATGAGATAATCTATGATGACATCAATGAACCGATGCTTGGTCTGTGATCTGCTAATCTTGCATCACATAGAAATCGATGCTTCAGACTGCCCATCTATTCTGTCACTGACAGAAAACAATCTTCCTACAGCATTTCCTTTTAAGCCTTGGTCACCTGAACAGTCTGATCATTTCTCTCTCCACTACCACCAAACATTTTGAAAATACAAGGTTGTCACATTGTTAGTTATATCATATTTTTTTTGGGCGTCAGCTTCTGACATCAGATATTTTTTCAAGAATATGCTCTATTGAATACATTGATGGAGGTCAGCATTAATTGTTGCATCTTTATTGTTTATTAGTCTTTTATAGCTGTCAAGTGAAAGATTCTGTTTTGCATCTCTGCTTGTGTCTGTCTCCTGTGTGTGACAGATGCTCATTTGTGCGTTTGTATTAGAATCTTCAACTTTTTCCGCCACGGCAACAATGACACTGCATCTTAACTTCACTTTGAGGATTTGTCTTTGCTCCTCACCCTGATAGACAACGTAGAAGCCAGGCTTGTTCTGGGAGTAGTCACTGTGGAAGAAGAGCGTGGTCTCATGGGTGGTGCTGAACAGAGAGTTCGGCACCACGGGTCCACTGAACCGATCAATCACTGTTCCCGTCTCCAAACTCCCACAGCGCACCTCCAGGTAGTCATGTACCGGCTCAGTGGAGAAGTTCAGAAACTGTAGATGGATCCCTAAAAAGTAGAGAAACAAGAGTGAACGTAAGGAAAAAACAATGAATGGAGCCATTTAAATCATTGGATCATCATAATTGGAGATGGATGGATGGGAGTAGGGTACATAATAATAGTATATACCGGGTAGTTAGATGGAGAGGGCAGCACAGCCGACATTACAGCTAGCAGGACAAAGAAGAAAATGATGGAGGGGGTTGAAGGGTGAGAAAGAGAGAAGGAATGGCATACCAAAGCCAATTGGGAGTTGAACCCTCCAGCTGCAGTCCAGGCTACTCTGGTAATTCCCTGGGAAACCTGGGCTGAGGATGACGCCGTTGAAGGCTGTCATAGAGCCACCGCACTGAGCTGATGGGGATGAAGCAAGGAGGAAAGAAATAACATCACACTTCTTCACCGAACAAATCATTGGGAGAACAAAGAAATTACCAACTACAGAGTGAAATTGGAGATTGAGCAAAGAGAACTGCGTGTGGTTCAGGACGGGAATGATTGGATGTTGAAAAGAGGAAGACTAGCAGAGCGCTTGATATGTGTTAGCCACGTTTGTGCTCTTAGGTATTTGTGTTATATGCTTGTGTGCTGGCAGACTGTGAAATACAAGAGCAGGTTTGTGGGCGAGAGAGAAATTGAAGTGATGCGAGTGGGCTTCACGAGCTTAGGACTGCGGGGTGGGGGTGGGGTGCCATACTTATGTGTTTGAGCATGTCTGCATGTAAATTATAATGCTGTATAAGGGCATCGCTGAAATTATGACACATCCGCACATATTCCTTGTTCACTGGTGCTTTAAATTAAAATAAATGAAGGAGTCAATATTCAATGCAGCACCCCTGCTTTGGCAGTGATTACTTTTCCCCTGCAATGCTCCACATGTCTCCTTTGTGACTGCGTGTTAAAGAATATTTCAGCTTGCTGTGAAGGTTACACTCATCCCCCCTCTCCTGTGGCACATATCCTATTCTTACATTATCACCCGCGTGTAATGCAAGCAAAGCCACGAGCGGCATCAATGTAAACCTGCACTTAAATCCTTCTTCTTTTCCGATTTCTTTCCCAATATGGCTATTTGTGTGGCAAATAGAAGGAATCACAATTTCTTTGGGGACCAAGGCTAGAAGGAAAACAAAACCTCCCATGTTTAATTGTGCTGTTGGTGGTGGTGGTGGGGGAAATGGGCTTGACCTGTTTATGCATGAAATGAACCTGAAGAGAGGAATAAAGGCAGTTACAAAGATGCATGCTCTTTGTCTAAGGTCATGCGATCACTTTGATGTGAGTTTATTAGCAGCAAAATAAATAAAGATCCTGAAGTGTTGAAGGAAGCATGTGCACTCTAAATGAGCAAGGATTTGAACTAATGAGTGAACGCACACATCCAAGAACAGACCCATCAGTAGCTGGGATCAATGTCTGCAGTGTACTGTGGAATCCGTAAGAACCATTTATATGAAGACTGCGGCGGATGTCCGTGTGTTTATGTGTGCCGAAACGGTGTGAGAGCGTGTAAATGTGTAATTGGGGACAGAGGAAAAGTTTTGTAGCAGCTCTTTAGTAATCACTAGAACCTATCACAGGCAATCCATTTAAGGGGAAGTGTCAGGGAAGACTGGAGGCTCTCCTCAGAGGTATCAGAAATCTAAAGATGTACTGAGATAGATGGAGGGAAGTCTTATTGATTTTTAACTGAGGGGGAAAACAGAAAATTCATTCTCCTCATCCTCCAAGCTCTCCACGTTCACCCATCATCCCACAGAAATTATTTCTTTCCCTAACACAATAGAAAATTTTCTGCGAGAGAAAAAAATCTATATATACCTGTACTCAAAAAGTGGACTTTGTGAAGTGTTGACTTGAATAAATACCTTGGTTTCATTAATATGTTGGTGTTAACTTTTAAAACCCAGTGGACTTTAGCAGGTGTAAATTTGAAATGACTATTTGAAGACACAAAATTCACTTGATTTGACACAATGGAACTGTATTGAGTGAATCGCAAAACAGAAGATATTTTTAAAATGTCCTTGAGTTCCCATAGAACAGAACACGCTCAGAATCTCACACCATGAATGTGAAACAATGGGTAAGTGATGTTACTCTCTTCAGTCCTAGTCCAAGAATTAAGTCTGACATTCTTGAGAGATGAGCATCACAGATCCTTATTAATAAAGTGCTGAATTTGATGCAGCGGCTGAAACAGTAATGAAGAAGCATCCATGTTTGAGATGCCAAAGTTCTGTTACTGACTTGTTGGTGGATATGGAGATTTTAAAATATTGAATGGCTAACACAACAATTTGGGGAAACTAATTGATCTCATCTAGATTTAACTGAATTAAGTGAAGCAACAGATTCTAGGATTAAGTGTACAGTGTGGCTGTTTCTCTGCACTGGATGTCACACATATGGCTTGTATTTCTGGAAAATGATTTTACTTCATTGAAATCCTTTATGCTGCCAGTGACAGACGATGGAATAATACATTACCTAAACACAGAGGTACGGGGTAATTCCACCTCCTGACGGGACCAGGCATGCAGGTAATATATGCATTACCCTGTTCAGGAAAACACACAATATAAAATTGTTATCACTTGCAAAATATTGTGTAATAAAACAAAAACCAACACCCACAAAACAAACTGACAGGTGTTTGCAGTACTCTGGATGTTTTCATCTCTGCCCTGTGGATGGTTGGAATTATATAGTCAGATTTATTTTTATTTCTACAAATCTTCTTCTCAAAGCCTTGTAAGTATTTGATGATATCAAAAGAAGAGGGGGAAGTCTAGCTGCTCGTCCCCTGTGGGCTCTGATCCTTGAAAGTGTGAGAGAACGAGAAGACAAAATTCCCCCCTTCCAAGTTCAATTTGCAGACAACTTCAAAGCTTCCACATAACACCACATCATAGATACATTCAAAGCACTACATCTTATTATTATTAATTCTGCACTCTCATTGCCTCTACCACTATCTCAATTATTATATTTCACAATTAATGCGATTAAATGATTGAAGGTAAGCAATCTCATGGTCTACTCCTACCATGAAAATAAGATAATGATTCTAGTTGCACCACTGAAAATACGCAGTCACAACTGAAAGGATTTCTCTTATTGGAGGTGAAAGTAGAGGCTGGAAAAGCATTGAGTAAAACACAGCTTATAATGAGTCTCCTTATCCTTTCAATGTAGTCATGTTTTGAAATGTAGGTAATTGGTTTAAAAAATAAAAGTGGTTGTATTGTATCATATTATCTTGTAGTTATCCATGTACTGTATCACATGCATGTCAAAGCGTGAGTTTCAGTGCCCCATTATACCACTAATATATATGCATTCTCCAAGCAGCACATAATGTACACTGATACAGTAGCATACCTCCAAATAGAGCCCTAAAAAAAAGCCTAGCTGCACTACAAACACCCAGAAGTCTCAGCTATGTCATCTTGCTTCTATGGTGGTTTCCGGACTGTTTCTGAAGTTCTGACAGCCTTAAGATGTGTGTAAGAGGTTGCTGGTCAGTCCAGAGAGAGTGCACAAACAAAGTGAGTGGACGAGATGAGAAGAAACCACAGTGTGGGATGAGAGAGGCGTCTGCTAACACAATTCATCGCCCGTGGCGTTGAAAGGCTCATGACTACAGTATACAGTAAGACAATAAAAAAAGCAAAGTACACAGCCTTTAAAATAGGCTTCTGTGAAATATAAACGCATAAACACTTGGATAGCTCCCCAAGCGTTTGTATTCCCATTTTTCTTTAATATGGCTTCTTCTCTGCTTGCACATACACTAAATACCTACAAAAAAAAGTTTGGGAACTGAACTTCCAGGATATTCCCTTAAATACTTTAATACAGACAGCGAATGATAAGATATGTGTGATAACCATAAGAAAGTTGGACAGCTGTTTACCACTGCTGCACACTTTTACATACCTGTAAAGAGAAGCCCTCATCACACTGGAAGGACACCATATCACCTACAGTGTAACGGCTGCCCACCTTTTGTCCGTTACTGGGAGGCAGAGGTTCTGGGCACGAATCCAAACCTATTGCTTAGGACAGAGTCACAACACACAAGTGTGGACAGCAATCATTCTTCTGCACAATATGTGCAGGAATCAAAGCCTGGAACTGTTCAATGCATTTTAAATTGATTACATTCTTTATCCCTAATCCATTAATCCGTTGTGCATTTAAAGGAACAATTACATTTCATCATGAAATACCAATGGAGAAAAGAGAATAATCAAATTAATTGCATGCATTTTAACATCTAATTACACAGTTTTCCATTTCAATGCCAGCAGTTGCAGTATAATAACCGATCATTTCTTTCTTTAACATTAACAAACTAGGACATTTAAACAAAGCTTTTTTTACTGGCAGGTGTAATCGCATTTCATGATTTCAGACAATTACTGTGAAATTAAAGGCAATCCCTAAGGTATTGCAGGCTAGCGGTATGGAGCTTCACTGGAACAAAATGATTATAATACCACTTGTCTGGTATTTTTATTCTAAAAATAGGGCTGTCAACGTTAATGTACTAACATTTACAATTAATCTGGAAACCTTAATGTTAATTTTGGTTAAACACAAATCAATTAAATCACCAAGTCTGACCCCAATTTCTTTCCATAATTGTCGCACTAATTTTCACTGGGGCGTACTGAGGAGACATGCCTTTGTGGTGAATGGGAAATTTTACTTTGAAAAGCTTCTGGATGGGGGTTTAGGTTTAAAACCTAATTTGCGTGCACATGATGAGCTGTCATTTCCACCAAAGCAGAAGTCTGAAGAATCATCTAGGAAAGCATTTGCAGCAAAGAGACGACCATTCGAGCCTAATGCGCCCTGTGCAGCACACATCATACATACAGACAGTAATCACAGTCACTCTGTGACTTTCCAAGTGCTTTAGCCTTTATTTCAAACACAGTCCTGCAAACACAGCAGAGCTGGAACTTCAGTAAGCCTCTCATAGTCAAGAAGAGAAGTCACTCATCCAGAATGAGCCCATGAGATGGGATTCAGCTCCTCAGCAACTACAGGCAACACTGGCACAACAGAAACACTATTTAGCTCAGGTGAATATAATAGGCTTCCAAATTTAGGAACATGACTGGACCCAAGCAGGAACAATAATATAATCTGATAAGTAAATATATTGTAGCGATCGCGCGAGATCACGTGAGGCGCAATGCATCATGGGAGTGACTGGGTTGTGCTGTTGGCACCAGGAGTGAGAGGGGTGTTGCGTTGAAAGACCCCAGCGTGGCATCCATTTTGCAGTTAAGTTGTCCTGTGTCAATAAAGGCACTTGTTGACGCAAGCTCGATTCCGGTGTGGTTCTTCGCTCGCTACATTGGTGTCAGAAGTGGGACTTCCGACTTCCAGAAGGATGGAGATGGAAATCAACGAACTCGAGCGAGCAGTCAGAGCCATGCTGAAGGCGGACCGGCTTCCCGACGGCTCCAGCGCGCCGAGGCGTCCGCTGCCCCTGCTGGCCGGGCGGGACGCCGCAGCAGACGCACCGAGGCGTCAGCGCCCCCTGCTGGCTGAGCAGGCCGCTGCAACAGAAGCACCAAGGCGTCCACCGCCCCTGCTGGCCGAGTGGGCAGCCGCAGCGGACGCAACGAGGCGTCAGCGCCCCCTGCTGGCCGAGCGGGCCGCCGCAGCAGACGCACCGAGGCGTCAGCGCTCCCTGCTGGCTGAGCAGGCCGCTGCAACCGACGCACCAAGGCGTCCACCGCCCCTGCTGGCCGAGTGGGCCGCCGCAGCAGACGCACCGAGGCGTCAGCGCCCCCTGCTGGCCGAGCAGGCCGCTGCAACATCCATGGAGCTCCAACATCCATGGAGCTCCGCTGCAACAGACGCGCCAGGGTGGCATCGCCCCCTGCTGGCCGAGCAGGCCGCTACAACAGACGCACCAAGGCGTCCAGCGCCCCGCCTCGGGGGAGACTCCAAGGCGTCAGTCAAGCTGCCCAAATACAATGGGATGACGCCGCTAATGCCCTTCCTCGCCCAAGTCCAACTAGCAGCATCGTACAGTGGCTGGAGTGATAAAGAAGCCGCTGTTCACCTGGCCCTAACGTTGGAGGGGAAGGCGGTGCAAGTGCTCCTTGATCTCGCCCCGGCGGAGCAGCAGGACCTCCACACCTTGAAAACTGCACTACACAGGCGGTTTGGACAGCGGCTTTTCACTGACCAGGGCAGAGAGCAGCTGGCCAGCCGACACCGCCAGGAAGGGGAGAACCCGGGCACCTTTGCCGCAGACGTGCAGCTGTATGCCCAGCAGGGCTATCCACATTTTGATGCAGCTGTTCAAGGTGAACTGGCCCTCAATGCCTTCCTGCGGGGGCTCACACCTGAAAGACTGCGCCAGCATGTTCGCCTCGCCGCGCCCAAGTCCCTCAACGAGGCACTGTATGAAGCTGAACGGGCGGAGGCGGTGCTCTCCAGTCAGCCTGCACCACAGAGGGGTCCTGCTCGACAGCCAAATGTCAGAATGTCTGACTATGAGGAAGGGGGGGCGCCCGAAGAGACCCGCCAAGCCACACCATCGCCACTGCAGCTCCAAAGAAGACCTCCGCGCTTCCAGCGGGCCCCCCGCTCAACTGACCGCTGCTACCGGTGTGATGAGGTCGGTCACATCGCACGGGATTGTCCTGCTCCTGCTCCAAAGGCCAGACAGGCGGGAAACGACAGCGGAGTGACTCAATGAGGGGGCTGCCACTCCGACCTCCATACCCCCTCCAAGGTAGATGCACGCTGGTGGGCCGCTGTGGCCATACCAAAGGACTGTATCTGAACTGCTGGCTTGATGGACAGCCCTGCCAAGCCTTGATGGACACGGGGTCCACCATCTCCCTGGTAGGCACCGACACTCTCGCCTTACCTTCCTCTGCGTGGACGCCAACCGACACCAAGCTGATGACAGTGACAGGGGAAACGGCTGTCATGGGGGGGAGCAGGCGGCTGACAGTGAGGGTCGGAGACCAGGAGGTGATCCATGAGTTCTGGCTCGCCAACATCCAGGACCAGTGTATCATCGGCCTGGACCTGCTGAACCGCTGGGGAGCCCAGGTCGACGTGGTAGGGAAGGCTGTCAACCTTGGCGGAGAGCCCATGAAGCTCCAGGCTGGCCGAGAGAGTGGGAACCGACCGAGGAGGCGCCACCAATCAGCTGCAGTTCAACGGCGGCCCAGCAGCCTGGCACAACCCCAACCTGCCCCAGAACTGCCCACAGAGTCAACTGTCGCCCCATCTACAGAGACAACCGAGGCCATATACCAGCTATGGCTACGCAGCAGCGATGGCCTAAATCCCCAGCAGCGCCAGCAGTTGAAACACCTCCTTGATGGCTACAAAGACATTTTTGCTGCCAAAGATAAGGACTGTAAGCAGACTGGCCTGGTCCAGCACACCATTGAGACGGGTGATGTTCAACCCATTCGCCTACGACCTCATCGGCTGGCCTTTTCTAGACGGCAGACGGCGGAGGAAATGGTCCGTGAGATGCTTGCCGCTGGTGTGATCGAGCCATCAGATAGTCCATGGGCTGCCCCGGTTGTCTTGGTGAGGAAGAAGAACGGCTCCTGGCGGTTCTGCGTAGACTACCGGCGCCTCAATGCAGTCACCAAGAAAGACTCCTACCCACTCCCTCGCATCGATGACGCCCTCGACTACATCGCTGGGTCCAGCTGGTTCAGTTCCCTTGATCTCCGCAGTGGCTATTGGCAGGTGGAGCTGGCCCCCGAAGCAAGACCAAAGACTGCCTTTACCATCGGCCAGGGGCTATGGCAGTTCCGTGTCATGCCGTTTGGACTCTGCAACGCACCAGCTACGTTTGAGCGGCTGATGGAGAGGGTGCTGGCCGATGTGCCGCGGAGTCGTTGTGTGGTGTACCTTGATGACCTGCTGGTGCATGCCACTGACTTCGACGGAGCCCTGGCCAACCTAGGTGAGGTTTTTGCTGCCATTCGCCAGGCCGGGTTGCGACTGAACCCTGCCAAATGCCATCTGCTGTCCAGGGAGACGGAGTTCTTGGGCCATGTGGTTAGCGCTCGTGGTGTGGCTACTAACCCAGCGAAGGTGGCTGCAGTTCAAGAATGGCCAACCCCAGCCAATGTCAATGAGCTGCGGAGCTTCCTGGGACTGGCTTCATATTACCGGCGGTTCGTCCAGGGCTTTGCCACCATTGCCGACCCACTGCACCGCCTCACCAACAAGGGCCAGCCGTTCAACTGGGACGACAAATGCGCAGCCGCCTTTGCCCAACTCAAGAGAACTCTCACTGAAACCCCAGTGTTGGCGTACCCCAATGCTCAGCTGCCCTTTATTGTGGACACAGACGCTAGCAACGTCGGCGTCGGGGCTGTCCTCTCCCAGCAGGGGGAAGAAGGAGAGCGTGTGGTGGCCTACTTCAGTCGAGCGCTGAGCAGAGCAGAGAAGAACTACTGCGTCACCCGTCGGGAACTACTGGCAGTGGTCCTGGCCCTGCGGCAGTTCCGGCCGTATCTGCTTGGGAGCCACTTCCTGCTCCGTACTGACCACGCATCGCTCACCTGGCTTCTAAACTTTAAGAACCCTGAAGACCAGGTGGCCCGCTGGCTGGAGGTCCTCCAGGGATATGACTTCAACATCCAGCATCGGGGGGGGCGACTTCACGGCAACGCTGATGCGCTCTCCCGGCGTCCATGTGCAGCGGTAGAGTGTCGCTACTGCCGGCGGCAGGAGGAACGGAGCCAGATGACACTCAGCGTGGCCAGCGCCAGCCCCTCCAACGATGGAGAAGGATGGCTCCCGCTGACCACTGAGCAGCTGAAACAGCAGCAGGAGGCTGATGTGACCCTTGCATTGGTGGGGGGCTGGCTGGAGGCGGGACGCCGTCCTGAGTGGGCCGAGGTGTCTGCCCTGGGGCCCGAAGTGAAGGCTTACCACTCCCAGTGGGGCAACTTCGTGGTCCGTGACGGAGTGATGTACCGGAGGTGGCAAACGCCAGGACGAGGGTACGACCTCCTGCAGCTGCTGGTGCCAAGGGCCCTACGGCCCCAAGTTCTCCAGGCAGTCCACGGCTCGGTGGGGGCGGGGCACTACGGGAATGCCAAGACCCTCAACCGCCTCAGGAGGCGATTCTACTGGCCGGACTGTCGGCGGGAGGTGGAGTTGCATGTCCACTGCTGTGATGCCTGCACGGCCCAGAAGGGACCGACCCAGCGCTCCCATGCCCCGCTACAGCAGTATCTGGTGGGGGCCCCGATGGAGAGGGTTGGAGTCGACATCCTGGGGCCCTTTCCAGTCACCAACTCTGGCAACCGCTATGTTCTGGTGGCCATGGACTACTTCACAAAGTGGCCAGAGGCGTATGCGGTCCCAGACCAGACCGCGGCTACGACCGCAGAAAGACTGGTGGAGGAGATGTTCGCCCGTTTCGGAGTCCCTAACGAGCTCCACAGTGACCAGGGACGGAACTTCGAGTCCCAGGTCTTTGGGGAGGTCTGCCGACGGCTGGGGGTGAGTAAGACCAGAACAACTCCGCTTCACCCGCAAAGTGATGGGCTGGTGGAGCGGTTTAACCGTACCTTGGCCACCCAGCTTGCCATCCTCACCAGTCAACACCAGAAAGACTGGGACCGTCACTTGCCGCTGGTCCTGTGGTCCTATCGGTCCGCTGTTCAGGAGTCCAGCCAGTGCACGCCTGCCGCTCTTATGTTTGGGAGAGAGCTCCGGACACCGGTGGACTTGGTGTTTGGTGCCCCGCCAGAGCCGGAAATCCCTGGGGGGCAGGAGATGGACTATTTTCGCAGGCTGAGAGAGCGCCTGCTGGTAGTACACGACTACACCCGCCAGGCCCAGGCGAACTCTGGCGTTCGGCAGAAGAGGGGCTACGACGTCCGTTGCAGAGGACGGGCCTTCATGCCAGGGGACAAGGTGTGGGTCTACTGCCCTGTCCGCAAAAAGGGGATTTCTCCGAAGCTTCGCAGCCACTGGCAAGGCCCCTGTGACATCATAGACCGCTTGTCTGAGGTGGTGTATCGGGTGCGGATGTCCGGCAAGAGACGCATGGTGGTGCTGCACCAGGACAGACTCTCACCGTACCGACCCCTCGCCCCGGATGCTGGTGAGGCGAGTGGTGGCGGTAGTCCGTGCGCCGGCCCCTGTGACTCTCCGCCTGGCACGGCTCCTGCCAATCCTAGACGGCCTGTTCGCCGCCGTTGCCAGCCGGGGTATTTAAGAGACTTTGTGTTGGGTGATGGGGTCGCCGAGGGCGTCTGACCCCTCAGGTGGGGGCTATGTAGCGATCGCGCGAGATCACGTGAGGCGCAATGCATCATGGGAGTGACTGGGTTGTGCTGTTGGCACCAGGAGTGAGAGGGGTGTTGCGTTGAAAGACCCCAGCGTGGCATCCATTTTGCAGTTAAGTTGTCCTGTGTCAATAAAGGCACTTGTTGACGCAAGCTCGATTCCGGTGTGGTTCTTCGCTCGCTACAATATAGTCACTTTAGTTCACTAGTTTAATTTCCTGTTAGATTGCATATTTGGGCAAAATGGATACACAGAATATGAGGTGAAAGTAAGCTAAGAAATACCATCAAGTCTTGCTTTAATTTGTCATATACAATATATATATATTGTCAAAGATAACACACACACCACTTAGAAAGAACTATATAAACAAAAGCACAAAGACTCCCAGAGAAGTGCATTGGAGTTTCAAAAAGGGAAGTGGGTGGATGAATGTAAACATAGCAGCAGAAATGAAAGGATTCAAAACAGCATGCAGGTAACTCTTTAGAGAACTGAGTGGTAGGGATGGTTACTGTACTCCTCTCAGCAGCCAGTTAAATATATCTGAGAGGAGTGACACAGTAACCTCTGCAGCGCAAGAAACAATGAGATAAGCAACAGAGCCATAAAGAGCAGATATTACATGAGGATATAGCTTCAAGCTGTATGTGGGCTTAAAAATTGAGATGCTTTGAATTGATTTTGAGTGTATTCGGTTTTCATTATACCTTTTGCTGCATGGGTTTGACCTCAACTCGATGCAGCCATAAATAATCATAAAAAAATATATTGTGTGTTAAAAAGGCAGAGAGCAATCTGCCTTCCCGTGGTCCGTAAACCCAATACTGTTGACATAGAGCAAAGAAAAATAAAAAATACATGTAAATGAAATGCAAGCATTCGGTATACAAACAGTAAAAACGAATTAAGGAAATTAGAATTAGAATTTCTTTGGATGAAGTCTCATTACAAAAAACACTTTAATGGGGGATAAGGAATAAACAGTCAGGCTCCAGTTTCCACAGATAGACCTGCTTCAGATCTTGGCTTTGCAGAAAACCCTTGCTCGCTGATCACATATATGATTCTGAAGAAGGAGCAAGTGTCATTATTTCATCATCAAATAGCAATGTCATGGCACTAACTCAAACCAATCACCAATCAATTATTCAAAATTGTACATCAGAAGTACCTGAGGGTCTGCAGAGTGACTCAAGATTGGAAGCTTAAACTCACAAAAATGTGATTTAAAACTGGAGAATGTGAGTGATTAATTCTCATTTGCCTAATTATATTAATCAGCCCAGAAGACTAAATACATTATTCACATTAATAAGGTAGGAAGTCTGTCATCAGCTGGGAACATAACTTATTTTAAGTAAGCGTTTGAAAATGTGGACAATATCCAACAATCAGCATCACATTAGTTGAAATCTAAATGTTTTTTTTTTTATAACGGGACACTAATGTCTTTGTCGCTATACTGACATTAGACTAGCGCTAATAACATATATGGGTATGCACCAACTCAACTAAAGTTTAACAGATAAACCAATAAGACCATGGTGGGTTGATTGTCAACCCTGCATTCAAGTCTGCAGTATATGTTTGTGAAATCAAATCAAGTCAACCATTTTTGTCCACAATTGCTTTAAAAGTGGGCAACCTCTAACAGACTGCACTCAGAATTCCATCTGACCGTGGTATTTCAATAATCTATGTTACCATTTATTATCAAATCATATCTCCTTTTTACTCATCTTGTGATAATTATTTAAACAGAATAAAGAATTATAGGCATGCCAATCAACATTTCTGCCTCATCCAAGTTAGAATTTATGCCAAGATCAGCTAATCTCTGTATTAATTGGCAAACAATAATTTTCTTTCACATTATTCTGTTAATATTAATATTGCTACCTTCGCTAATAAAAATTAATCATCACACATCCAAATAGTTTGATCGCTGGATGATCGACATTTATAACTGATAGCATCACATCAGCATCATGCTAATTTGCACAAAATGATCAATTTCACCAATGTCACATTTATGCACCAATCAAAATATGACACAATAACACAAGTATTGAAACCCATTTAGCCAAAAACCTTAACAACAGAAAATCTTAAAACAAGAGGCACAATAGCAAAGACAATTTAATCTATTTTCATTAAAAATTCCATCTTACTAATATTAATTGTGGGGCAGCATGGTGGAGTAGTGGGTGGCGCTGTCGCCTCACAGCAAGCAGGTATATGATTTGATTCCTATCTGTGAGGAGTTTGTATGTACTATCAGTGTCTGCGTGGGTTTTCCTCATCCAAAAACACGCAGCTTAGGTGAATTGATTACTCCAAAAGTGTATCAGTGTGTGCGTGAGTGGTCGACTGTCTCTGTGTGCTGTCGACGCGTCCGAGATGTTCCCCGCCTCTCGCCCATGGCAAGCTGGGATAGGTTCCAGCTGACCCGTGACCTGCAAAGTGTAATCGCGATGAGACAGCACAATCTTACAAGAAATAGATATTTCCCAAAAAAAAAAAAAGGAATCTTTTGATTTCGAGCAACACATTGCTGGAACAATATCCTTCTCTTCAGGCACAAATGCTCCAAAGACCAGCGTTCAATGGGATCACAGGATCATTGGAGGGATAGTGGGTCATAGTTTCAAGAGAGCTGCATGATAATAAAACAATCCTAGTTCTGTATGTAACAAATTTGGCACAGGCCAGCCTTCTGTCCTCATTAAATATTTTGCTAGCACAAAAAAAACAAGCAGGCAATGTGCTTGTGGGTGATAATTTTAATTTAGTGAGCAATGTGTTGGTAGGCCACTTTGATCACCATTACTTGATGATAAATGTCTCTCTCAGGGCTTCGTAGAATTACTAGAGATCCAGTCATTAGTTGATGTGTGGTTGCCCATTAACATACACTACACCTAATTTGAAGACACATAATTCCTACTGCAGAATTCATTGCTTTCTTTTCTCAAACTCGCACTCCTACTAGTATAAAGTGTCAACACTGATACTCGTTTTGTCAAGGCAATCATAGCTTCATGTCTTCGTAAATAAGATTCCCTTTGTACCATAGGTCATTCATGCTACCGTCACGGATGTCCTTCACCTCCCCGTCACTTCCCAATCCTAGCGGATTCACAGGGTTAATTTTGCGAGTCTTGTCAAATCTCAGCATCCCACCAGTGTCCGAACTGGGCTGGGGGGGGGGGGGGGGTGGGTAGCTCGCTGCTGCTCAAGGACAATGTCCTTAAATTACTAATTTTCTTTCGGGCTAATAACTACACATTTTCTGGTGTAATGAATAATTATATTTACTTTATTCATTTGTCCTCAAATAACATCATGCTGAGGTAATGTATACCACAAAATGTCATGTCATTGTGGTAATGAAACTATGTTTGCAAGCATTCTAAATGAGGGTCCTTCACCAGAATTGTTATAAGTATTGCTCAAGAGTTCCTGTATTATTGTGCATTTAAATACTTTTTTTTCAATTTAAAGAGTGCTTGGCACTTTTACCAAATGTCAAATTCATTTCTTTAATATGATCAAATTAATGTGGAGAGGAGTATAAATGTCATATAAAAGAAATGCCATAACTTTAAAATGGTATAAGATGCTCAGTTGTATCAGTTATGCAATAGTGGTACTGCATTAACAGTACAAGAATAAAATATAAACACTTTCAGCAGCAGATTCCCGTACATTATTCTGCCTTCATCATATCCTTCCTCATTCCCTTTTATCTGTTTTTATTCATTTATTTCACTTGCCCCTTTTATTAATCTTTATTTCATCCCTTTCATCTACTTTTTGAGTGATTTTGCATTTTACTTTTTCATTTCCTGTCATGATCTTTTTTCTCACCTTGCAAAATGTATTTGTGAAGTGAAAGAACCTGCTGTGGCAGTGTGTGACTGAGCTACCTGGCAACCAGGAATCAATGAATGGCTGACATTAGTGGTGTACTTTTATCTATGTGTGTGGGCTACATGAGAAGCAGCACAGTAGCAGTGAAAATGTGGAGTAGAAGGTCAATGATCTGGCATTCCATAAGCAAGTAGAAAGGATTTGATAATGAAGCACTGGAGTAAGAAAACGGCATGTCAACATTATAAAAGTGCATCAGGCATCTCAAAACAAAGTCAATCTGTGATATATATTCAAATTAATCTCAAGTAGACCTCAATGCCTACAGGTTATTCATGCTCAGTCATTTCTAGAATATATTGTCCTAGTATTGCGGTACTGGTTCTGCAGGCAGGACCCCTTAACAGGTATTTGGCATATAACACACCACTAAATGGACAAGCTATGGCTGCACGCTAATCACTCCCTCAGACTCAGTACAACAACAACAACAACAAAAGGATGAGTGATGTCAATCTCACATTCCCAGACATGGGAGCAGCACTGAATGACAAGATTGATCGCTGATGATGAAGATGATGAGTTGTTTAATGAATTTTTCCATCACAGTTTTCTCTATTACTATTGCACATGGGAACCTTTAAGGGACAAAGATGTCACAAGTGTTTCAAATGCTTATTATGATGATGTGTGAAGCTGAATTTGTCCAGCCCATCATACTCATACAAATCTGTTAGGATATGAAAACAATTGGAAAAAGTTTTAAGCCATTAACATTGAGTCCTATAAGACCTTGGCTTAGGAGGTGGTTGAGCCTGCCTTCGTGCTAACTGTGAAGAGCCAAAAATGAATATTATTCCAGGATTAGTTTTTTTTTTTCTCTTCTTTTCATAATTTCTAAACCTCAGTTTAATATCAATTGACTGTTCTAAATTTGTTTTGTGGAAGGACGAAAGAGCAGCAAGCTAGAGAGTCAAGGGATCAAGTTGAGAAAAGCATAAAGTATAGCTGCATTTAACAAAGACTAATATTTTGCAACCTGATATGAGAGAGCCTTTGAAACTATATTTCATGTATATGATCAAAAACTCAAAATAACTGAATAAATGAATAATTTACTTACAATTTTATACTACCCCATGTTATATTTGTCATTTTTGTTGTTGTCGTTTAAGCTGAGCCTAAAAACACAGCGCACATATAGACATACATTTGGATGTAAGTGGCACTTTGTTTCGGTTTGCACTACAATGATATTAGAAGCCTAAGTAGTAACAGACTGATACTCTAAAGACCACAACAAAACCATTTTACATTGACAATGCAATACTGCAGTAGCATAAAGCGTGCTTCACTACATGCAGTACAGCTACTTCAAGTTGATAGGAGTTGTTGACATATTTCAGACATCCGGCTCGGAAGGCTCCTCCTGGGTGCTTCCCTTTGGAGGTTCGGGGCACATCGGAAACCCTGGGATACTGGACACTGGAGAGATCACATAGCTCCTTCATTCGGAGAATGTTTCAGGATACCCCAAGAGAAGCTAAAAAGCTTTTCAGTGTTGGGCGGTTTCAACCCCCCCTTGCTTAACCAGGTGACGGACTCAAACCCAGAAAGTTTTAAGAAAAAGTCTCGCTAGATGGATAGAGAGATGAATGCATGGATGGAGGTTGACTTGTTCTAAATATTAATGCATTAACTACCTTCCACAATACGATAGGAATGTGTAATCCCTTCCTGCATCTTTGATGAGCATGTCCACGACCACGTTTTCCATCTTATTTTTTCCTAACTTAACCCATTGACGTTATTTTCATCGTGACTTGACATTTCTGCTCCTTGCACTTGCAGAATTGTCCCAGCAATTAAATAAACCCCTTGGATCAATGATTACATTAGACAACATAGATGAGAATATAAGAAGGCCCAATTTAGAAGGGGAAAAAAACCCCATCACACCTTCATTGTTTAAACTTTAACAGACTGTGGTGGATTTGTGAGCTGCCTCTTTTTATGGATTGAATAAATAAATAAATATGATACAATGTTTCTTTTTTAGCAGTAAAATCCAGATTGCAAATCCTTCTATTCATTATATTTGTACCTAATCCAATAACTGTGAAAATGTCTCTTCTCTTGTTGGCAAGACAGATGGGCTGGGGTCCAATTTTCCCTGGACTGTTTAACCCTCCATTGGATTCGACTATCCAATTTAACTATCAGAATTTGTTCTTATCTCCCACCGGATCCTTTTCAACATTGAAGCTCACAGAACAAATCTCTAATTCACCCAGTGAAGTGTGCCCGATGTCCTAGGGCTGAGTGCTTACAGCAGTAGCTAAGGTGCCGTTCTAGCCCCTGCCCTTTGCTGAATGTCATCCCCCCCTTTTTCTCCCATTTCCTGTCTATCTTCAGCTATCTAATAATGGCATACATTCAGGAGCAATACATATCATACATCCATTCTCCATCCCCGTGGTACAGTTCCTAAAAGATTTGCCCTTCCTATGCCCTGCCTACTTTCTGTTAGCCACTCTCTTGCACCCAGGTCCATTAGTGAATTTAGTTTTTAATGACCAGGTTACAGTAACTTCTTAAGAAAGTCCTCTCAATAAACCCCATTTAGACAATATTAGACAAACCTAAAAGCTACTCTCCTTTGCTTGAAATTGGTTGAGGGTCATAATAACATAATAATAACATGCAAAACATGAATGAAATACATTTCTGGTGCAGCATTACACTAGTTTTATCTAATAGTTATGTTAATGCTTGTGTCAACAACCAAGTCTTCAGCTCCCTGATGCTGTGTGGAGTCATTCAGAAGTCAGTCCTTGGATCAATCTTCTTGTTGTTCATGTTCGAGGTTATTTGTTCAGCTTATATTGAGCCATTACTACTATTGTTTTGCGGGTGATAAATAAATCGATGCCCACATTTAATAACCTCAGCCATCTGGCCTCCCTCCATCATTGCCGATGGTTGGCTTCTAACAATGTATGGATATTTCTTAATTTTAACCACAAACAAACCCTGACAAAACAGAAATGTGGCCACGGCAACTGTTCCACAGCAGATACTCAGTTAATTGGTCCATTCTATACAGATATCAAACCTACCACCACAAATGTGATATTTAGCATATGCATTTTGATCATCATATTAGTAAGTGTGTCCATTTCTGTTTTGTTTTGAATGTTTGGTATCTTTCCAAACTGTAAGTTATTAATTTTCTACTCACAATTGCCCTATGCATTCATCCTTGAAGTCCAGTGTGAGGCATTATTAGGGATGCAAGACATGACATTCCCTGTGAGAACATACCATATGTGTTTTCTATTATATCATCCATCTGCCTTCGAAGAGCTGCTTAAACATTTCATTCTTATGAAGTTGTAGCGACAAGGGTAGGATTTCTATAAAAGGTCTCAAAGGACTACAACAATCATTGCCAGGAAACATTTAAGAAACAGATGGTTGACGGGCTGACAACCACTCTATCCCTTTTCTTCCTACTGTACTTAGCATTTAGGGCATTAATGAGCAGCTAGAATCTGGGGAGTGCAAAGCATAAATGGTCGGTTTAAATCAACCACAGGCTACAAATAGGATTCACCCAACTGGAGGAGAAAAGAAAGGATTACTGTAATTTCTATCGGGAACTGAATTTTGCTGCAAGCGCTACACTAAAGTTAGAAAAAGAGACAGAAAATGGTCAGCTCCTTTTTGGCCTGAGTCTTGTTTGCATACAGTGCCAGGGTATTACTTTATCAATGCAACAGAGCACTGTGTGAGACAGACAGCCTGTGAGACATGGCACTGGAGTGGTTCTCAGCGGTAGGTAGCGCTGGCCGTGGTACTGGAGGGTGTTGGTGCAGAGCGGAGCCCGCAGAGAAACACAGCTCGAGTGATTTCCCAGAAAGAGAAGAGGGCATTGTGGAAATGAAGCGCTGACTGAGAAACATGACTCTGATGTCATCCTCGGCCGTAGCCTGATGCTCATGGAGTGACACGGATGACAGCGAGGACAGATTCAGTGACAGCAAAGTATTCCATGCTCTTTTGTTTTGCAATACATTTATGGAAAATTGTGCAGAAACCTATTTTACTCCCAACGTGTTATTGTGTCGTCGCTGTGTTTATGAGCTCTCAAAGCTGGATCTGTTAGCAGGGCTCTTATTGCAGGTTTTACTTTCTGTCTTACTTACATTCACACCCATCCCTATCACTGTATCTTAACATTGTTGACTTCACGTCCTCTTCTCCCCTCTTACCACCCAGCGCCGTGCTTTTTCCACTGTCGTAGATTCTCTATTTAAAACAAGTGACATGGAGTCTGCCACAGTTGCGTCTTTCCGTTATGAGTAACAAACTAACAAAAGGGAACATTTGAGAAGGTGTGGCAGTTGACAAAGTAGGCAAACATTTTATGAAATGGAAAGAGAGAAAAGTGCTTGAGGTGTAAATAACGGCTGAGATATTAGTCACAAAAGGTCGATATTATTAAACACATACAGAAAAGCTTCAAGAATCACCTGATCTGCATCTACAGTGTATTTGATTACTGTGTCTTGGAAAGGCAGGACTCATTAAATTAGTTGCTCCAATGGGGATGGATACACTGCTTAAAATTAAGGCAAGATCAATTATATTCACACTGCATAGCAGTAAGCAGCATATAAGCATATTGCCCACTGAGAAATGAACATATTTACTACCAATAGGAAACAGTTTGTGGGTCCAGTGATTTGAAAGAAAAGTAATTCCTATTTGCATCTTTGTTCAGCAAGTGGCAGTTGGACTCAATCTAACGGCAACCAAGGAACAGACAGGGCGAAAGGTCATCTCTTCTCATACCTGTGTACTCCAAGTGAAAGCCGGCCGCAGACACGCTGATGTCGGACTGGAAGGTCAAGTACATGTTGTTGGAGGTGCTGTTCAGCAGTTGGGGAATTGTTGTACCTGCAATATACGCCACAGTTAAGATCACGTCTATTCAAGATGAACGCAGGCAGTGACTCACATAAGACACCGAATTATAGACTAGAACAATCATAAAATCAAGAACAGAGTCTATTTTGAAAATTTTAAAAAGGCAGCACATATATTTTGTGATATCCTTGATAAAAAAAAATCTACATATCATTAGCCTCATAGCATAATTGCCCGTCATCAGTGGGCATTGCCGAAGACTTAGGCAATTATGCTATTAGGCTAATGATCTCATCTCATCTCATCTCAGGGGGGGTTGGGTTTGGTAACCTCAGGATTGGGTCACTGCTTTTTGTGGATGACGTGATCCCGTTGGCTTCATCAGGCCGTGCCCTCCAGCTCTCACTGGATCGGTTCGCAGCCGCATGTGAAGCGGCCGGGATGAGAATCAGCACCTCTAAATCCGAGGCCATGGTTCTCAGCCGGAAAAGGGTGGAGTGCACCCTCCAGGTCGGGGAGGAGAACCTGCCCCAAGTGGAGGAGTTCAAGTACCTCGGGGTCTTGTTCACGAGTGAGGGAAGGATGGAGCGAGAGATCGACAGACGGATCGGTGCAGCGTCTGCAGTAATGCGGACTCTGCACAGATCGGTCATGGTGAAGAGAGAGCTGAGTCGAAAGGCGAAGCTCTCGATTTACCGGTCGATCTTCGTTCCTACCCTCACCTATGGCCACGAGCTTTGGGTAGTGACCGAAAGAACAAGATCGTGGGTACAAGCGGCTGAAATGAGCTTCCTCCGTAGGGTGGCTGGGCTCTCCCTTAGAGATAGGGTGAGAAGCTCAGCCATCCGGGAGGAGCTCGGAGTAGAGCCGCTGCTCCTCCGCGTTGAGAGGAGCCAGATGAGGTGGCTCGGGCATCTATTCAGGATGCCTCCTGGACGCCTCCCTGGTGAGGTGTTCAGGGCACGTCCCACCGGTAGGAGACCACGTGGAAGACCCAGGACAGGCTGGAGAGACTATGTCTCTCAGCTGGCCTGGGAACGCCTCGGGATCCCCCCGGAAGAGCTGGAAGAAGTGGCCGGGGAGAGGCAAGTCTGGGCTTCCCTGCTTAGGCTTCTGCCCCCGCGACCCGGCCCCAGATAAGCGGATGAAGATAGGCTAATAATATATAATTATGATAATGTGTTGCTTGCTTATGTTACTTA
Organism: Brachionichthys hirsutus; assembly: GCF_040956055.1. Classification (NCBI taxonomy): domain Eukaryota; kingdom Metazoa; phylum Chordata; class Actinopteri; order Lophiiformes; family Brachionichthyidae; genus Brachionichthys; species Brachionichthys hirsutus. The sequence goes on from NC_090899.1 coordinate 11,081,984, forward strand.
TCCCACACTTATGTCAGACCCGAGCATGTCCTGCAATGGTTAGTCTGGAAAACTGAATTTCCATTTTATGTGAAAGCACGGCACGATCTGGGAACCCTCTGTCTATTCCTGCTGCAAGTCGTCTGCAATTTGCATGAATACATTTGAATATATCCATAATCAACTTCATCAGTTTAGCCCTTGATTAAATTGATTGTTATCAGTTTGAAATGTGTTAGCCCTTTCACAGAGCTGTGCTGTGGAGCCATTACAATAGCTAAGAGTTTGCTCTGACATGAAATATCCAACACTTGAGAGATTTGACAACTGGACTCATAAAACTCACAGCTGATAGAGCGGTAGGTGTTATTCTGTTACATTGGTTCCTTTAATACAATGAGAGAGCAGCTAAAATGATGTGATGGGTTACGATGTGGCAGGAGCACCATTACCATTAGCGTAAGCCTCAAGGCAACACCACATTTGTAAAATTTCACACTGAAACAGAAGCGACGTGATGCAGACCTCCAATGGGCTGATAGGAATAATATGCAAAGGAGGATTTTCTTTTCTTTTTTGACTTCTTTAACTGGTTCTTCAACAGCGTTCTAAAAACAACATGCCAAATGCCAAAAGTTCCATCACCGCATCTGTCTAACGCCGGAGCGCTGCGGAATTCAAGAGGGAGCTGACAACTGAAATTCAGTTGTACCAGTTTTACCTGAGTAGCTTCCAAGCCTCGGAGCATTGCCATCAACCCCATCAAAAAAATCCAGTGAGTCCCAGTTGTGTTCTGTGGCGAAGGTCACAACTTGAATCTGAAAGAGCGAGAGATGCATCAATAGAAGCACTTGAATAGACAGTAGATAAAATACACAAATACAGAAAATAGGTGGCACATGGATTGAGGAGGCAACTAGTTGTTCACTATAAGGCCACATAAAAAACACACACATTCCACCTCCAAAAATGTAATCTTAATAAGGTTAATCACAAAGAAATGACTCCCAGTTTGTGTACATGTGTGTCCTCTACACATTTCAATTATTTCCTTCCTATTATGTTTGCACCGCGTGTGTATTACTGAAGACTGAAGGACATGGAGTGCTGGATTTGGTGCAATTTGTACATTCGTCACAATTAATATTAAACCTTGGATAACCACGCAAGCAGTGCTTTGAACAGGGTGAGTGAGGCTCGAGGGCCTGACTCAACTCTGAGTGAAAAACACAGATGGATGAGATGAGATGAGATGAGAGGCAAACGATCAGAAATGACTATTATAATTTCATACAGAAAGAGCAGAGAGAAAACCGAGTTTAGTTCAGACAGCAAGGGCACTGAATGTACTGGTGGGGACCAAAGCAGCAGCAAAACATATTTAAAATGCAGGCCCACCTCAAAGTAAAGCAAAAAGTAAATATACATTTTTTGTTTAAATCACTATGAATTTAAGTGTATGATATATTGCTTCTTCATCAAAGTATCAGGCCCACGTTAAAAGTGCATAGGTTATTTTGGCAATTTGCATTTTCTGCTTACTTCACTGGCCATGTGTGAGAGAGAAAATTGATTTAACTTCCCTTACAGACAGATTATTTTTATTATGTATAATATTTCATGAATTATACAAACCAACTTCTTCCTCTTTCGGCTTGTCCCGTCAGGGGTCGCCACAGCAAATCAACCATCTCATCGATTTCGTGGTTAATTCGGGTAAAGTTTTATGCCGGATGCAATTCCTGCCGCAACCTTCTGCATTTAACCGGGCTTGGGACAGGCTCAAGGGAGACACTATCTGCACTACCTCTGAAGCTGCATTGTAATTATAAAAAACCACAAGATCCTAAAAACATGGTTTCAAGAATTTCATTAAAAACTGGTATTCCATTTCTAGGAAGGAAAATGCCATAGATGAGCATTCAAACTAATCTCGAAGTCAGTACATTTGAATTTTATGTATTATTATTATTATTAAACTTAACCCTAACCATATGGAGCTATGTAGAGAGGTTTGAACAAACCCTTTATCTTAATGCTGATTGTATTTGATGGGCAATCCAATTTCAGGTTTGATATGGTGTCAGTATTAAATCTGGATAATTTTGGATGAAAGAGCCTTGAGAAAACAAAAAGCAGCAAAAACAAAGTCCACGCAATCAGCCATTTCAAGTAAGACACATATTTAACAGTCACTGCACTGTTACTGGTGATATTCTCACTTGGATGCCAGCTCCTTCCGGTACAGAAATTTTCCAGGCACAGTTCAAATAGTTAGCATATGGCTCAGGGTATCCAGGAGAGAGAATAGTGCCTCTGCGCTCAATTAGCACGCCTCCACAGGGAACTAGATGAAGGAGGAGAGATTAAGAATAGAGAAAAATAAGCTGTAAGGACAAAGTTCAACAGGGATCAAAGACGAAAAGCAGAATACATTCATTTTAAAGCATCATCAGACCTACAAATACCTTCTAATACATCAATTTTAAGTATCTGTAAAATCCCTTCATGTGATGCAAAACGGGATACAACACAAATAGTATTGAGGACCGAACCAGATCATGCATCCTTGTTGACAGGACATATCGTTTAATACGAATGGCTGCACTCACTCCCCTCTCCTAAACAGTTCAACTCGGCAGTTCAATGAAATCTGTTCCATGGTGCACAATTTACGTCTTCCAATTTTAAATGTGACTCTCCTGTAAGATCACTTTGTTTCTCCGTCCGCCACGAGTAATGCATTTAGTAACGCTAAGCTCACAGATGAATGCTGAACTGGAGCCACTGGCCAGGTTGTTGCAACAATGTCTTTGACACGTTTGACCATCGGTGGAAATCAAAATGAAAGAAGGGCAATAAGAGCAATGATTTCACAACGGGTGCCATTTGGCCTTGTTTCCAGTTAGCCGTGTTCTAGACAGTGCTTGGCTCCACATTTTGTCCATTAGGGATTGTGCTAACCCAACCCTACAGACCAGAAGCCGTTGGTTTATCACACACAACAAAACACAGAACAAAAGCCTTTTACTCCCTTTTAAAATGTGGTTCTAGGCTATAGAGCAGCAACATGAAAAGTCTTATGAGGTTTATTGGATTTTGCTCAGGAAAATCTGTGCACCCTCTCGAGAAGAGAGCTAATTCAAATGTGTGTTTTTCATTGTTGCTTTGTTCTATTGGCCTGTATCGCTCCGCTGTCAGCAATCTGTTAAACAAGCATTTCTTTAATGACAGATACTCCATCATTCACTACAGATACAGAAACATGTTGCCACTCTAAATGCAATATATACGACTTTCTAACTTTTTTTGAATCCAAGTTTTTATTTTATTTTATTTTATATTTTATTCCGCTGGTCAAGGTTACAGATTTCCTGTAGGACCAAAAACAAATCTGTCACCCCAGTTTCAGGAGCTACTCCAGATTATTGTTGAGTAATACATAATTTTCACGTAATAAAGAATATGAATAGAATACAAAAAAGAGGACAGAGCAAAACAAGGGAAAGTGGCTGAAATAAAAAGTGAATAAAACATTGATTCAGAATTTTAAACATGTAGACACTAATTAAAGGCTTGTATTAAATACACAAAACAATACTGAATTATCATTATTGAGAGGAGCTTTCTGGCTCTAAAAAATACTTTTTAAATGACATGCAAAATCATGACTGCTGGACATATTAAAGTAAATTATTTTTCATCATCAGATCTTTGTCAATTTCAACCTTCAATGTGTCAACAATGATTTACGGAATAATTCAGTTCAAGAATAAGAGAATATAAGAACATTCATTCTGGATCGTAGCATTTCATCAGTTCATCTTCAGTTCTTCTGGTGCAGGGTGGTGACAGTCACAGACCCACTCAAGAGTCAGAACTAGGATTTCAGTATAATTTAACAGCTCCTTAGAGTCCCCTGAGATGTCAGTTAATGCAAATGCCTGAGCACGATTAGAAATCATGGTACTCATGAATGCTCCACACTGATCTCAATCAGCAGCAGCCTCATATATCAGAGTTAGAGCAGAAAGGCGAGCACTGGGACCAAGCACATTATGAGACACCATTAGGTGCCGTGGGATATGCAGGGAATTCACTGCAACTTCAATTTTTATTTAACCCTTGTGTGGTGTTCATATTGTTGTTACTCAGCCAGTGTTCGTGGGTCTGATGGACCCGTTGCATTTTGTGGCTTTTAATGCCTCACAATCAAACACTTTTATATTAAAATGTTTTAGTCAAGATATTGTTAGACAATGAATTATCCCGACTATTGTCACACTTACCATTTGATATTTGATAAAACCATGTACGGCGATTATTTTCTCAATGTTGCCTGACCTCTCTCTTTAGTTGGACTCTCAGGGCAAATGTAATGCTTTGATACTATAATTATGCAGGAGGTGGAAACCTTCCCTAATTTTTCAGGGTAACTGTGACAAAACTCAGCTCTGCTAGGCTGATGTGGGACATTTTAATTAGAAGGAAATGTGGAGGAAATGATGCTGCTCCCATTTTCAGGGCACAATTGTCTTCTTTGAAGGCCCAAATAAATTGTGAGAAAAATAAACATTAAAGTATAATGATAAATAAATTCTACAAAATCCAAATGTTTTTTATATGTGTCATTTTGATTTGTTTTGATTTGGAGATGTGTTGGGTGTTTTGTTAATATTTTTTTTCTTTTATTAAATGTGGTTCTAGTCTAGAATTCCTCCCAAGACCTATAATTGGTCTTGGGAGGCTATTTCTCAAATACAAAATAACTAAATAAACAAACCTGGAGCAACACTGTTTACTTGTTTAAGTGTTTAAGCCAACAAATTATTTGGTATGAGCAAACTGAGTCTTTACAATCTGTGATCTTCTATGATAGCAGGCAGTAAATGCCGTTCGCCAGTCAGTCTGTTTTGTGTGTGGCGTTCAGCTGAGGTGCTCATCTCCCAATATTTAAATTTCTATTGTACTGTTTAAAAAAAACGTGTTCATTACTGCAGTTTGTTGGTGACAAAAGTGAAGCGATTCCAAAAATTTGACATGGAAATTAAAAAAAACAACCAGTGAAAGACTGAATAAAAGTGCATCTATTCATTTAAGTAGATAATATTCCATAAAAGGATCATAAAAAAAATGATGCGCCCAGTCAAGCGAGGTTAATTAAATCACAACAGGCTGCTCTGCTGCTGCAAAGTGACAGCAATTCATTTGCTTTGGTATCAGAAGGAAAACAAAGGTTGCGTGATGATCCAGGGGCTGGAAATGTATATTCAGAGACACAGCAACCTTACAGGAAGTGTCCCATAAAGAGCGCTTGAGTAATTGAGAATGGTGTTTTTGTTGAAGCTTCCAAGAAACGATATCTATCCTTCTGGATGAGCACACTGCTGCTGGGGTAGATGCTGCAGCCAGATCCAATCTCCAGATAAAAATCACTTTGTTTAAAATGGAACTGCGCATGCCACTGCACTGCACGTTCCCTCCCCGCATGGCGGTAAACTCGAATGAACCCTGACTTCAAATCTCCCACAGTCAAAGGCTGGGACTATTTCATATCTGGCACAAGGTTTGACTTCAATTGGTTTCACACAACTTCATCTGCAGCTCTTTATCTTCACAAGGTACACATGTGGGTGTCTTTTTTTTTTAATCTATATGCTTGTGTAACAATGTGTGCACTGCAAGGCATGCAACTTTGTTCAAGTGTATGAATGTGGGGTGTGTTTCCCTGTGTACTGTTCAAAAAGGTATTGTTATATGTGCATAATTTTCGATATGCAGCTTTCCATGATTAATTCCATGTGATCTTAGATGTGGAAACACGATATGCATTCTCCTGTCTGAATTAATACATTTTATAATTTCATGATAAGGAAAATCATATTTCTGCACGGACCACTTATCTAATTTTCTCCTGTATTTTTAAGATATTGTTTTTTGCATGAGATCCTGGTCATTTCAGTGAATGGCTCAAAACACAGCCAACCATCAAAGCTCAATATTCACTCTTTCCAAGCTCTACCAATCCCTGATAGAAGTGACTTAGCTGCAGCATGCTATCACGGTTGGTGCAGAGCAAGTACTGCTCAGCAGGTTATAAATCTTTTTTCCATTGAGAACCACCTGTTGCAATCAAAATGAGAAACTGTGAGAGTGAACCAGTATTTTAATCCTGCAGGGAAATAATGAACTGAAAAATCGTTTGGTCTATAAAGCCGAGAGGAGTTGTAGAATTGGAGTATCATTTTTGAAAAGGTTAATCACAAGCAGACAGAGATTTGACGTTGTCAGGGCGTTTTCACATTGTCACTTGATGCATTGTTATTATAAAGACATTGATCCAAGTCGCTTGAACAAAAAAGTGTATAGAATAAAGTGTTAAATATGATGCTTAAGTTCAAAATGTTTAGATTTATTGCAGATAATTGTATAATATATACTCATGAACTTCTAGCTAATATTTAATACAGAGTCCCTGATGAACTCAGAGTATATTCGCATAATATTGCATTACGATATTTACATAATACATCATGAAAGTGAATCTTTATTAATCATCATTTACATGTGGGATGAGTGCATTAAACACGCCTTTCACTGGAAGCCTGTTCTAATGAATTGCATGACAGAACAAACCTTTAGCTGAGCGCTTGTTACGGATCAGCAATGTGGGCTATATCAACTCACTCAGAGTGTTTCCTACTGGACATATTGACTCTATAATGCCATTTATTTCTGCCATCTGTCTGGCAGAGCTCAGGAAATTCCTTGTCCGTGTAGAAAATGTATGTGCCACTGTGTTTTTCTATTTGTCCTTGCTTCTTTTCCTCTTGTCGTGACCAGAGATAGGGGGATGCTCTGCAACGGTTGGCAGACATTAGGATAACTAATGACTAGAAAGAAGCGACATCAATGGATATTTTGTACCTGGTCTATCTTTATGCGCACGCACGCAGGTGTGTGTGTGTTTGTGAATACATGAAGTGGGTGAGAGGCATGTTGCAGGATGGGGATGCTTACCAACACATGCGGGCACAGTGCCGTTCCACTGGGCCAGGGCATTGGGCACGGCCTCACACCTGATGGCGTTGGAACCGTGAAGCGTGTAGCCTGGATTGCATTCAAACAGCACCACCATGCCGATGCCAAAGTCGTTCCCAATCCTCTTCCCAAACCGGGGCTCAGGGACTGAGTTACATTGAATGGCACTTGTCCGGGGGACAGCTAGGAATAAAAGGGGAGGAAGCAAGCATGTGAGAAAGAAAAACAAATACAAAGAGTGCTTGTGGGTGAGGTAGTTAGAGAGACAACAGGGAGAATGAGAGATGGCAAGTCAAATAAAGCAGAGAGAAATGGCGAAGCCCTCGTTAATCTCCTTGCACGTCATTAGTCACCCTTGTTTACTGTGCCAGGATAGGCTATTTGACTCCATCATCCTGCTCTGTTCAGTCATGCCCAGCCACAGGCAATGGGACTCTGCTCAACCGTTATTTATGTGATCAGTGGAGGCTAAAGTATTTATTTTACAAAAGCAAACAAATGCACTCAATGGACAGTCTTCACAAAAAAATTCTCAAAGCATTTTAGAAACGGTCTCACCTTGGTAAACAAAATGAAATCCTTTTGCTGTCTCGGTTCCATTTGCAGTGAACTTGAGTGTTATCCTGTTCCCCGAGCTCAAAGGGAGTGTCTCTCCTAAATAACAAAACATTCAGGGATGTTATAAGTGCTTTTTAATGATGAGATCTCCGCATGCCTGCAGATAGCATACATATAATAGAACCACAAGCTGCCAGAAAGTGGCAGGTCATATGACATGGATATAAAGTTAACAACATTATTAGTGTGGGGGATAAAAACTGCGTGAACTTATGAACTGTAAATTACTCTGGTCTAATCAGGAACAATAAAACTTCATAACATAAAGTATCTATGTTGTTTTCAGTGACAGAATGCTTGTTAATGCTATTTTACCTGAGTGTGAGCCATATATGGAGGAGAGAAGGGTTGAATCTGTGGGGGACCCATCAAAGATGTCAACCACATCACTAGCCAAAGTCTGGAACACCACGAACTGACCAAAGAGCACTGGAAGAAAAGAACAGACAAAGAACAGAGGACATGTCAAAATATCAAGGTGAATTCTTTGGAAATGAAACATTACATGTGGGTATTCATGTCCATTCACTGGAGTTTTTATTCTCATGGTAAGGCAATTATCGGATAGAGAAGAATATTAATTTAAATTAAATGTATTATAATACATTTAATTTAAATTTTATATCTATATAAAGCTGCAACAATGCATACTTCTTAAATCAGAATCAGGAAGGTTAATATTATTTTGACTGGAAAACTTGCTTGAAGGATCATGTATCACATCTAATTTGCACATGTCTCTGCAGATGGATACTATGGGCACATTTCTACCCAACCAATTAGTCATAACTCCCTTTAAAGCACACTTTTAATAACATGTAATGAGCAGAATTTAAGCACAGTGTCCCCTCTCTGGTGTAAATTGGGCTTTAAAAGGACTGACATGGCTGATCCTCTGAAAAGCAGAGCCCCGCTTGTTGGCTCAGGAGCGCTGGGTGGTTGCGACGAGGCAGCTCAGGGCAAATGTCAAGATAAAGGGACATTTTTTCCCCCATTAATATTTTACTTTTATTTAGAACTCAGTAAATCTTTCACACACTCGTTATTCAGCTACTTAATATTCAAATAATACATAATCTATCTGAAAAACCATAGGGACAGATGAATTACTAAATATCCAAACATTTAAAGACTAAACAGTTTTGTACAGATCACTTCAGGTTTAGTCAAAAGAACAAAGAAACAAGATGTATAGATTAGATTAGCATATACAAGAGTAGTGTTAAATCATCTCCTCAGGATGCCATTAATTCTCCATGTATTTAAACCATAAATAGTTGTTTATGTAAAGCTTTTGAACAAGATGTTGTGCATGTTTTTCACTCAGCTCTGCTATTTTGCATATTGACCTGAAAATGAGCCATGTACTTAATATGCATCATGTACCAAGCTGTATACCAATTAATTTCACTATAGTGAAAAAACATTTACAAATGTGCAGTAATAAAAAAATTACTTTTGGGCCAACGTCCTTACTATATATTTTAATTGCACAAGTTGCTATTATCATCTGTTTGTATGTGACTTTTTCTAAATAAGCCATAATGAATTAGTCCATTTAATGCTATTGTTTAGCCATGGTAGCATTAGAGAATACTGTTCCCTGTAGATTTAAAAATCACATTTAGTCATCCCTGTTCACTTTCAAAAACAAAAACAACGTCAGTAATGCTGTTTGCAAGTTTATCTTTTTATTATTACCAGGGGAAAGTTTGATATTTCTGTGAACATTAGAAATCATCTCTGTTGGGATCACCCCAGCAGCAACACATTGTAAACAGACTTGGACTGGAGCCTGTGTGTCTTGGGCAGAAAGGGGTTTCATCAGTGGCATTTAAAAGTAAAGACCACAGCAGCATCTAAATGTACACAAGGGAAACTGTATGGTGGTGTAAATTCTCCTGAATCAAATTCATAAGCGAGACTGCAACCTGGACAGCCTTGTAATGCTTGCTGCCTCCTAGATGGAACGCTTCCCTCTTCTGTTTCAACAAAAAAATGTTAAGTCATCACTGTCTGACAAATTGGACAATGCGTCCACCAGGACATGTGCAAGGCCGGTGCCCCTGATCGCACCTCGGCGAAGACAAGAGCTGTTCAACTCAAACGTGACAGAAACATTGGAAGGTGACCTGCTGTCACCACACCGGAGACCATCGACTGACTAGTAATACAGCGAAACATGGCCACAGAGCTGGGTATCATCTTGGCACATGGAACACTGGAGACACCCAAAGCCTCCAAACAACAATAAAGACACGTCAGTGAGATCTGCAGGCAAGATAATGGCCAGGGACAGGGTCACACTTTTACAGATCAATCGAGACAGCGACAGGAGAAAATCGAGAGAAGTATTGGCATTGTAAGCCAGCAAGAGAGGTGCTCTTCCTCCAGGACAAAGCCCTAGCAGCTGTAAGTCCACAGTATCGGTGGCCGGCATCCAAGACTACATATTTAAGCTTGTCCAACAACCTCCCTAGTCACATGATTTGGCACCCTAAGAATACCCCCCCCCCCCCCAATCACAAAGAGGGAGCATAGTGCGTAGCATTTTGATTTATTTTAGGCTACTTTTTAGGTGTCCAAGGTACTCATAAATAAGTGATCTGTATGCTCCACAGCTGGACTGAGGTGGAACTGTAACGAGGTGGGTAATGGGCCCAATGGGCCAGCGGGCTGCTGCCTCACTGTAATTTGGATTAGCAGCTGATGATTACTGATCATCTCATCTTCAAGAAGATAAATTTATTATTAATATTAATAACAATAAAATAATACACAGTTATTACAGTTATATACAGCAGCGAACAGCAGCTGTAACTTTGTTTTACATTTATCAATTGAGCATGCCTGCTTAATGTCAAAGGGTAACTTGTTCTACAGGGTTGGTACTTGAAATGAAAAAGCACACCGTTTCTGTGGACCTTGGGTACACTCAAAAATTATGCCCATGGGTGCACAACTCACTTGCAGGCATGTGTGTTTTAACCAGTTCTGACAGCAATGCTGTGTGCAATGCTGTTCATTATTTTATAGGTGAGCAGCATCATCTTAAAGTCTGCATAACCTCTACAGGGAGCCAATAGAGAGAGGTCAGCACAGGGGCAATATGTTCATATTTACCCACTCTGGTCAGAACACGAGCTGGTGCATTCTGCACCATTTAAAGACTTCATACTCTTCTTTGGAAAAACTGACGGAAGTACATTGCAGTAATCTATTTGTCATTTAACAAAAGCACGAATAAGGATCACAGCATCCTTAAAGGAATCTTTGTGATATTCTGGAGGTGAAAAATAGCCAATCTGGTCACCTCATTTTTACGTAAATCAAATGACAATTTTAATCAAAAGGTTATTTTTTAGAAAACTGCAGGCATATACAACTGTAAGTCATCTGCATAACACACAACACTTACCCTCTTCATGCTGATACTTAATAGGGACAAATATCAGCCCAAGTCATCCTTATGATTGGCCCATATTTAACAAAAGAAAATGCACAAATGTCAGGGTCTCAGTAGAAGGCAGTGTGCTATGATGATGATTGAGATGTGTTGTTTTTATATGCATCTGTTTAGACAGGCTATATATGTTTATGGAAAGCAATAATTTAAAGTTCCTCCTTTAGAGTGTAATTTAAAGGTTGTCCTGCAATAACATATCAATGGGTACAAGCCTTTGAAAATAATGAATCACCTTTCCCCAAGCATTAAATAGAAATGGCCAACTGGGTCATTGCTGCTGACATGACATATTTCTGTCATGGAAAAGAACTTGAATTGCTTTTACTTCACGCAAAATGGGCAACACATTGTCTATGCTCAGCTAAGAGAAATTTCACAGCCTTGATTTACGAAGACGAGCAGGGCGTTTCCATAAAAAAATATATGAAAGTATTGACATTTCAGCTTTCCTTGACAATGAATTCCCAACCGTCTCGTGCAATAAAATGAAAAACTGGGTCTATTCTGTGGCAAACAACATTCTAAATGGGCAATGTCTGATCTTAGAAATTAAATCCCTCCCTTTTATCAATTTATCAACTAGAAATAATGTTTTTTGATTTATATTAAAATTGTGTTTATTTTCTAAAATAAAATTTACAGATTAATCCTACAATATAAAAAGAGATTTAAACAAAACACACACACACGTACCTATATGTATTTTCAAAAGCAAGGTAAAGAATGAGAGGCAGAGAAAAATAAATGAAAAATGAAAGACTGACAAATGATGTGCACTGGCCAACCCATATTTTTTCCAAGAAATGTTCCTTACTATAATTCATTTTGACAGGAAACAGATCGAAAACACACATCAACTAGAGACAAATGACAGCCAAAGAAGTCAAACAAAAAAGAAAATGCATGGTGTAGCAGCACAGAGTGGTAACAGTGCCTATGAATGAACCTGGATCTAAGAGAAAAGTAAGTAAGAGGTGATTTTGCCCTGAGGGACAGCTCAATGCTGTGGTAATAGCAAACACCAAATTAGCTGGACTGCTGGGCTATCTGAGCACACAATCACACCTTGAAACACGAGCACATGCATACACATTCTTCCAAATAAACTATCACTCATTTCTCCTTCTAATGCAAAGGCAGCCATGTATGACTTCAATCTGATTCCGTGCCGTAATCAAGTCCAGTGATTAAGTCAGTATATCATTGTAAATGTGTTGACTAATTTATGCAGGAGTATGAGGAATCCTTTGTCCTCTGGGCCTTTTCATGCTGGTGTTACACAACGCACTTGGACAGTACTTCATGCCTGCCTCTCACCTTGAATCATCCCATTGCAGTGAAGCAGCTTTAATCATGTACTTTTTGGGTATTAGATCATTACTTCACACAGTTAATATATGATAAATATCATAAGTATGTGGTTCTCCTCACAAATAGTCATATACGTAAAGCCATACAATCTTGCATTCAAGTAAATTTCTGGAAACATTGAAATTTTAAGAACTCAGTCACATAGTGAAAAACACTAAAATTAATTACACTAAAATGAATTCCACAAGGCACGCCTTTCATTTGAGAAGTTGCATCAGAGAACCCAGCTTCAAAACATGCAAAATTTCCATGAGGATTGGATTCAACTAAGTCTTTGTTCATTCTAAAACAATACACAGGTCAAGGCAGGTCAAGGCAGGTCTTGGCAAGTGCATTCACATTTAACTTCCCTTGCCACTGCATGTCAAGCCTGCTCCATCGGACCAGGGTGTGAAGTATGTGCAGGAGAGTGAAGTAATTTAAGATTTCTGGCAGCCATTTTTACATGATGAATGCTTTATGATGCTTTGCTCAAGTATGCATTTGGAAGAAGGAAAAAAGTAGACCGTAACGATGTACGGATGCAGCTGGTCAGTAACATTCCACAAATGACCTCGTCTGATATGTTATTCTGAATGTACTAACCAACTGCTTTCCTCTCATTCTTATTCGTGAGATATGTTAATTTCAAACACCACTTGTAAGAGTCATTAACACACTGGAAAATATTTCATTTCCTGTTAAAATAAAGGTGTCTTCTATGTTCCTGTTTGCTGCATTTCTGTCATCTTACTATAACTGTTAAAGAAGCGCTATAAAACCTAAAAACAGGCTGTTTGCTTGGTCGATCAAGTTTTTTTTGCGGTTCTAATGTCTAATTTTTCTCCCAACATTCTTCATAGAAGACTTGGATTGTAAAGTTCACTTTGTGATTTCTGACAGCACAAATTTGAAATTGAGCCATCTCGTTGGTGTGTGGATTTGATATCACCAGTAATCTAATATCACCATAGCCAGATGATTCATTTTGGCCTTAAGAATTAAAAGAGAAAACCAAAATGCAAGGGGTCCCGACAAAGTGAAAACAAGGGCAGGTGGCAGCGTACTGTATCTGATTGACTTGGTGATAACGTATTGCCATTATGAACTTTCTCTGGACATAAGCTATCATCTGGCTGCTTTATTTGCTCAGCTTTTAAGATGGAATTCCCCTCAAAAAACAAGGATGTGCGCTGCAGATGGGATCATTGCAATACAGCTGGAAAGAAAAATGTCATTTTAGAAAGGCCGTTTCAGTCTCCACGCCTCCTCCCGCTTCCATTTGATCTTTCGTCACCACTGAAGGAAGACAATCCACTAGATCACTTGCAAATTGTGTGTTGATGGATTATGCAATTAATTTATGCCAGACTGGATAAAAAAATAAATACATTTTTGAGATTCCACCTTGCTGTTAGGCACAACGATTGTAATGAAGATGCTTAGTTTGAACGCTTTAAAAATATTTCCTTAACGAGTGGTTAGCACACAAATGCTTCAAATCAAAAATGCTGCGCAGCATATATGAAATAATACACATATATATATATATATAAAAGTAGTGGGCTACATGATCTACAGAAGTCTGCTTGTGTCTATGGTAGTAATCGTTACCTGAATAAATCACTGCCACTGGATTTCCTTCAGGTTATATTTTTCATCAGAATTACAGGTATGGCAGCACAGATAGTCCCACTGCTGCTTCACCGTGAGACTCGTGTTCATTATGCAGTCATCGGATGAAAAATTCAAAATGACTTTAGACTATATGGTGAAACCTGTTTGTGTCGCTCATGGTATCCATGTTGATAAAATATGCTATATGTTTGGATCAAATGTAAATATTAAACATAATCGCCCACACAACAGACTGATCATCAACACATCCAGACTAAATGAGTGCCAGCGCTTTAATATGACTCATCATGGCATGCTGGCATGAAGTATATACTTTATGCGTGATATACATGGAATATATAACATACTTATGTGTTGAATGGATTCAGCTGGACTAGTGGGAAAAGCTTGAAGATGTCTCACCCCTCATCCAAGAGGCTTCTTCAGTTGTCAGTTCAGGATAGACTTTATTCAACACAAATATCTCTCATGACCTGGATGACTGAGTCTGCACAGACATTACCTGTATTGAATTTATTTGTGTAAGCCTCCATAGCCCCCCACTCCCAAAAAAAGATTTATGATTGTTCAGTTTTTCCAAGAAGTTAGGAAAACAAAGAATAACATCTTGTGACAAGATTAAAGGAAAATATCTACAAGATGACATCTCAGAGTTAAATGTTCTGACAACAAAAAGGAATTGAGAAGGTGGAGGTGAAAAAGTGTGCAAACGTGTTAGGAAATGATTTGCTAATGCAGGATATGTGTAGATCACACATTAAAACTAAAAACTGGAGACATTGCTTTGAACAGATTATAGATATTGATGGAAGAGGGTTTGTTTCAAGTCGGAAAGTCACAACTACCCCGCCTACACCCATAGCCATTGATTGTGTCCATGCAGTGTCCATACTTTGGCCGTCACAATGTACATTATTAGATTCATCATAGAGTGACTTCAGAGTTTATATATAAAGTGTGCTGTGTTGCTGACAAGGTGGAGAAACGCTGCCCAAGGGTCTAGAATAATTTAGATTTAGATGTATTTGTCCTTTTTTCATTGTATCTACTTTGTGATAAACTAAAAGTTATAAACTAGTTGTCTGTGAAACTTGAGAAAATATGCCGTCAGCTGAATCGTTACCTTTAACGGGAAGCAAATCAATGAAAGCCCAAAGTTACATCAGAGAGAAACAGTTCATCCTGGTACTAAACTGATGTATCACTGGGCCACGCTATGGTTTACAATTGTTCAGGACACCACTAATGAACCTGAATGTAATACAAACCAATTTTTGCCCACAGTCACTGCATTATAGCTACATTTGACTTCTGGCAAAATATGCAAAAAGCCCAGATAAGGTGTTGGAGACAGTAACGGCGCAGGCAGCAGAAAGGGGAAGTACAATAGAAGCATATGTTTGTCCTTCTGGCTATAAATTATGGACACGCTACCTGTCGCCCTCGCTTTGTGGCAGCAGAGGTCTTCTGAGATTCTGGACTCTGACAGCATACACAGGCCTCATTTAAGGAAACCAGGGGGATTGTATGACAGCACAGACATATATTTTTAATGTCCTCTTATCACAGTGAAATTGCATGGGCCCATTCGGCAGAGGGTATGTGGCTGCACCTTAGCAGAAGCAGCAGCAACACCATTAGGCTTCTATCTTTGGTAAAAACCATTCTGTGGATTTAAAGCTGTGAGTATTGCTCACTCAAAGGAGAAGCGATGTGCAAGGGACAAGGAGACGTAATCAGCGTCTTGTGCATCAACCGTTTACCTCCTGGTTTCAATAGACTTCTTTGGCATCACCCTCTCAGCAATGTTCTTGTTAATGTTGTTGATGAAATATTGTACTTTTCTGGGATGTGTCTGACAGCCAGCTCAACCCATTGCCCTCAAGAAGTACCAAAAATGTAATCAACTTGGAAAACCACAAGCTGTAAGATCCTTTCAATGCAGTCATTCAAGTGATCGGTCAGCACTGTTTGAGTTGACAGAGGCACACTCTCTCTAATTACCTGTGAACCCCACAGGAAAAGAACAAAACCACATGTTTACATCTAGCTGTGGGGTGAGCAGAGTTCACAGTTCCTATTAGGAGCCATGGGGGGAGTGTATACACTGTTAGCTCAAGCAGACAGGCAAGGCTATTTTTTTTGCGAGAAGTAGCAAGCGATGTACTCAGTTGGCCCGAGGCACAATCTTACTCAAAGCCAACATCACTGATGAGTCAACAATCAGCCCCCCGGGGTCAATGTTTTTATGATCGCTCCAAGCAGCACTCTCTCTCTCTCTCTCTCTTTTCTCATTCCTTGTCTCACTCATTATAACTCTCTCACTCATTATCGCTCCTGCCATCTTACTTGTTCTCTCTGAGATGTTCTCATTCAACCAAGATCAATGTCCGCATTTAAATTTCGGTCTCCACAGTCTCTCACTCATTCTCTGTCCATCGTGTTACAGCCCAGATTTATTACTGCAATCTGTCAGTGCGCCTGCCTTACCTCCTGACATTCTGTGGCAACCAAAATGCATATGTTGTTGTGAGTATTATATAAACACATCCACCGGAGCTATAAAAAGCCTGAAGCAGAGACAGGTCTATGAAATCAAATTCACCAATGACTCATTATGAGCATCATTCCAGAGGCACTACCTTTGGGTGAAACATAATGTTAACAAGTTAATATCTGTCTAAAATATGTTATCTCGCCTATTTGGTCTTCTCCACAGCCTTGTTAGCATCAGGTCCACATTATGAAACTGATTCAGCTTCAGTAATTTAAGTTGCTTCTGAATTATAATCTAATTTTATTTGTTTTAGATCTACAGCTGATGTTCAGGATATCTCTCTGTAGTATATTAATGCAGTTTGCTACATCCTATTAAGATTCTTTCAGGCAAGACCTAAGTACAACACTAAAGGTCCAATTGATTGGAATACATGTTATCATGGTCTCCCGTGTGATTTGCTTCTCCGACCCCGTTTTTCCTTGTTTTGCAGCATGGCCGTGGTCATGGGACACCTGGAGAAACTGTCATTCATTTTCCACTCAGAACTGTTTGCTATCTAGATCCTGCCCCGCTGATGCTCCGGCACCAGAATATGATTGATTGTCCCATTGCCAACTCGTCTTTCTCTAGCCCATGTGTTTTTCTCCAGCATGTTTTGCCTACGTTTCTGCAAAAGATTTGTTGTACATTGTATATTCTATTTTGACAGTGTTTTGGATTTCCAGTGCCTGCCTGCCCGCTGTGTAGTGTGTAGTATTTAGTATTTTGTTTTGGCTGTATTGTGTTTTTCTGAGACCTCAATCAGTCCAAGCCTTAGTTCTTTTAGGATAGTGAGTTTTTGTTTCCTGATTTCTGTGCTTCTTCATTTACCTTTGTGTATATACAAGTTAAGTGTTTTCGTTTTGTTTAAACTTTTATTCTTGCCTCTGTCTCTGCATTGTGGGGTCCACCAGTCCAATCATCCTAGCCCGTGACAGAATTTGGTACACTACTCGAGCCATAAAATATTTACAAAGGATGCTGCACTGAGCAAAAGAAAAAGAAAATCCTTGGAGGTGAAATATAAACTAGAAAAAAATCAATTTACCTTGAAGCCCGGTTTGACATTTTTGTCCAAGAATTGTGTGTCCACTTGATTTTTAATAGATTTTTTTTAGAGTGGAACAGAGAAAAAAACACACAATAGTGGTTTATCCTGTCAAAAATATCTTGAGTGTCGGTCTCTTTGTAAGAAAATACGATTCACTTCTGGAATAGAACATAAATAGATGCATACCGACTGTCCTCTAAAATAAACAGTGAAATCATGTAGGGAATGTATGTTTCTATGTTCACAAGCATCGCCAAAGGCAAGCTAATGAATAATTCATCTCTTTAAAAGGCAAACATAATTATTATTTGAAATATGGCCTATATTGTTGAGAATTATTAAACTTTAAAAGGCAAGACAGATGCACATTGTACCTTAATGACGCCCAAATACGGCAAAGTAAAGTAAAATATATAAAGATCATGCATATAAATGTTGAGCTACTATTCACAGTCTGCCTTATTTACAGTACAATATTAAAATACAACTGATTATTTTTTATTATATTTGTAACATTTATGATCTACTTGAATGAAGTCAATAAATGCCTACTTGAGTACATATATTATGCACAGATAAAGAACAGAGCAGAAGTGCATTAAAATGAACGAGCGGATACTTTATGCACAATTGAATTACTGTAGATTATATAGTGATGCCTAATTATGGAGCAAATATATGGATATTATGTGAATACATTATGTTTGGGGATCAGATACATTCTTGTTCTCCATCGTGGGTGCGTAGTCAATGATGAGAATGTGGGTTAAGATTCAGACATTTATATAATTAACTAATCAGTACATGTTGGTTCAGATATCGGCGCTGAGATTCTAGCATGTTTCTTGTGCCCGCTCCATGCTGGAATGAAGACTCTTCCTGCTTTGTCATCACGTCAGTCATTCCCCTGAAGGTGGGGTTTTGCCCCAACCAATCTTATGCCCCCGTTTATCTTTGTTGTGTGACATCACTAATGCGACGTTCAATGGAAATCAGTCATAGCAATACCAAAATAAATGTTGTGCGTTCCTGGTGTCATGTCGGCATGTAATCACGTTGTGGAATTCCATCTGGAATGGAAATTCCCTACACATGGCAAAAAGAGGGTTGTAAAAGGCAAGTGCAGGAAGGTGTAAAAACGTCTGCAGTGTTTCTTTAGATGGACAGAGACCCTGCCGGTATAGAACACTGAAAATCAATACTATCAATACTGTACTATGATACATACAGGCACATCAACCCAGCATCCAACATGCGTAAACAATCCTGAAAACATTACACTTGCAAACATTAGTAAGAGAACTGCACAGTATAAACCGTTCCCTTAATGCAGCTGACGAAAGTTTGGCTGATTACTAAGTCCCAGTTATATTATGTGTACAGCAAAAAAAAAAAGAAAAAAAACACACACACACACACACAAAAAATCAGAGCTAATTACTGGAGCTATTGTACAATTGATTTACTTATGTAGAAAAAGTGTACCCTCATTGCACTTGATAGCCAGGGGCTCATGCAACCAGTGAGCCAAATATACTACTATTACCCCTGCCACCACTACTACTACTACTACAATGAATAATAATAATACATTGCCTGAACATCGGTGTATAAATGTCAAAACTGCACATTTTGAAAAATAACCAATGCATATTTTATAAGATGAGCAGAGAGAGAAATGAAACCTGTAGGATTTCCTCATTTAAAATGGTCATACTCATTTTCCTTCCTTGTCTTGCGTATTGATCAGATATAATTGTCCCATGACTAATGAAGAACAGATTTGATTTGGCATACAGGATCCAATTATTCTCCCTGTTGCAATTTAACAAATTAAACCTGAGGCTAACATTAAAATATGTAGTTAAAAGGAACATCTGCTTATCACTGTTCATTTCATTTTACATTACTGTTGACAATAAGTCACTTGTCTTTTCATGAAATGCTGGTTTAATATTCCAATAATTATGAGTACATGGTTAATTCATTGTAAATGTACTACTTTCAGAACATGTATCGGTTTCTGAGAAGCCAGGGTGCCAGTGATTCAAATATTAGGAAAGATTTCATGACACTCGAGCAGCCCTAGCCACACCATGACAGGAAAAGACCTATCCACATTCTTTTCCTCTTTCGCTGGCTTTCCTTTCAGTTCAACCAGGTTGACATGTTCTCACAAAGGTTCGCCATGGGCCACATGACAAACTTGGATGCATATGTCTGATATTTCACCCTTGGTGCCCACAAATTTCAATTATATGTATGCTGGACTGGAAATTTGATTTCTTCTACCAACCTGCCTTCAGGGTAAGCTTAGATACAAAGCTGCATATTCTTTCAAGTGGAAGTTAAAAACAATAAAACCCTGAACATTACTTTTTAAAAAAAATACAAGGTAACAAGCGTTATAAAACTCCAAACTTAATTTGCTACAGTACAATGACAAAACCCAGATGCACACACTTACATTCCCCTTAAACACACACACAAATACACAGATGGATGCAACCGATTCCTGTATCATCCCCCACTATCATGATAATGCTAGGGTGGTTACTTTGGTTGCAACATGCCGATCTGTATCGCGAGTAAATGTCTTGTTTACCAGGACCACAGACCTTCTATATGGAAGTAAGCTCAGTGTGGTCAATTATTAAACCAGCAGAAAAACTGTTAAGTGCGTGTTTGTCACTTCCAAGGAATAACGGAATGCGTTATTCTTTCTGGCTTTGGCTTCTGACAGCTATGTTTAAGATCCATACATTGTCAGAGAAATGAGAGGCATGAACGTGGATAGTTTAGTGGAATAGCAGTCTGGGATGGATTCCCAGCATGCATAATGCCCTCTGCCAGAACACCAGTTGCTACCACGTTTCCTTCCGTCCACAGCATAGCAGTCATGTTGACCATCAGTGGGACTCCGGCATATCTTATGAATCTGCTCTCCCTGGAATATATTTGCAAGGACAGATGGGAATGTTGCTTGGTAATTTCCACACTCCATTAAGCCGTTGCAGGCGGTTTAAGCACAGGCTGAATTTGTATGCAATATTTATAAAATTAAAAAAGACCTGTGGGCTCCTGGACTCCAACGAGCAGTCGGAGATGGCAATAGAGGATGTAAACTGTCAGGCTGGATCATCACACAGGGGATTAATCTGTGTTTCATAAGCGCACAGCTTTAAAGAATAAAAACCTCTGCCTACGATTTCAGCAGCTCTTTATGACTAACATGGAATATTGAACAGGAGTGTATCAGGGTCTTCTGCAGGACTATGCTGAATTATGCATATACAGAAGCCCTTCAATAAACGGAGCATTAATGCATTATTTTAGCTCAATCTATTGCCAACGCTTGAACTTCTGCTCTGCTACCTAAGACACGGAGTGTTCCTTTATATAAATGCAATCATATGATGCATTCATGGTGTTCAAGCACTGCCATTCTTCAGTTTGTATTTCAGGTCATGGATGAGGAGGGAGGGAGCGGCATGTTGCTATGGAGTCCAGTCAAGTCTTCATTGATTAAATGTGATCTCATATGGGACAGACATCTCAGGAAAAGCAGCTGCCTTCACTGACTGTATTCTATTCATAGCTTAACGATTGGCTTGATCTCCAGTTAGTTCTGATTTCAAATATGAAGGAGGTACAGTATACTTTTGAATTCCATTTCAGAACCAAAGCATTTAACCTGAGTGTCAATGGCTGTAACCAATAATCTAAACCTTCAAAACTCTGAAATGCACCAAAATACGACTACAGGGAAATAAATAATGCAAGTCTGAGTATTTTTGCTTACAGCAGATCAGCGTTCCATCACCTATAACCAGTTCTGAGAATAAGGCTGTTAGACTCTTCCTTCACAGACTATCCTTTAGCTTCATCATTAACACCACAGAAAATAGTTACATTTTCAATTACAATCATGTTGAGACTCCTCCGCTCAGTCTGTATTTGAAGTAAAATCATCCATGGAACCTCACAACCCATACTGGCAACATGCAAAAGCTGTAAAGACAATCGGCATGAGCTCCGCATTTGTGTGAAAATGATGCGTGAAATGTTTACCGAAGTCCCCCAGGACGAAGATGTCATAGACACAGCTCTGGCCTCTGGTGTAATTATGTGGGTAGTTTGGGGATAGCACAGTTCCCTCTGAACCTGTGAAGTGACCTCCACAGGGAGCTGTTGGAAAAGGAACGGAAGCAAAAGAGATGCACAGTTAACAAATGTGATAAAACTAGCATTCTGTACCTGGGGAAATGAGGCAGGAAAATAGGATCAGAAAATCGAGATGAAATTGCACTAGCTTACAGGTAGGAAGTTCATACCATAAATGAGGCAAAAACAATTATGTAAACATTTAGCCACTGACAAATCTAATTGTTGTCAGTATGCCAAAATACTATGACACTTGAAAATAGTTTGGGGACATTTTCTAAAGGTAAGTGTGCCACAGGCAGACATAATGAATGTTGTTTCTAGGGTTACTACCTAAAAGGAAAACAATCGGCAAGTAAAAGTACTTTTTTCCTTCAGAAAAACATGAAAAGGCCATCAATCAGCAAACCACACAATCTCAAAAGTTCCACACGCTCCTGACTTTAATCAACCCATTGTGCCTGGCGGTATGTTTTATGGAATGCAACTCTTCGGCACTGAAATGGGCTTTCAGTCAGCACATTGGGAGCATAACATGCACCCTTGATGAATTAGAACTCTACAGAACACTACAGTATCCATTCCTCTTACTAAGCATTAATGCAGTAGGTGCTTACTTCTCATAAACCTTTTCTTCCACTCTCATCCTAGTGTCAATAATAGTCAATACAAGCTGTGATCCGTTCAGCACCTGAGCCAGGTATAGCACTGCGATTTGAAGTTGTTAATGATCTACCAATTTGAAAATGGGGTTTCTAATGGAATTGCCTGAGACCTCAAGGACCAGTGGAAATGCCTCGACTCTAAACAAACACACACACACACACTCATTTAAGGGAGGCTGTTGCCAGCTGCTCTGCACCCCTTGTGGTCCAGACAATGCACATGCTGCTGCCGTTTCATCGAGCGCAGCACTGGAGAGGATTAACAAAAGTGAAGAGAAACACGGATCAGCAATTCACCCACATTTAGTTATTGCAGTGGCAAGAGGCATGTAATCAAAAATAAGTGGGACTCTAATTCCAGCTGTGAGTCACGGTGACATGGTGGGTGAGGAATTAGAGGATGTTAATGTCAAGAAGAGAAGAAGCATTAAATGAAGGGATTCTCAAGATATGCTATAATGCTCCCATTCTAACAGGTGGGTGCTGTGCTACCGCAAAATAACACAGCAATTTATGTTGGAAATAAACGAAATTCATAGATAAACATGAATACGATACTGAGGATCCCCCACTGTGGGTGCATTTATCTGAAATGAGACAGTTAGAAAGAAGCTATTTGAAATGACACCGTTCATTAAAATTCTAATTAAATTCTAATTATTTTTTATTACTGAAAGGGAAAAATAAATAAATACATAAAATGCTTTATACTCACAAATATCAAATTGCAATTCTCCAGTACCAGATATATTCAACATGTACCAATGGAAATCCTAAAAATAAACATGATAAAAATCCAAATATAGCAAAAGCCATTACTTTAATATGTCCGTTCTACAAGCAAAATATTGAATAACATTTTAGATCTGCTCAAGTAACGAAACATGAGTATAAGTCAAACTTGTAATAATAACTAAGTAATAATAATAATAATAATACCATGCCTTTTTATGATTTTATTTGCATCTATAACAATAAATAAATGATCTGCAGTGCATACAACATCAGTAACAGAATTCTGTCCTCTTGAGTTTGCTTTTCTTGCATTCTTCAGGACACACAGCCCGGGCACTACATACATATGATCAAATATTGACCAAAGCACTGCAGTGCAAGGGCTCTGCCTGTCTGTTAATGTAGAAGTGTTACATCTCACCTTGACAGCTCGGCTTGGCTCTGTCCCACTCTGGTCTCTGGCTGTTGCCCATGACGCATGTCAGAGTGGAGTAGCCCTGAAGCAGGTAGCCGGCTTCACAATGAAATGTCACCATAGACCCCAGCTTGTAGTCGGTACCCATTCTAGTGCCGTTCATCATATTCCCAGGGTCAAAACATGCTTCCCGCAGTTTTGCTGCAAACCGAAAGAGCAAAATATTAAGAAGAGTGACAAAAATATAAAATGGGAGAAGTTTCTACGTGATCAAAGATCGATATAAATAGCTACACATGGATGAGGGTGAAACAAAGGCTATTCTCACAGCTGGCAGAGAGATAGGAAAATAACTTTACACAGTTACACAAGAGGTTATTTAAATTCCTAATGAGTGCATCCATTCTGCGTACATGAATGTAGAATCCCACAAACACAAGCTTTCAGAGTACCTTTATATTTCAAATGAAAGCCGGTGTAGCTCACAGAGCCGTCACTGCGAAACGCCAAATACATAAAGTTGGAGGTGCTCTCAATCTTCTCAGGAAGTTTACTGTCTTGGAAACTGCCAATCAGATGAGAGCTGCTGTCGGGTCCGTCATAGATATACAAGAAATCATAGTTGGGCTCAATACTGAAGCTGCAGCAAGTGAAAGAAAGAGACAAGTGAGAGATAAAACAGTTATTATTTAGCCAAGATTTAACCACAAGGTGTGCAGATAATATGTGAGATTTAGAATACATTAATGGTTTAACAATGAGAGTGTGCACCGCAGCGTCAGGAGTGAGTCATGCCAAGAGATTTGCGTTGCATCTCAAGACAAAATGATAAAAAAAAAAAAAAAGAGATCTCTCTCAAGAGGTGAGAAAAGATTAAATTGTTGTGACATTGCACTGGCACAAAATATTCCCAGACGGCGACGGCAATGCAGTGTGAAAAGATAGTTTCATATTGTAGCGCTGCATATCAAATCACATGCCGCATTGAGGGAGAGGGGCACATTTGTTTTCAAAATAATGAGCGTGGTTTATGACAAAAATGTAAATAGCTTGGAGATAATTGCATTTCAGTTAGATCAAGGCAACTCCAATTTAAATTCAGAACTCTATCCTTTCATTTGGCTTTCCCTCAAGAGAGAGCCACGTGGTACTAACTCTACTAGATGTTTGTGTTGAAGGACAAAGTGCTGAAGAATCATGGTGGGTGTCTCTCCTTCACACTGAAAGAAGTGGAAGTTGATGAGGGTGTAGAAATAGCCAACGTACATATAGTTCTCAAACTGTTCTTGGCAAGACTAGAAAAATAGAATTGCCACATAGAGCGCCCTCCGGCCCATCTGCTGCTTAAGGAATAGAGTGCAAATTAATAATGTAATATTTACAGTCTCATCATTCATCCTAGAAAATTAGCCGTGCTTGAACCACGCTTCTGTGGTTATACATCCTCCATCCTAAAACCTTGTTTCACCACAGTGAAACCGAGCCGCAGGCACACCTGCATTCTAGGTGTTCGTAGAGGATCGGCTTCCTTCACCCTATCTCCCAACGCACCTGGACTCAAACTGTTCCTCTGCTTAACACACATGGCCAACTTTGTTCAATACCATGATGTTATACCTCGTTCCACTGCAGAAAACAAGCAATTCCACGGCACAAGCTGTGCCGCAGTGCAGCCACTAAGCCCTGGCTCTATTCTGTTAAACGCAGGTCACAAACATACCATTGGTTTAGGGAAAACTTCATCGTGTAAGCTACTGGAGCATGTACTTAAAAGGACAGAAGAGGTTTAGTCACTGTCTTTCTGTCCCTGCAGACGCCTTGTATTTCTGGACTCTCTTTTTAACACATACTTCAAATAACATTCATGATATATATGATGAAAGATTATGCTTTCTGAAAATTTTAACAAATAGTGTTGCTTTTCTGATAATTGAAAACAATTTAGTAGCTCACATTACCTGATGAAAGCCAGGGAAATGACATAGTCTGAGTGAACGGTAATGAGCCAGTCACAGTCTTTGCTGTGTGGATAGGGGTGCGGGTAGTTGGGAGACAAGATGAATCCTGAAGATCCAGTCACGTTCCCACCACAAGGAGCTTAAGATATTAAAAAAGAGGCATAAATGAGAAAGATGCACAGAAAGAAACTCGGCAAAAACGTTTTTACCCTCTTATGAACATCGTTCTCCGAACCATATTCAGTTTGAGAAAGGCAGGGAAATAACACATGCATCTTTATTTTCCAATTGATTCTTGGTGTATTCAAGTGCTCAGTATTTCAGTCTGTGCGCAAATATTTAAAAGGTCATAAAATGAAAAGGAGGGAGTGTAAATAGAAAATAAAATACAAATATAGAGATACTTTCCAGCAATGAATAAACAAAGCAGTAAAATATACATCTGTTATTCCACATATTCCATTTTCCTGTAGCTCTTTAAACACTCCAACTGCTAATGAACTGAATGCTTCTTCTAATTTTGCAATTGTCTCCAATTCTTCCACTTTTCATAGACGTTCTCAATGATACTGCTTATATTCTGATATTGGATTAAAGTGGATAAATAATGTTTACACAGCACCACAGCATGTTTGAAGGTAATCTCTGTGCAAGAATCTTAACGCCTGATAAGAAGCTTTACCTGTCATCGATTGATGTCTCGTCCGTGTCTAATAGACACGCAGCATTTGGTGTCATTTGTATGAGAACACCTAAAGTAATGTGATTTATTTTGTCTTGCTTCTAAAGTCATATCATGAGTTGTTTGATCTAATGGTCATATTGCAAGACCCATGGAAGCCGAGCTCATTCCTTACACAATTTTTTTTTTCTACAAACTTTGGCAGCGAGTCAAGAACTTTTTTGTTTGGACCTACTTAGCGTGATTATTTCTAATTGCACTGTTAAGTAATTAGCTGTTAAGCGCTAATGAGACAATGTTTTGAGGGACCTAAGAGTACTCAGTTCTTGACTGGCTCTGTGCTTGTCCACATCAGAGCTGGCAATGAAAATAATATATGAGGACTCTTGTTTATCTTTAACAGATTTTTACAACTACAGTGATCAAGAATGTATTTTCTGCTACAGCTCCTTCAGCCTATTCCTCTTCCTCCTCTCATCTCCTCACTGATCCATTACATGTACGCCTCTGTCTCTTCCACATATCCCTCTCCTCCCTGTAACCATTCACTATCTCCCTCCCTCTCACCAATGCAGCTCGGAGGGCTGGGCTGCCAGTAGTATCTATTTTCCACTTGGATGCAGGTGATTCTGCTCTCGCCCTGCAATTCGTATCCTGGATCACATGAGAAGGTCACCGAGTCATCAGGCTCCCGCCCTTCCCCGTTGCGACTGCCATTCATAGGAATACCTGGATCTCTGCAAGCTGTGGCAAGCGAACCTGAGGGACAAACAGACACACACGAGAGACGCACATGCATAAAACACAAAAGTGTGTGGAAAACACAGGCAAGCAATGAGCACACACGCAATGAGTTTCATATCGGATGGCAGACAGATGTTAAGTTGAAACTGCAGCTCTAACCGAGCACAGAAAAATTACAGACTGATACCAGAGAAAATCCTGCCGTGTTTTCTCAATCGGTTTTCTTAACACAGCTGTGGAGCAGCCTGGAACTACCAGAGTGATTCTTCAAATGTTCCCATCTTAACAGACTATGGGAGACTTAACACATTTAAGTATATTGCAGTCTGATGCTGCTGCTTTCATCTTTAAAAAAGAAAAACTGGCAAACTTAGATCAGGTGAAAAATGCTGATGAAATACAACAGAACCCGAAGGCGTCACAGTGAGAGTAACCCATGTGAGTAATACACAATGCATGTTATCATCAAAATGTAAGTGTAGGCTGATGACTTGGTTTTAATAACAGTGAAACAAGGGATCACAATAATCCAGACTGCAATGAACACACTTTCAAACTTAATAAAAGTGCAACAGCACAGTTCAGTTTTCAGTCATACTGCAAACAGCTCCAAACCTGAAAATATACGGATAACCTCAAAACTGTCCTGGAAAATGAAAGTCTTCACTTAACACAACCAGCTATTTAGTACAACAACCATTAGCGGTAAACTGGATATTTAGTAGCGCGCCCCATTATACATTTTTACATCAGTGCTATGTACCTGTATACTACAGAAAATGAACACATCACAAACTCACCACACATAATAAACACTCGAGATCTTGCGTGCTTGGTTTTGAGACGCATCATTAGCAGCAGCATCAGGATGTAGAATACATTATTATCATTATTAGCTGCAAATGTGTTTCAGAACTGTCAGCGGCCAATAAAAATAATGAAAGTTCACCATTTTACCAATAAAGGGTTAAAGATTATAGAAAGATGTGCCATTCTTCGGTTTGATAACATTTAAGAACAAATAAACAACATTAAAGTTTACCTCACACACACACACCTGTATGCTGCTTGATTGGTTGGTGATATATCCCATCTCTTTAGAGGGACTATCATAGAGAGCATGTCAGATGTCTACAACATATGAAGCACTCAGAAGCAGCTACTCACTGGAGAAGTCAATGGCAAAGCCAGACTTGGTGATATAAAAGTCGGTCTCAAACTGAATGGTGACAACGTTGAGAGTGGAGTGGATCCCTTCAGGCAGCAGTGAACCGCTAACCTCCTTCAGAGACATCTCATTCTCTGGAGGCCCGTCCCACACCTTCAGGATGTCATGGGAGGCCTCCGTGTCGAAGGCAAGAAACTGAAGACTGAGGAAGAGAGACAAACAAAAGAGAGGCCGCTTCAGACTTCAGTCAGAATTAACGATGGCTGTGCCCAAGTGAAGATTTGTACTTCAAACAAACAAAAATAAACATTCGCATACCAAGCTTAGCAGGATTAAATTGTGTTCAAAGCTGATATTTATTGAGTCAGTGTCCCCTATTCTTTTGGGTCCTTTCAGTTGAGATTTGCTATCATCAATCATTTTCTGCCAAAGTTACAAGAGAAGCGCAAAGACTTTATCTGAAATCTGTCTTACCAAGAGATGCCCTCAAGCAGCTCTTCCAACAAAGACTGTGTGGCTGATTTTCTGCAACCATAACATGTTTACTTCAATCTGAAAGCCAAAATGTTTTTTTATTTGACAGTAATACTAAGAACTCTCAAAAAAAAAGAAACAATCCCATAGACGTCCATGGAGTGTTCCCTTGGGTGCTGTCACAGTATCTACAAAGTCCCCCTCACAGTGATTGTTAATGGAGCTGCTGCAGGCAGTTTCTCTCTATGACATTCAACTCTAGAGTTAGACTTCTTATCGTATATTAAGCAAACTTCACAACATTTCACGAAAATATTTTTAGAATGTTTTGTCATGCAAGTCTTTTATAGTTGCGTCATGACCTAATTTGAAAAGCTGCTCCCATCCGTGCAGTTCCCTTTGTATACGCTGAAGTCTCATGATAAATGAGGCTTTGCACCTTGTTGATTTAAAATTATTATTAGTAGAATATTTGTTATGTTAGAATTTTAAGACCCAAATACATAATTTTTTTCCTCACCTACTTACTTTATGAGTAATGATTCTTAGTGCAATTAGCATATTTTGATGCATTATCATGCATCCTCATTTTAATATCATAAACTATGAAATGCTGAAAGTCAGACAACAACAAGCGGAAAACTTTTCTTTTAAATCCCTTCAGGGAACACAATACATGGATGAATAAGCATGTTGCCTATCGCAGTGTTATTAGCAAATTGATTTACCTGACAATGTTGCCGGAGTTGACCTCAATCGTCCAGGTGCACCTCAGGTTGTTGTCGTAGGGGAATGGATACCCAGGAGAGAGGATACGCCCAGTAGATTCGCCCTTGAAGCTGCCACCACACGCCGCTGCATGCACAAAAGCAAATGTTTGCAGACCTGCAAAAAACGCTTACACAAGAGGATAAACAAAGCAAACGCTCATTGAGAATGCTAAAACCAAACACAGAAAACATTCTGCAACTCCATCTACAGCAGGAATAGATGGAAAAAGAAAATACAGCTGATATCAGGGAGGAGGACTGCAACCGGGTCTTCCTGCCTGGACAGATACTCAGAGATATACTGTTTTGTCTCTAAGTAAGCCTCATAACGATTCCATTAATTAACATTAAAAAGATTGTGTCTGGAGAATATGTAGGCTGGGCCATGCACTGCAGGGAGGACACTGCTACAAATGTTAGTGACTCAAGAAATATCTTATCGTACAATCTATGTTGTCTTTGCCCAGGCTGCCATCTTATAATTCATATTACAGGACAACTGGCAATTAATTAATAGGAAAATTGCCTTAGATTATCACAGTGGTTAATATAAGTGTCATAACACTGGATAAATGTAAAAGTCCTTAACAGGATGTGGCCCTGGAGAAATAGCTGGAAATCCGGTTTGCATTCTAGTCAGATACAAAGCTCGCTATCAATATTGACCATCCAGCAATCTTGCACTGTTAAACAGTTGATCAATAGGCTGATTTAGCTTTTTTCTGATTGTATTGAACTTTGCACGGTGGAAAGGAACAAATACATGTTTTATTGTAAAGAGGCAGGAGGACGGCAGCATTTAAAGCACAATTCTGCACACGTCCGCAAATTTGTAAATCATTTTTTACCCCGAATCCATCCCTGCTAGACATTATGCCCTGAAATCACCGCGCAGACTCCAGCAGCACACAGGTAATAGCTTCAACACGTCTCTGTCCTCCGTCTCAGCATGTTCCGGATGTTGATGCACTGTCTTTAATTTATGTCCATGGCTTAAATATGAATAGTTTAAATAGAAGAAATTCAGAGTGACTACAATATTTTTTTAATAGCAATATTGTGATAAGACTGATTCACTGTATAGTCCATATCGACTGTATACATAAAGGACACACAAGACAGATCAAGGATTCACAACAAATTGTCAGAGATATTGATAGTTGAGTTCTTCAATTCAGTTTAAATTGAAAGACTGACCTATACATGATGGCAAGTGGTTGTCCCATGCCCTTCTCTCCCCAGTCATGCATTTGAGCATGCCGCTGCCGTGTAGGGTGTAACCTTGGTCGCAGCCGAAGGTGATGACACTTCCGGCAAAGTGACCCTGGTCACTGACTTTAAAGCCAAACTGCGGCACACCTGGATCATCACAGTGGGACAGCTCAAAGCCTGGGTGAGTTAGATTAGAAAGACAAGGAAGAAGGAGAATAGCACAGATAAGAATCTACGATGAAGAGTGACATCAGAGTTGACCATGAGCACAGGACTGCAAGTTCACAGGAGAGTGGCCATTCTGTAAACTAGCACCATATTTCCCATTTAACTGTATTGTAAAGAGGCATTGATTTAGCTTTGGGAATTACTTTCCAATTGAGCAGAGATGTGAGCTGGAGAAAGGGAACAATTCGATGTTAACAAAATGTCCAAAAGAGTGAACATTTACCACAACTGAGAGAAACAGTCTGCCCTTTCATAGCACTGAAGCATGAACATGTACAGTAACTCAAACCGACTCGGCCACCCTCGATACCGGTACTCGTTTCTGTCTTCAGGTACTAAATGAAAGTGTTCTGCTATGCATCAACAGTGGCCTCACATAAACCCAGTGATGCCGATTTATCACAACTTCTCACAGCCAGGTCCAGTCCCATGCCAGATGTTATGGTAGTATTACAAATGTCATGCCCAAATAAATCTCCAGCAGTTATTGCTCATATTTAGAAAATTGCACGAGCACCTTTGGTGGAAGAGTCACGAGAACATGATCAGCTTTCATGTGCAGACTAGATGTAAGGTGACCACATCCCACCCTCTCCTTGCCCTTTTGGTCTTCAGACATATGTCAGTCCTCTCCAGGTTGAAAAGACTGGTTGAAGGCCACCTCTTCAAATGGCTAAAGGGTACTAGCACAAATTTACCTTGTGTAAAAACCCTGAGTGTGGAAAGAGAACTTGAAATTACATCATAATTTCTTTCCATCCCTTTGCATTTACATATCGATGGATATTTATTGATCTAAATGTACACATTCTTGATTGATTGTTGTAAAATCTTTATTTTATTTGAGCTACAACATAACTGACACATTTGCTTCAATTATCAAAGACTTAAGAACTGAAAACTAAGTGAAGGCTAAGTGGCTGCAAGTTAGCGGACAACTTAATATTTTGCTTTCAAAATCTTCAAATATAAGCGATTTGTTTTGCAATTTACGTTAAAAAAAACCCACTTGCATGCAAAACAGTTCAGAAAGCTCCACTGCAGATGAGACACACAAACAATGGACTACAAAATGCAGTGTCACCAAAACATGCTCACGTCACAGTAATAAATTAGAAACAGCTAGCACCAATCCCCATGAGCGAGCCAATTAGAGGAGTAAAAAACGTCTATTCCTGGCACACTTTGGAGTGGATCAAACGATCAATGCACCCACACATACACACACAAATTTTAAACAATCCCAACAATAAATCTCATTTTTAGCGAGGAACACTTATGCAGGCACGGATCCTAATTGCATGAGGAGAGAGAGCGCAAAGAAAAACTGGGAACAGTCATCCAAATGCAGAGGAACAGACAAACGGAGAGAGAGGAGAGAAAACAATTTTCACACATGAATGGCACAGGAACGCCATGCTGTGTTTAATGGATTCCTCGACAGTGAAAAACACACTGAAGCAGAGTGAGGGTCAATTAACATTTATTTTATATTCTGCTGCTTGAAATTCCTGACTCCTGAAGTCAGTCCCATTTCACTCATTTGGAAAAGCTTTGGGGACCTCCTCCCCCCACGAAAACGAAACGTGACTTACTGTAGTACATGAGCCGGAACCCTGCCGCCGTCACCTCATGATCAGAGTAGAATTCAAGCCACAGACAGTTGGAGGTGCTGGTGAGGGACAGACCTTGCATGAGCGTCCCTGTGTACGAACCGAGTAGCGCTGCCGCACCATCTTTACCATCATACACCTGAGTACAGGCAGACACAAACACGATGGAGAGTTTTGTTTTGTTGGAGAATTAAATACAATAAAGTAGAAAGATAATATTAAGAATTAAATATTAATACCAAAGAAACAGCCATAATTAAGAAGAAGCTATTGTTGCTACATATCATCTGGTTCATCTGGCATCTCTATTGTAAAACCAATGTCCTGAACAGGATGGGGAAATAAGGTTGCAGTGACCATAATTCTTCCCATTGATTAGCTATTGTGCATCTGTAGAGCTGAATTAACTAGGTGGAGGATTCATGAAGTCAAACTACTGTAAAAAAAAAAAAAAAAAAGAACTATTTAACAGAACTGACGGACCAAGAATTAAATGTGCTTCAGTTCTGGAGAAATAAAATCCAGCCAGAGTTTGAAAGCAGTGTCTTTCTCAACAAAGGAGTACATCACTCTTTTTACACATGTGAACTTTCAAAAAAATTAATTGTATATTTATTCCTTCTGTTTTTATCTCTAATTATTGTACTGAAGAGGAACCCTTTCAAATTGTTAAATGTGCAGCATTCCAGCAGTATGCACAATCGTTCCTGATTGACATATGTGAAGCAAATACAAATAAAAAAACTCTGTGTCTTTAAAAAAAGAAATCAACTAATGGGGTTCTCTCTGAGCCAATTCAACTCTCCAAGTATATCTTTCCAAATATCTGATGTTCCCAAAATGACTAAATGCGAGAGATTACTGTCTGCACAACTCCATTACTGGAAACACAGAGCATGCTACAATGCTCTGTTATTGGGACATTAGACAAGACATCTGCATCCCAAAAAGGATACCTTCCAGCTGTGAAGTTGGGACTACACAGCTATTTGCAACACATCTGGGGTGCTCACCAAAACTGCTAAAATGCCCTTGAGCAAAGACATGAATCCCCTTCCATTCCATAGGAGTGATGTGCTTCTGCTTTTTGACTTGAGCTCTGGCTCCTAAGGTTAAACAATTGCACATTCTGCCCGGTGCCCGCCATGGAATCCTCCCTGCACGTAATAAGAAGCAGCGCATGGGACCCACCTCATATACTTAAACATAAACGACCCCACTTGATTTGATGTTGCCCTTAGCCAAAAGCCTTATGCTTAATATAAGGCCGGAAATATATTTTCTCTCAGCAGACAAACAGGAATGCTTTGTGTCTTTACCTTGAGGACGTCACCCTGTGTGAGCTGAAATGAGCTGCCGGTGATGTTGATGCCTTTGCCTGTTTGGACCTGAATGCTGTACACGCATTCATGACTGTTGTCATAGTTCATTGGATAGTTTGGTGACAAAAGAACTCCTTCGTTGTTGGCGACGGTCGATCCACACTCCGCTGCACACACACACAATAGATGCGATGAGTTGCATAAAAACAGGCACTGGAAAAACAGACTCAACTAGATGTGGAATAAATACACTAAAATTACTAGATACTCTATAAATGCTTCATTAGCATTCTACTAAAGAGATAAAGGTATAATTCAAATGTCTTATTGGGACGGTCATAATTACTGATTCAGCCATGTGTCCATCCCTTTTATTACTTTAGTATCATAATACCCATTATGAACTGCTACTGACATATTGTGAAACGCTGAGTGGAATATTAAACGCCCAGTATGCGAACATTACAGGCTTCATTTCAATACTACTGGCATTCTCCACGCCAAGACAAAATCAACAAGCAAAGCACAAATTATAGACTTTGAATAGAAGGAACTCTCGATGCACTTCTCTGCATAGATTATGCATATGAGGAAACACATGACACAGCTTTCAATCATTTTTATTCAAGACAAAATCCCCCAAGCTTCATTTGAAAAGGACTATACCTGGGTCAAACATGAATTGCCAGTTAAAATGACCCACTACATATTCTACATATACGTTTTTACTGTACCTTTCATAACTTTATTATCATGCAAAACTCATGTCATCTGAGCAGTCCTTCTCAAAGAGTTCTAAAGGAGTGTTCCAGAGACGAAGGAAAGCTCTTCATCACTGGGTGAGATGGGACCAGTTTAAATGACACAATGCCTTAGTCGTGATACAACATCTCTGGAGTCACCTCTTAGGAAGTGGAAATAATGCAAGCAATTGAGTTTCTCTGAGGGGGAAAAAAAAACCAGCACAGTAATTATCTCTACTCTCCACCATTGAGAACCCTTCAATGGAAAATAGCTCTCCTGGGATAGTTCTAACCCAGCAGCTTGGATCAGGATACAACACAGGCCCTGGCTTTTAATCGTAATCTACTTAAGTACATCCACTTGACAAAATTATTGTTTTAATTCTTTATTGTCTTAAATATTTTATACATTCCAAACACACAAAATGTATGCACAACTGGAAAGGAAGCGTAATAAAAGCAGCTGACCACGTACCCACACACCTTGGCAGAGTGGCACTCCACATACGGCGGCCACCTCCCAAGCACACGATCTCCCTCGCCCCTTGGAGACGATATCCTTTGTCGCAGTGGAACGCAACTGAATCGCCGATGCCAAACATGGACCCTGCGTGCCAGCCAAACCGAGGTGTCCCAGGGTCCTGACATGGTTCCAGATCATACTCTACAAGCACGACAGCCAAAAAAGATTTAATACTAATAAAGGGCAATAAAGCAAATCAATAAAATAGTATGGTTTGTTAAATTAGTGAGCTAATGAAAATTCTCATTTGTTCTGTTCTCTCTACATTCAAGTTCAGTCAGAAAACAGACACATTACTGCTTGTGCTCATTAACCGACTTGCTCAAGGACACTTCATCTGAGTGGCAAAAAGTGCCAAAAAGCTTGAACCCTGCGTTTCTGGATAAAGAATGGCCTGTAGAAAAAGAACTAGGCCACCCTGTGTGCAAGAAGGGCTGGTGGCCTTATCATTTCAAATGTAAATGCAGCTCGTTCTGCCAGAGGAGAGTAAAGGTCCTGCTCCCCGCAGCCGTCTGATTTGGCAGGATGCAGAGATACGGTATGTAGGCTTGTTGATTTCAACACGGCGAATGGAGCTCGTGGCCTAACAGTGCTGGCAAATATTCAAAAGGTCACAAAAGGTTTCAAACTGAACTCTATAGATGCCAAATCCAGAGCACGCCACCACAAGAATGAAAACTAAATTGCATGAATATTCATGAGTGCATAAATTATGGTTGTTCCTCAGTGAACGGAAGGAAAAACATTTAGTCAGAAAGCCCATAAGGACCACTTCACACGTCCCTGCTTTCACACTCCCATATTCTCTCTCCCTTTCCTTGTCTCTCCCTTCGACCTCTTCACCAACCCTGCATACTCAGCATCACCATCGGACTCATCTCTTTTCTTTCTCTCTTTCTCCTTCCCTCACCTCTTCATCGCCATCTCTCTATCGTTCCATTAATTCTGTATTACCTTCACCCCATCCCTTTCCACCTCACCTTCTCTTTGGACCCGAGGATACTGACCCACATGGCGTGCTTTGATGATCATTCTCATCACAGTCGGACACCCTCTACCTGAGTGACCTCGTTGTCTCTTAATTATCCTCCTCTGATTGGCGTGCGCGGCCCGAGGCGCAGTCTGCCTTAATCCTGCTGCCGTTCTGACCGACAAATCATTCTTCACATGTTACTTCATGCACACTTTAGCGAGGCCTTCAGCTTTTGATCTCATCATTAAACAAGCCGTCTTTGAATTTTCATCTGTCCGTCACTTCGGCTTTCTTCCCTTCAGATTTCCCAACCCACCCACAACCTTTCCAGCGTCCTCACTGATCCTCCCTGCCTCTCCCCCACACAAATCATCTCCCTCCCTCTTTGAATACGCTCCCATCCCATCCTGTCTACACATCTAACAATACCCCCCCCCCCCCCCCATCTGCCTCCTACAGACACAACCCTCATGACTCCATACCAGAAAAGGAGATGTTGAATCCCTGCAGCGATATTGAGAAGTCAGAAATGAAGCGTAGCTGGGCCTTGAAGTTTCCATACAGGCCGGCGTTGACTGGTGCAGGCCTTTCTGAGCCAGTGAGTCGAGCCAATGGTTGGGCAAAGCTTCCATTTTCTGTTATCAGAAGGTAGTCATGGTGATCCTCCAGGTGGAAAGAATGGAAAGTAAATTGGACACCTTGAAGGAGAAAATAAGGAAGCCCAGTGGTTGAGGAAAACACAAAGAATTAGTGGCTGAGAAACAAAAACAAACAAACAAACAAAACAAACCTTTGTATGATTCATTAATTTGACATCAGCACTAACTCTGAAGGCTAAGACATTGATTTGTTCTGAATCCTTACCCACCAAAAATTATATCTAATATTTTATTAATGAGCCAAAATTACATAAAGTCATTAAAAGTAAATGAGCATGCTTGGCAAACTATCTATTTTAGGGGCTCCAACGGCAGAGAGCCAAGGCATTTGGCACCAAGTCTGACATACCTAGACAAGAAAATATTTCACAATACAAGGCATTTTCCAAGACAGCTTACAAACTTAGATTTAATGTTCTGACCTCAAACTGAGTTTGACAATAACTTAGATTAAACTATAATCAAAACACTATCACGATTTTTAATAGTTGCTGAGAAATCCATGTGAACAACGATTTTTTTTCAAAAGCATGAAATACTATTACTTTTCTTTTATACCTCACAGCAGCACCAGTAATTTAAGCCTATTAAAATGATCAGACACAATTTCTAAAAGCAGTGTTTAAATGTGAAAAGTGAATAAGTTTTTTGTTTTTTTTCACTGCTGTCTTTTTTTAAGACTGTGTAGGTAATTGAATGTTCATTGATGTTCCCTCGGTCAATGATGATTAGTCAGTATCAAGAGCAGAGACATAACTGGAAGAAAATCTGCTCCAGAAGCAACAAAAATGTACCTCAGGTTGGTTTACGTCTGAAAACATAATCCAGCTCGGTACACCCCATTTCTGTTTCCACACTGCAACCCAGACCCAATAACAACATCCCAATCGTGACGGCCAGTTGGCTACATTTCAGTTCAATAAGAGCTGCCATCTCCATGACATCTGTTGAATCTGTTCAAATATGACGCTGTAATGAACTCCAAAATGTCTCGTTCGCTTGATAAAGAAAGTCCAAAATGGCCATAAAATAGATAACAAAATGAAATGATTGATTGTGCTCTGTAAAACAATAATTATGTTACAGAGACGAAAGGCGAATGATCAATTAATCAAAAGCCATACCCATTAGGGGACATCCAAATATTCTAATGTAGTAGATACAGGATGATGGTAATTACAGACTGGAAGAGTTGCATCGTTCCTGTCCCTGAAGATAAATGTCCATCACGGTCAGTAGCCACAGGACAAAAATACACAATGTAAATTGGCGTGATGATGAAAAAAAATAATGCATCATGTATTTTGACGTTAAAAGGTGCTTCATATGCAGGGAAGAACATCAAAAGCATCACCTGAGGTTCAGATACTGCAAATGAATGTCTAGAGACTTGAATAGTAAAGTAAATAGCAAGTAATGTACTACTGTATACGTAATGTAGTTTTAAGCTCAAGTACTTTCCCATTTTAGGCATAGAAGAAAGCTGTAAACAAATCTTCCCTCTTCAAATCTCAAGAAACAAAAGCTTGTTAAAAAGAAATTGAGGTAGAATTTGAATCCGAAAATAGCCTAAAATAGTTTTAATGGTGTCAGACACTAAACGTACGGATCCTACAGATGCATCGGGCTTAGACCGCCTGTGGTGACTCTTTAGGGGCAATAAGGGGACCGATGTTTGCCAAATGGACCAAAAGATAAATTACAATATTTAATGTGCAATAGGACATTTTAATGGTTCCTTAGAAAGAGGACACAAAACACAATGGTAAAATATAATCTCAGAGTTGGAGACACCAACATAACCCAAGTTTACTTCTCAAATAAGTAAGAATAACACGGGAGAATTTGTCACAGATCATAAAACTGAGAGTGATTACTGTGATAATAGAACTAAATTAAATAAAGATGACTATGATCAGTGAATAACACAGAGACAAAAGAACTGGGTGAGCGACTGAAATGTTAAAGCCGTTACATGATCTGGGTGAACGATGTGCTGAATGCAATGTTCCAGGAACATTGCGAAATACTGCTGATGAGCATCTAAAACAGCCCACTGCGCAATACTGCATAACTACAGGCAGTGGAGAATCTACTGATATAAAAAAAGGCTGAATTAAAATTAAATTAAGCTCAATTCTCAGATAGAGCAAAACTGTAAAAATAAATCAGTGTGCAATATTAGCCTGGCAAGATGCCAGAGATTAAATAGTAACGCATTTAAATGATCTTTGCTCACGTAAAATGTATGCTCCATGCACTTCTCACTGCATAGAAATAAATCCTGGATCATCAGGTTCCTGGAATCTGCAGAGGGAGTGTCATTCTAATTTATAGTTTCATTATTTGACCATTGGTAGGACTTTTTCACTGTGGTGAAGGATATTAAAGGAACTGTTCCTGAGCAGCTGAATGCGAACGGCTGCAAGATGAATCGATTTTTGTCAACATATGCATGTGTACTTCAAGCCTATCCGAAACTAAAGCATATTTAAGCCCTACTTATGTGTATGTTATATGCTGAAGAACACATTATGCTAACTATGGGATCTTCCTACCTTTTCCGTGACTGACTTCTATAGTCCATGTGCAGTTTAGAGAGTTGGAGTACAGTTCTGGATAGCCAGGCGATAAGATGATCCCTCCAGGTCCCCCGATATCCCCGCCACACGATGCTGAATACAAAGGGGAGATAATGACTGACTACTGTTGCTGGGGGGGGGGGGGGAATGAAACTGCAGATGAGCCAATAAATCCCTCACCCGCAGACAGGAGCAATTTAAATGAATAATGCAGCTGAGTCATATCACATCCTGTCCTGCTATTTTTATGAGTACCTGTAATTCTGCCAACATAATGTTTTTTTTTTCCTTCTCGCTCTCTGAACCAATCCTACTGAACGTATCCTTAATAATTCAGGTATCCGCACACATTTCCCCTCTGATATGGTATCTTAAATTCAAAGGCACTGTTGGGAAACATAATAAGCCATTAAATAGACTTACACAACACAACAACTGGTATTTGCGGATTACAAAATGTTTAAGCTTTATTTGGCTTTTAGTGTGATTTGGAATTTCCCCCATTTCAGAAATAATCTATCTGGAGCTGCTTTAGAGACCACATCATCCAGTGTTTCTTTCCAGTTTAGGTGATGAGGGGTGTTTTCTAGAGGATCAACTTTCATTGCCACCTAAGTATTCTCATATTTGTTAATGTTAATGATAAATATTTTGCTGCCAAACAGCACCATAATCAAATGAAGCTAATGAAATACATATTTACCCTCATTGGCTGTTGGGGAACAGGTGGGTAATGTAAGATCCATCTGAACAGGTTTAATTGGGTGTTGCTCAAACCTGCAACTGTTTCCTCCTGCCGTCCTCGTGCTAAAAATAACGGGTTTACCTAAGACTGCTACATTTTAAACACAACCCCTAATAAGTTTGAGGATTTCTTTGTTTAAATGTATTTCCTTGGTGCTACATTTCAGTCCATCTGCCTGCATGGCCCAGGAGTGGTGTTAATATTCAAATACCCCAATGTTTGACAAATATTAGAAGTACAACCCTTGTGTATGCACATATATTCAGAGTAATGAATGTCAGATGATGTTTTTTGAGGATCATTGAGATGCCTGAGGCTCCACAGCTGCACACCCACAACCCCATTTTTCCTTCCACCATTGGGCCCTCCGGTGAGCACAGCACATCGATGCCTGAATCCTTACCCACCAACAAAATTATATCTAATATTTTATTAATGAGACAAAATTACATAAAATCATTAAAAGTAAATGAGCACGGTTGGCAAACGATCTACTTTAGGGGCTCCAACGGCAGAGAGCCAAGGCATTTGGCACCAAGTCTGACATACCTAGGCAAGAACATATTTTACAATAAAATACATTTTCCAATACAGCTATTGCGGCTGTTGCCATATATCAAGGCAATGGATCATATGCATGCTATAGTGCATCCTGATGACCCTTGCATTCATTTAGTTTGTTATTTCATTTAGTTTGTTATATTCTGCATATTGAGTCGTCCGTGACAAAGAGTCATTATTTACGGTTTGTGCGTTGCAACAATAATCACCGCAATCATCCTTTGGTGCAGTTTTGAACAGCTCAATGAGCAAAACTGCACTTGGACAGTAAAAGGAAAGCTGTGTGGTATCAAAACGATCCGAAAAATGATTAACTTCCTTCTTTAAAGTGGAACATTGCCAATTGACCATAACTTGATTCATACCACCCGACAGATTTCTGTTACAGGGACAGGGTCTTTTTTTAAATAAAAGGCAGTTTGACAAAATGTCTGTAGGCAAGGCTTATGTCTTACGATTTTGTCATATCTTCTCTCAAGGAAGACCAAGTGTCTATATCTTTAAAGGTTCGTCAGTAAAGCAATGAAAGCTGGGAGCTAGTTGCATTTTGCAAATTTAATTTAGAGACATCTTGCCACTTAGTAGCAGCAGCATCCTTTAAGTATTTATGGCTAAGAATGCCAGACTCTATATACTTTTATGTACAAATACACTGTTAATGTGTATCTTCTCAAAATAATCCTGAAATGCTAATAAGCTGATATTTTGTATAATATCTAACCATTATACTTAAAGTCATTACTAGGATAATGACATGTCCGCTTCATTACTATTACCATTCATGTTACGAACGCTTGAGGACAGAGATGCATGGTGCTTGTATTTCATGGCCATTCAGCTTGAAGGCTACAAAATCAATCATATCATGTCATTAAATGTCATACAGAGAGAACACAAATACCAAAATATGATGGAATAGCATGTCAAGAGTAGCATTTAAAGCAGTGGAAATGTGTGGTCATTTATTCAAAAGGTGAGCCTGTGCTGAAAAGCAATGGAAAGTATTCTGTATTTCTTATACGCACCGTCACAAGTGGGCAGTGGGTGACTCCAGAAGTGGTTCTTCTCACAAGCCAGTGACTCCTCATGGCTCAGTCGGTATCCCAGGTCACACTGAAAGGACACCGTGGAGCCAATGGACAGGTCATGGCTCAATCGTGCACCATTCACTGGGATGCCAGGATCCATACATGAGTATGTGTCCAACGTGACCACTGGAGAAATTAAAGTCAAACAGTCATTTCTGGAATTTGTTAGAGAGCTAATTATATTGAACTGTAGTTTTATTTTAGTCACACGATGTCTGATTTTACTTGGATTTATTGTCTGTTACTGTGAGTGATGATGATAATTGGCAACTCACACATCGTCACCGCGATGTATCATGTGGACTGTGAATCAAGTACATAAATACCGTGCAAATGTCTGCGTGTTCTCCATCCTGTCATGCAGGATGTCAGATTCAGTTCAACTATTTATACAGTAAAGCAGCTCTGGTCTTTCTTATGCAAATAAAATATGATTGTTGTGCTACAGAGTAATATTGAAGTCATGCAGGATTTGTGATACATGAAATGGAAATTCTATTTTTGCAATCAGTAATATTTCTAGGCCACATTCTCACAAAAGAGGGAAAACCTTTGATGTCATTTCAATTATCACAACAAAGGTAGAGCTCAGGTCGTAAAGTTAATAAAGTTTTTTTAAAGGAAGATATTTATTTTATTTTGACTTACTCATGCTTAATGAAAAGACAGAAACATATACCGAATGACAGATAAACTATTGTACAACACAACAATTGGGAATAATTCAATATTTGTCTTGAACTTAACTCTTGCTCAATATAAAGATGGTCAAAAATGCTTCTAATTAATCTATTGGCCTAATATAGGCTGAAATCCATGCAAAGGGCGCTCAAGAAGTCCATAATTAATTGCATTTAATTAGGCCGAAAGGCGAATGTAATTACTTTCACCTGCTTCTAGACAAAAAAAAGCCCAATTTTATTTTAGTTTGTGCAAATATAGTAATGATTGTACATCAGTGAGTAAAATGATGATATTTTAATGTCCTTCAGTTTTTTCTCAAAACGAGGGGAATATTGCCCACAAAATTAGCATTAGGAATGTATCCGATTTCCAGAGTCCATCATCATTGATAGAGACATTGGTTCAGACAAAAGTGCAGCTGATAAGTAACAGATAATAGAAATGGTTTCTGGTACAGCATGTGAGCCGACATTTATAAGAAACTACGCATTCTGCAGAGCCGAAATAGCATAAATGCACAAGTTCTCGGCAGGCAAAATGATAGATATTGTCAATCTGAAAGAAACCTATATTCTAATCCTGGAGAAGGATACTTCTACTGGGAATGAGAAGTAACATTTGACCATGTGGCTAAGTCTTATTGAGCAATCACTGAATACAGTGAGATTATAGAGATTACAGTTAAAGTTAATGTGTTATAATAAGTGAACATACATGACATATTAGTGCTACATTTCATCTGTTACTTATCGCAAGGATGCAGCACAGTGTTTTCGTGCCTCAGTTTATTCACAGTATAATTCACACTGGTACTGCATAAGACCAATTTTACAAATGAACCGGGCTGGGCTTCCCTAAAGCATTTCAGCAATAAGACACATTATGTGGTAAATTGCAATAGAAGAAGCTAATATGATCTTACTGTTATTGCTTTTCAAAAGCCTCATCAACTAAAGAAAAATGCACTTGAGAGTGAAACATAATAAGGCAGAGGCACTTGTGGTTCACTTTCAGTCAATAATACAGATATAATAACAAACTGTCTTCTGAATCACATCTGAGTGACAAAGATACAATTGTGAAAATATATCACAGAATGTCCCGTTGTGTTTTGAAGTAGAAAGAGTAAAATGTATCCAACAAAAACACCTTTGAGAGTACATCTAGTATTAGTTAGAGTACTCAGTTATGTCAAACTGAGAACCAGTAGTGAATTTGCATTGCATTGCATAACATTTTGAAACTACGGATACAATTCTAGTTTCAAAATGTTATTTTTTGCAATGTGCTGTGTGTGTGCAGGTGTGTGTGTGTGTCTATGGTTGTCTGTCTCTGTCTCGGGCTCAGAGATGTGCTGGCAACGCATTCAGTGTGTACCCCGCCTCTCGCCCATAGCAAGCTGGGATGGGCTCCAGCAACTCCCGTGACCCCCAAAGCGGAAAAGCGG
The DNA here is from genome assembly GCF_040956055.1 of Brachionichthys hirsutus. NCBI lineage: Eukaryota > Metazoa > Chordata > Actinopteri > Lophiiformes > Brachionichthyidae > Brachionichthys > Brachionichthys hirsutus. The sequence continues at coordinate 11,125,821 of NC_090899.1, forward strand.
AAGAAAGTGAATGGGTTCATGGTTCTACTGGTGATCTTATGTTTGTGCAGAGTCTCACACATCTGGCTCCTGGTGATCCTAAGAGGTTTTGTTGAATAAAATGTGCATAGCCTCTTGGATGAGAGGTGAAACTTTAACAAACAAGTCCAGTTGCTTTTGATTTAAACTCTTAGCAGTGCTGTTTTGTCTTGAAGCAAAGTTAGAAGAAATTTATACAAGTGTTGCATGAAAAATAGGATCCACTGGACCAAATTGAAAATACAACATATAACTACTAAGACTATTCATTCACTCTCCCAAAAATACTTGGTATTTTTTGCCTTCCTGTAGGCATAGCTCTTACCTTCGTAGAAAATCTTGAAGCCACTGTTTGATCGACTGTTATCGGTGGTAAACAGCAGGTACAAATAGCTACTGCTGCTAAACAGGAACTGAGGGACTTGAGTTCCGTTAAATGAGCCAATCAGGGGAGAGAGCAGGTTGGCGCCGTCATGTACCTCAAGGAAGTCATAGCTGAGCTCAGTCTGAAACCTTTAAGGAAAGAGACCAGAAGAAGGCAAATGCAGTGAAGATTAATATTTGTATTCAGGACAATGCTTGTGCTTTGACAGATTAGACAGTTTGAAGCCATTTAGCTCCTCGTTTCTGCAGAGAAAACTGCATGATTTTGAGGAGATAAATGAGAACAAGCTGCTCTATCAGAAAATGCTCCAATTATTGCAGTAGAATAAGATCAATGAGTGTTTTGGGAATGTGACATGGTATGGATCCGTGGCCTCCCTCCAGTCTCTACATCATCAAACAAACGGTATTAGCAGGAATATCACTATACATCACAATATCACTATCAATATTGTGAGAAAAATGGATGCTGGCGATTACCTCCAGGGAAAGTAGACCTGTGTTGACTTACAAAAGCATTTCAGCACTGAGAAAGTGTCATTATAAAATAAAAATATTTAATGGTTCAGTCTCTTAATGGTTGGAAATAAACATTTAAAAAGTGAGACTGCATTTCTCTGAGAAAGGGAGAGCAAGCGTGTAAGGAAAATAAAGAATTACTGAAGGTTTTCAAACATTTTATACACCAAGTTCAGGACAAGATTTAATCTTCTCTTACCTTCTATTTCTAACTCAGGCTTTGACATATTTTGCTCACATGTGTAATATTTGTATGCATTCTGCGTGTGTTGTGCAGCTCTGTGATCAATATATAGTATATTAGCACTGACATTCGTATATATGCATACAGCAGGGATTGTGTGTGCCTTTGTGTGAGTGTGTTCAGAGTGTGTGTCTTTGTTTCCACGGCCGAGTTACGGCAGCGCCGCCTTACGAACCTGTCAAAGCTGATCTTGATGGAGCTTCCAGACTCAGCCTCAATGACCCACTCACAACTTAGGGAGTCTTTGTAGTAGCCTGGCCATCCCGGGGAGAGGATGACACCAGATGGCCCTGAGTAGTGGCCCCCACAAGGAGCTGGAGAGGAGACTTGTTTTTAAGATGATGCATCACAAACAATGAAGGAAAATCTATCCGAGTCAGCAAAGTGCTGGAGTTACAGAAATGCATGAAATTATATTACACAATAAATGTAGTCGTCTTTGGATGGATTGCACACACACTCTTTTTTTTTTTATTTAAACTTCCCCTGTTCTTCCCATCTCTTCCAAACTCGCTCGACATTTCTGTCCACCTACCATACAATTACTAGTTATTCTATGTCAGTACCTTCACATTTTGGAATGAGCCCACTCCACATCACCTTCCCTTCCTCCAGATGGCAGGTAATGGTGTCGGCACCCTGCGTCTTGATGAAGCCCTCTTCACAGACCACAGAAATGGAGTTTCCCAGTTGGAAACTGTCACCAAAGCGCCTGGCATTCAGCGGTATGCCAGGGTCAGGGCACTCATTACGCCCAAAAGCTTGTAATGAGAAGACACAATGCAAGATCTCGTGACAAATGCTTAGTGAATGAAAAATGGGGTATTTAAGAAGTCTGGAGATAAGGGAAATGGATGCAGCTTTCTATATGTGACAGTAGACTCTGTGTTTCCAGCTAGCTTCTCCAGGAGAAAAATAAATGAGTCTTTGTTGTTTCAAGCAACAAGATGAAATAATTAGAGACTACCCTAAATTATGCTTTTTTTTCCCTTTGATAAGGTATTTCAGCATCACTTGTTGTTCAACAAAGTAGAATGTCTTAATATAATTCTTTATTAATCAGAACAAACAAAGAGACTATGCATCGTGAGTGACAAATGAGAAGTTACAGGTTGAACTGACCTCCAATCATTTATTTCCTTTATTAAAATAAAAAGTGTGATTTGCACTCTAGGATAGTTCCTATGTAGTTTATATTCATGGAAGTAGTGTTCGAATTTATAGAGCTCAAACACAAAGTCCTGATCTCCATATATAATATATTTCTATGTAAATGTTTTGCTATGATCCCATTATTTGAATGAAGTTGATCAAACACTCCCTTACTGCTATAGGTGATGTTGAACCCACGTCCAGACATGGAGTGATCAGCCTGGAACTCCAGCTGCAGCACGTTGGTGTTAGATGTCAGGTGGGAAGGAACTTCCGCCCCTGAGAAGCGCCCGAGTACTGTGGCTCCTGACTGGTCCCCATCTTTGATAGTGAGGAAGTCATAAGGAGGCTCCAGGTCAAAGTCATTGAAGGCAAGGTGTATTCTGGTGCCAGGCTCAGAGATGATCAGCCATACACAGTTAAGATTGTTTCCATAGCCCTCTGGGTAGTCGGGAGACAATACCGTTCCCATGGGAGCAGTGAAGTTGGAGAAACATGGAACTGTGTGACAGGGGAAAATAAATATTAACAATGATTATAAAAAAAAAACATAATTTCCCAGATTATGCAATTTATTGCCAGCAAATGATTGGTCAGGTAACAATACGCACTGTGGATCCCGCCATGACAATATCAGGGACAAAGTTAGGAAGAGAACAAATTGTACTGTGTAACTAGCTCAGCAATCGGGAGACAGCGCTCCTCCCGTGGGTGCTGAGTAGTTGGAGGATGGAATTGAGGAGTGAGTGTATAAAAATACAGACATATGGCAATCTGGGCACACAGGAATACTTCACACTGTCCCAATGGACACAGTTAACGTGAAGAAGCAGAGGACTAGATTGTTGTTATGGATATGGGGAAGGTACAGGGAAACCCAAAGGAGGGGCATCGGAGATCTGAAAAAAAGATGATATTATGTTGAGTATAATGCAGGTTTCCCTTCGAGAACATTCGGGATGTGTGAGTGAGTACTGCAGTTTCTTCCCTTTCAAATCAAAAAGGGAACAGCATGCAACCGGTTTTCCAATTTTACATCATGTTTTTTTTTCTTCCAAAATTCACTGGACTCACATATGCAGATGGGGATATTAGCTGACCACTGATTGTTGTTTTGGCAGGTTATCATTCTCTCCCCGATGAGTTCAAATCCAAACTGGCATTCAAAGCGTAGAACATCTCCATTTAGAAAGCCGTTTCCCTGCTGATAGCCGTACAGGGGCGTGCCAGGATCACCACAACTCTCTTTGTCAATTTCTGCAGGGCGGGGGGGGGGAATAGAGAGCCAAAGAGGAAAACGTAGACAATTAAGTCGAGCCCTGTGCTTTGGGATACTTTTTTTTTCTTTAAGATTATCTATAAAGGTCCAGGTGAGGAGTCTGTGGACCTCGTTAAGATAAAAAAAAATTAAGGAGATAGGAAAGAGAGCGGCAGACAGGCAGAAAGACAGATAAATGGACAGAAAGGCAGACAGGTAAATTGACTCAATGCCTGACTGAATGAAACGGATGCAGTAAGCGATTATATCTGCTTGTTTACCTTTATAGTTGATCTTGAAGCCAATCGAGCCCACACTCTCATCAGACTGGAGATGGAGCCACATCTGATGGGACATGCTGACAATCAGGTCTGGGACAAAGCTCCCTGTCAGCCTGCAGATTGGGCAACAAAAAAGGCAGTGTGGTATCTAACGGCACTTGTCAAATAGCATCTTATCACAATGTTATTTTGAAAAATGATCAGCTTACTCAGAAAACATTTATACAGAGGAACAACTAGAGAAGAGAGATGGTTTCATTATTGATACTAAATATATTACACACGAGAGTACAAAATGTATTTTGTGATTTGCATAATAATGTGTAATAATGCAAATATATATATATAAATTCAAATCCACAGGTTCACAACTCTTTTTAAATATTTCTTGCTTTTAAATGAAAAATACCTATCCATCTTTCAAAAAAGACACACGTATACAATCCTTTACAGCCAATCACATGATTGTAAGTAACCAAGTAACCACTGGTAAGTGGTTACTTGGTTAAATGTGTCTGAGTTGTGAATGCTTGGTCAATTGGTCTGATTTAGCACTAACATTAGCTAATGAGTCATAAGTTAGGTAATGATCAAAGCTTGACTATTGATTACTGATATAGGTAAATTCTTGGTTTTTGTTTAAATGAATAGGCATTTCTGTGTGTACTGAAATGTGTTTTTTGCAGCGAGACAATCTTCTCTGCTGTAAATCCAAAATATAATATTCATTCATTCACTGGTATTCACTATGAAGACTGGTTCTACAATAACAGGGCATGTTTAAGTGATGGAATGCTTAACTCGTGATATGACTGTATGATATAATCCAACATAAGCACTATAATACAACATAGTATTTTATGTAGTACTTACACTTGTATTATTGTTTTAGAATCACCTACTTCCCCTCCGTCTCCGATTGTTAGAGAATCATACCCGATTTCTAGGTCGAACTCTTCGAAGTTGATCTGAATAACCTGTAATATAAAATAAGTCCCTCTGATAATCCGTTTCTTATGTGTATTAACAGCATGTTAGAACATTGGTACTTCACAGTTGCAAAGTTCACAATTTTCAAGAGAGCTACCAAATCGTGGTCTAGTTTTTCTTTCTTTTTGTGAGTTACTATGAAGATTCTTTATAGATTTATTACCAAATAACCAATTGTTTCAATTATGTCAAATTACTATGGTGATTTCTGCAGTTCACCTGCCAGTGCCATTTGTGAGAAAGCTAAACTGCAAGAAGCTTAACATATTATAAGAGAGAGAAGAGAGGAAAATGCAGCTTATATGTTGGAACTTTTATGATTATACAGAAGCTAACACAAAAACTCAAATCAACAATGACATCAAAAGAAAATAGAAGGCAAACAAAGCTCAACTCACATAAAATTTAAGAATAAGACTTTGACAAATGGTGCACATCCCCGCAAACAGAGGACAAAACAAATATCCTTCAAAACGATTCAGAACCTGACAGCCCCATCCCTTTACATTACTTTAGAGCACAAATAAAATGTTAAGAAACAATCATAGCATGGCGAATTAAAGCGCAGGATATTTCTAAATGTCTGTTTGCATTCACTCTTCACTAGTCCGTCCTTTTTTCTTTTCTTATATTAAAAAAACATGCATAACCACACAAAGTTTACATTTTAGGTAGGAACTGGAAAGAGCTGCATGTTGTTCAAGTCCAATGCTGCAGTACAAAAAAAGCCTCATCATGCCAATCAACAGTCCGCCTGTAAGAATTATTGATGGAGAAAGGATCCAATGTTGGCAAGTGGCACATCTTTTAATGACAGACATAGGATGGCTGCATATTCAACACTCAAATTCTTCCTCTGAGCAAGAGTGGGCAATGCCTGCCCAAATATTCATGTATAACAGCTTCGATACAATGTAGACACAGGATAATTATAATGACACTAATGGGCCAGGTTTCTGTGCCAAGCAAATAGCCTGTTTGCCGAGGAGAGGTCATGGCTGCACATCACTGACACTTGCCAGTCTGAGTGACTTTTGAATGAGTGGTAGTTGGTTGGTTATTTTTTTATTAGGGCTGCAGTGCTGAGCTGACCCTTGTGTATGGGACTTACTTGAATAAGAATAAAAAGGCAATTTTATTTATAAGAGCAATGACCATTAGCTTTGACCTCTTAGGTAGGGTAAGCTGCTCTCATTTAATTAATAATTGTCTCTGTTTAACCGGCTGAATGAATAAACAACAGTGGAAGTGGAAGGCAGCCCACTGCAGCCATACACACAGCACATGTTAATGAGGGAAAGTAATAATGCACTCATGTCAACATACATGCTATTTATTCCTAATAAATGTAAGCTACGTATCCTTTCACACCCTTGGGAAGGCTTTGGAAAATATATGCAGAAATTAATATGCAGTCAGGAAAAGAATGTTCACACTTCAAGGTGTAAAAAGGTGAGGGTTGAAATGCAAATTTGTGTTCATTATATAAATAATGTGAGGCTGGTGCACTAGTTTATGAAAAGAAAACATAAGCATATTACATCATATTAGTAAAACAGCTCTGTAAAGCCTTTATGGGAGGCAATTAACAAATTAATCAAGATAATCCAGACCTTTTGTTCACGTCTAAACGTTTCATGTCTACAGTAACGAGAGATTGCTGCAAGGTTTTTTACTTTATCTGTTGGTAAGTAAATATAAATTATTATTACAAAGTACCTTTCAAAGATACCACACGCAGTTGCCATGTGGAATAATTATCTTAGATCAAACTACTGTATTTACTCTTCAAAGAATATGCAACAAAAATAGATGCACTGCATTCTACTCTATATGAAGACAGCAAAGCTAATTTTGGAGTAACAGTGGGTTTCCATTCAACTTGATATAAGTTTGAAAATACAACAAACAAGACTGTTCTACTACCTTGTTTGGATCGCTGGCTGTGATGATCCAAACACATTGGGAGTTGCTCTCATACTGGATAGGGAAGTTAGGAGATGTGAAAGTCCCCGAGGGTCCCAGTAGATTTGAGCCACAAGTTTTGACTGCAAAAAAAGAATATTATAGGTAAGTTATCGGGAAGTCTAAAAAATTCTTACTTGGATCAATAAATATGCTTTGTATTAATATGTATCGTCGTATGTGTTAAGGCTCAGTGAAAAGGCTAAACTAAAGGCTAAATCAGTCCAGCAATGGAAAAGTCACAATAAATACGCTCATTGTTGTGGCCTTGGTTTGTCTTGTATTTTGTCTCTCTTTTTCCTCTCTTCATTCTGTTCTACTCTCCTGCAGTGTGTGTGTGTGTGTGTGTGTGTGTGTGTGTGTGTGTGCGCGCGTGTGGCTGGTTCTCCTCTCTCCTCCTGAGATTCATCAGATGAAGCACACCTGGCTACAGTTTCCACTAACCAACCCTCTACATAGCTCGGTCTTGACTCCACTCATGTGCCAGATAATTCCATCCTGTTTGTGCTTGCCTCACTGTATGTGTCAGCCACCATTGACTCAGCGTTTTTGTCGTACGTGTGTCTGGATATATCACGTGATCGGACTGCTACCCAGCTCCCTAGCCAGCTCGCCTATCGCCTCCATCACCTGTGCCTTTTGTCTACCTTTTGTCATTAAATACTCTTAAATGTCAACCCTGTATTTTTCTCTGCCTCAGTTGGTCCAGGACTCAAACCATCCCTTAACACTCAGAAGGAAGAGTAATAACTACTGCATTGTAATATGACAAAGCGGTGATGTATTGTTTGCACAAGTAGAGGGAAGGTCTATTAGCAGCATTTCCATTAATCAAATTCGAAAAGGCGCTCCAGGTATTATAGGGATTATGAAACAGAAAAACAGGAAGAGCCTTTTGGAACGGAAAAGCAGTATGGCTGCCGCAGTGGAGGCTTTCATGCATAATTAATAAAAATGAACTTTCCCTATCTGCATAGAGCCTATAACCAGAGGCCTTTCCTTAATCAAACTGTTTTATTAGCTCCTCAGAAGCCTCACTCACCCTTGCAGACGGGTCTGTGGTCGCTCCAAGCGGCAAAGACTTCGGCTACGCGCTGGCAGGTAATCGTTTTGGAACCCTGCAGCACATGGTCTTCATCACAGGTAAATTGAGCAGTTGCTCCGATGCTGAGAAGATAGCAAACACTATTAACACCTGAAAAAGCAATCAATTCCTCCAAAATGACTCCTGAAGAAATATCAAATTCATTATTTATTTCGTGCGATTCAACACATTTGCATTACATCTTACATAAATATATCCAGTAGGTTAATTAATGCATTTGGGAGTAATTGTTATACATTGAGTCATAAGTACCATGAAAATGTTTACAACTGAACGGTAGATTTCTAAAACAACACAAATGACAGCTAACAGGGGAATAACCAGAGACACAAAAGGTACTCGTGTACATGAAGAAAGAAACGCCTTTATAGCCTGTATATTAGAATATAAGCATTCCATGGTTGCAGTGTAATACACTTTGTTGCATTCTATATATGCTGTCATGGATGCTTCAGTCATGTAATATTTCTGTACTTTTAAAAATGTCATATTTTTTGTATTTTTGTAAATTATTATGCACTTTTTATTTTGTTTCATTCACTTTTTTTGTGAGGCAACATATATATATACTCTATTTTTTTCGACATACTGGAAAGCAAGCGAGCGAACTGAGTAAAATTGTCTCTTTCTATACTGATATTTTCCGTATCATGACACAGCATAATATGCTTACAGTAACCCTCGGAACCAATTGTGCTTCCAAGTCCACGACCCCACTCTATCAATATACTAAAGATTTTCTGTGACATTGTATATGCAATGCTTATGAAAAAAAGTTTAAAAACAAATGCAAAATGTCATTTCTTAGAAAATGAGAAGGTTAATGTTGATATTTACTGCTAAAAGGGTTAGGGTTAGGCTTTTTTTTTGGCAAGCATTCTAACCCACTCTTCAACTCCCCTCTATACAGGTCACCATTTCAGCTGCTGAGGCACCGACTCACCTGAAGTCGACACCTATCCGTTTGCCATTCTCTGGCTCCCCTGGGTCAGGGCAGTAATTAGACACCTGTTTGATTCCTCCTTCATTCACTAAGAGAGAAAGACAAGCAGCAAGAACCCTGAGAGAGAGATACTATTACTGCACCTGCCGCAGTATGAGGCTCTTGATCAGATAAATCTCTCAGTTTGATTGTGTATAGAAGCAGCATTTGGGTCCAGGAAATCACATAGTTGTATAAATTGACCCTATCTTTCAATGTCAGACACCTTCAACTGCCACTTACTTGGCAGCACTGTTTTGAATGCATAATCATGTTTGGTGATATCGAGGTAACTACCAAAGATAAATGCAAGTCCCTTGCCTGGGCTAGACAAAACACGAATAATATATCTGGGCTAGGCAGGGACTAAGAGGATTAAATAACCTTCAACTATCAATTGGAAAGCTGTAATAATCACTCAGTAAGGCTCTCTATACATAATAGTTTAAGTACACCAGATAAAGCCTCGTAGATATGCTTCCGTATCGGCTGTAGCCTCCACTGCGGTTTGCATTTAAAGAGGGTCTTAAAGGTAGAGAATAGTTCAGTTTTTTCTGTGCTCTGACTTTAATCAAGCTGCTCATTGATTATCGGTAAATGAAATCCTGTATTCACTGCAAACGGGGTCCATAAATTACGTAGAGTCATAATTATCGTTAAGGTCTGTTGTACTATTTGCATCAAGACAAACAAAAACACCTTTCTGTTGTGCCAACTGAAGCTTCTGCTGGCATTTGTTTTCTTCCTGGCTTCTTTTAGTGTTGACTAGCTCTAAAGTTAATTGTTGTGGCTTTCAATACGGTTATGGTTTCGGTTATATGCAGTGAATCGACAAGGCATATGAGGCGTCTCTTTGCAGTCTTCAGAATGATATACAGTATTGTCCCGTCAAATCGCTTTGTGCTCAAAGAGATTTACAGCCCTCTGCATTATTCATGTCGCCATTCAATGCTGACTATATGACAGGTAAGGTGATAAAGATTACTACCTGGTATCACCGAAGTGTTTAGCACACACTGGAGTTAGAGGGCATTGTGTTCCAGATTTATGTTAATGACAGAGCTCTGCAAGCAATTAGAATACATTCACTTCCGTCTGAAGAGTACACAAATCATCTGACAAGTGAGTGGTCACTCAGCCTTGACTACTGCTGTCTGTAGATCACACAGTGCATGAACACAAATCAATCTGATGTGCTGCTTTAATACGCGTATGGGGGTGGGCATTGGCTGGTTGAAAATTAGCACATTTAGCATTTTGCAGCAATAGACATACAGTAAGTAGGCCCTATGTAGCGCAGTTCATTTGTGTCGGGACGTGAAGTCCGGGACAGCATGGGAAATAGGTCATCAGAAAGAAAAAGAGACTGCACTTCTGCAAAATCTAGTACTGTAGCTTAATTCCTTCACCAATTGACGCAGCAAAAATAAAGAGACTAGAAAGAAAGAAAGACCCAGAACTCAAGTCCTACGTAAACCAAAAACTAAACATGGAAACAGTTGCATAGGAAAAATAAAAGACTTACTCAAAGACAGTTTGTTAGTGTTGTCCTTTCCAGGTAATAATTTTACCCCTCTGGATTTAAGCTCTCCAGAGCTTTTCACTGGTCGAGAGCAATAGAAAGAGTTCATTAGATAAAAGAAGTTACAGTATTAGATGTGAGAAGATACAGTACAAGTGTTTCTTTCTCTGGATAATACTTGTTCCTATGAAGAACATCAAAAATGTAATTGCTACGAGTGTGCATCCTTCTTCAAAAGAAATGAATCCAGCGGCTCTGAAGTATCCCTAACGGATGCCCCGGCAATTTTACAAGACAGAAATAAGCTTCTCATTCTAATTTGTTTACACAAATCAACAATATTAAGCAATGAATGAAAATGATTGGTCAGAGACGATTTAATGGTTTTATGGTTTGTACTGGGGGGATGCACCGTGCAGAATCAAAGAGCAGCCAGAGGAGTGCAATGATACAACTCGAGACTAAACTCGGCAGTGGCCAGATTGTACACAACATCCATGTGATGCAAGCAGCTGTCATAAATCTGAAGTACGAACATAATAATCAAACGCAACGACTGCGGCATCAAGCACAAATGCTGGGATGATGTAGGTCAACTGTTCAATTCAACAGGTTGTCATGTTGTATGATGTGAATCTGTTCAACAACTAGAAAAGGCTAGTTATATGCTCAAAATCATGCATTATATTAAAACCATGTAGTGCCGGTCTTAATATCGTCACTCTGAAGATAATACATGTCCATAAAATCACTTTAAGGCTGCACAGCAATGCACTGCAATAGTTAGATAGGCAACACGATGGATTTGTGTATTTATGTCCAGTGAGTTGTCACACATACATGTTGCTGCAAGTTGTTGAAGAGCTGTTTATGGAAATGTCATTTGTGGCATGAAGCCAGGCTTTAAGCTTCTATACCACGGTATAGTATATGCAGAACATACTCCGACTTAAAAGTCATCCCAAAGACCAATGTCAGGATAATGGATTATTGAAATGCCTGAGCTGAATTTTATAAGGGGGTGGGGGGTGACGGTGAAGCATATACAGCATTTATCTCTCAAATATTTCATTAACAAAAGCCTTTGAAGTCAATGGTTTGGAGCCAAAAAGGCCCCCATGCCCTCCATGGAGAGGGTATTAATCAAACTATTAAATATTCAGTTAACAAAGATCAAAAACATGTTTTGTAATTGCAGTGTGCTTTTCCTGCGATTATCCCTTTCTCTTCAAGTTGAGGGAGGCAGTCTATTACGATGTGCAAATGAAGCAATCATGTCTTACCTTGATACTGAGCCCTGAAGCCTTTGTGGCGGTGGTTGCTCTCTGTCACGAAATGCAGCCGCAACCAGTTTTTGTTGCTGATGATGGGAGCTGGAATATTCATTCCAGTTAGCCTGAGTGCAAAGTGTCACAGAGTACAAAGCGCATGGCTGATCACTTATATCACCATAATCACACAACAAAAAAGTTAAAGTAGCTGCTCGAGTAAAGGAACCGGGAGACCTTGGATGAAATAATTCTGAATATGTAGGATGTCCCTGCATACCTGACTAAACACCTTCAAAGATTTAGGGACACCCACAGCCACAACACTAGAGGGAGCTCAAACAACAACCTGATCACACCCTCCTATAAGACAAACATGGCTAAATCATTTTTTTACAATACTGCCACCCAAGGGTGGAACTGTTTGACTCCTGCCCTCAAAACATGCACCTCTTTGGCCTTCTTCAAAACGACCCTAAAAATTCACCTTTCAGGGGGGCAGAAACGGAGATAGTCATCACGACTCTCTCCGGATCAACCCCCCCCCCCCACCCCCTTTTTTGTCCACCTACGTTGTACATATTATGTGTCTTTGTAATTTATTGTTATTTTGCATCTGTGGAGTAATTTATTTTATTTTGTTATTTTGCATCAATTGAGTAATTTAATATTGGTTTTATTTTATTTGTATTGTTAATTGTGGATGATTTATGTACCAAGGACTTTCAACGGAAACAAGACCGCAAGGGCTTTTTTGAAATGCTCCACTTAGACAGGACGTTTGACTGTACTTGTACTGTAATACATGCTACTGCGTGACTGTACTCGTACTCCAACATTCTATCTAATAAATATATTCATCATCATCATGACTATGGTAGAAAATGCTTCTTTCAACGAAGGTCAGGCCTAAAATGCACCGTGCTGAGAGAGATTGTGTGTGTTTAACAAATGTGTTGAAGTGAGTCATCATATGTACATATTAATTACACCGTGTGTGTGTGTGTGTGGATGAAGACTTTGTGTGTTATAACTATCTCTATTTAACTGTTTGTCTCACAGATCCATGTTTTTTTTTTACAGCACATGACTGAAGCATTAAGAACAATCCATAATCGCACAGATTTAAAGCCTCCTGCTTATTTGTCGAACTGATCAGCTCTGGCTTCTTTTTCCATTTCCCTGCAATCCCTGCTCCGTGTCCTGTCACATTCACACCACACTCAATAGCACACAATCCTGTTCTAGCTATTACATGGTGGCTTGGAACAGGTCGAAAATGAGCATGGCACAGTTGAGCCCTGTGCTCCAAATTTGCTCAGTAGATAAAAAAAAAATGTCTTATTTTGTTATTTGTCTGTGTGTTTGTGTGCGTGCAACCATCCATGTGTGTTATTGTGTGTGTAAGGGTGCATTAAGTCCGTGTTCAAGGTTGGTTTTCTATGTTATTTGTTTGTTATTTACTGAAGAGCCACCTAAGGGGCAAACAGATGATAGAAGACAGAAACGAAGGTGGCAGCAAGGGAAAGAGAAATAGACAGAGAGTGATGAGAAAACCAGACAATGGAAAATTATTTTGTTCCGCTGATCGCCATCACATAAAGATAAATTGTTTTTGTTTAAACCTTACACCAGACTTAAATACATTTGTCATATGGATTATAGGCTATTATATTTTTTAACTGAGATTTTTAAGTACTGAGATCATCAATCAGAATAATCAAACATGATCAATCAGCTTAGAGAGAATGACAAAAAGGTAAATGATTTTTGCACAAAAAGATGACCTTCTCTCACATTATATAATTGATAAAATGCTAATGACACCGATAGAGGGGCATAATGAGAAAGAGCGGCATTTTGGTGGGTGAGCTATTTGGAAGAAACTGCCTCCATGTCTCCTGGTAACAGCAAATTATCACAGGAGGTCTGAAGCAAAATGGTTTGTGACAATAAAGCAGAGCCCATCAAGAAGTTGCTCAGATGCTTCAGGCAGCAAACGAGTGATGCTATACATGTATTATCAGCGGAGGTGAATGTACAATGGTCACTGGTCAGATTAGCAAAGTCCTGCAGAGGAAGTGAAACATCCCTATAATAAGTTACTGCAAGTCTTAATGACAGCTTACAGAGGACTACCTCCAGTGGGTACATCGGACTCCGTGGTCTTTCAATCGCGATGTTAATTTAGACAAAGATGTCTATATGCAGAAACCATATATATGCAATATAAGGCAAAACAAACAAAATGCAGTGTAATGTAGTATCGTTCCCTCCTGTTTTCCAGAGAGGAAGTACACCCTCTCATCCTTCCCTGTAGACGCTGTGCTCCCAGCAAGTGCAGATGCCTGAAAGAACACACATTGTTAGGACGTTGACATCCTGACTGTGGTAACTGTAGCCAAATGTTTACGCAGAATAATTCTGAGCTGATTTACGAAGCTTCTCTGCTTGTCTCTGGCATGTGTCAATGCCACTGTTAAACAAACAAAAAAAAAAGAACGAACAAAAAGGACAACAGATGAGTCATACCTCCCGTTTTGTGAAATGGATTTTTCCACATAACACAATGCCCTTCTATCTCTGCAGTTTCGCTCAGGCTGCGTTATCTGTTCTCTCATAGATATGCAATGCAGCTTTTCGGAGATTAGGTCTTGGCACGAGTAGGACTGGTTTCATCCAAGTTTTATCATACTTCATGACATTGATTTGTAGCTTCTCAAGGTGGATCCGAACAGGCCTGTGATGCACGTTAGTGCATTCTCAGGAAGTTCTCGTGAGTGAAATGTGTCAGACTAGATAGGATGAGTGGTTGAAGAGAGCATGGAAATCTCATCCAAATACTAATGTAATGAGTCCCATTGTGGAAATGCAGAGTGAAATTGGCCTTAAGGACGGAGCAGGAGGTATCAGTCTATGGTGTCTCCACTTACGTAGTTTCACAGAGCTATACGTAGGAACACCCCAGATTAGGAGAGATCAATTCAAATTTGTCAAACAAGGATTCCACCCACACATATTCTGTAAAATCTGACATCAGGGAATCATTTTAAGAATATGTGTCAAGGATGGAGCCATCGCTCTCATCCATCCTTAAGTTAATCGTCCGACTGTGCAGGATATGTACTTACACAGCTTGGTGCCTGTCCGCCAGTAGATTGACTTCTGAGAGAAATAAATCAGTCACTGTAGCTCCGTGGAATTATTTGCCCTGGTGGAATACCTGGGTCAATTCCCATTCCATCAATTAAACAGTGTTCTTCTCACTCTTACTGCAGGAAAGGAAGGCTTTGGAGAAATTTTGATATATATTTTTCCTGGGTAGGTCAACGTAAAATCCCAGAAATAACTAATATAATTTAATTATATATATAATTCGATTTTAATGTTTGTAATTCTACTGTAGGATACCTTTTGCTCTCCATCTCTTGCAGTCTTTTCCTGCCATCATTTAGATGATTGGTCCTAGTTAGTGAACAAAAATAAAATACAATTCCCGCAGTCAGTGTAAGCAATAGGTAAAATCTGCACGATGGGAGGGTTTGACATTTCCATGACATTTGACTGTGTTTTACTGTTTCTCATTTCAATGATACCTTCACATTTGTCCTACGAAGCCTAGTGAATCTTGGATGAAGAGCAAATAAGGTGTCATTACTGGCATATTTTAAGTTAACTTTAGATTTTAAGATTTTTAAACTTCATTGACTTTCAATACTTAAAAGCTTAAATGAAGTTGCAACAAAACTTTAAGTAGAGTTTAAGTAGTAGCGCTGACATTTGGTTTTATAAAGCTTCCTTTTGAGACAGCATTTTATTTTGAGAATGGTCAAGTCCTCGAACTCTTCCTGTTGACTTACAATAGTTAATCCAGCAACACACTTTCACTCATGCATATTTTCTCTCCTTATTTAAGTATTTACTTCTTTCTTTACTTCTTTGCAGCACCTCACCCTCACTTTACCCTCTACTTTTTATCTCATTGATTCAATCCCTTGGTTATATAAAGCATAAGCCCATCGAGGGAAGAGCGTTGTAAATTAACATTCACAATAAACACAATGACTTGCATTGAAAAGCTGCTGTATCGGTCTCTGAAATGAAGATAAATGAAGGTTGAGAATGAGAAAAAGAGTATTTACTGACCAAATTTCACGGTATGAAAGTACAAAAAGAGTATCTAATATCCGCAAAGCCTGTCAGGTTTTATGTTCGTATCTGAAATAATGAGTGACGTATAATCTCCAGCTGGTTGTTGTTGCCCTTTTTCAGCAGGGCTGAGCAATCACATAAAGGTCAGTAGAATAACAAAGAACTGTTTGACTTGGTCGGTCTAGAATACAATCTTGGCTTTTGCCAATGGAAAAAGTTTTTTTTTTTGTCTATTCTAAGGATGATTGATGTCTACATTCACATGAAGCATTTCAAGATGATGGAATCAATAATCTAGTTTGGAGAGATCTGCTAGAAATCCTCCACTGATGAACAGATAACAGCTGCTCAGTCCTGTTAGATGTTCTTTATACTCACAGCATCAGTCACCAAATATCAACCATTATTATATATAAAATATTACTACATGTCCCATATATTTTCTATTGAAACTATTACATGTTACTCAAAACAATTTTTTTATCATCAAATATTGATTATGATCACATCTTGTTAAACATAAATTGCACCGAGCTTCTTATTATCCAAATATGAAGTTAATGATTCATTCAGTGAACAAGTGTTCTTTTTTCTGTAACTAATTTTAAGGATTTATTTTTTCCGGGGCATGTCACTTGATACTGACGTGTAATGCCACAGGTTCAGAAGGATAATAAGTCAAGTTGGGTCATGTTTTAAGTTTGTTTGCTTGAAGAAGGCAAAGAGGAGATGTTAAATCAGGATAACTGTGAGAGTTCAGGCTGTCAATCATTGCTAAGCAGCTCTAACCCTCAAGGCTAGATTGACAGTTTGCTTGTCTCCGTCTGCAGCTGATGATATATGTTAGGATGCCTCAGAATTGAGCTGTCCAATGGCCTTGTACACAGGCAGAGACACTCATAAAACCAGAGGGAGCCTGAGAGATGAATTTTATGGACATGAGAGAGTCGCTTGCTCTGAATCGTGTTTGTTTTCGTGTGTGTTTATTTACCTTACTGAGTTGAAGCCATACTGGCCCCCATTGCACTCAAGCGTGCCAGATCCCACTTGGATTGTAGGGCTTAAAACGAGAACTCTGTCTGACAGCCGATGAAATTTGGTAGCATACAATAATATAATCTCGGCGTTTCAAATCATCCAAGTGAATTCAAGTGCATGGCAACCAGGTAGAAACAAACGAGTAAAAAGCCCAGGTGGGGCTTGTTGAACTGATTTACCTGATATATAAAAACAAAGTGTGTCTTGCCTCTCTTTGAGAACTGGAGATGCCATTTCAATATGAGGCTTGAGACTCCGTGGAAATGTCACCTGATAGAAAACAGGGTCGCTGAGATTGTCTAATACCCTTTAGCTAAATATTAAAAATTTTAATTTAGCTAATGGAGAGAAAATTATAGAAAACCCTGCCTCAGATTTAAAGGTAATAAAATTGTCTCCTGATGTATAAAATATTGAATGTTAGATGTCCCTCATTCTGAAAACTCTTGACTTTTTTATTTTACAGTTAATGTGATCAGTTAATGGATTGTTTAAAAAAAAAATTAATGTGACAAAACACTATTACATAAACAAAAAAGAGCAATATTTAAAAACATGTGAATTTAATTCAGTTTCACAAACATGTAATCTGCACAGTTCTTCATCACGACTGTATGTGTATTATTATTAAGTGAGCCAGAGGAGAAGTCTGCTTTTTTTTGTAAATCTCTTACTGGACTCAATAAATAAAGATTACATAGTATTTCATTCTATATAAATAATTGACCACTTTCAACCACTCTTCTTAAAGTCTGAAAAGCAGGACACACAAGAAAAAAGAAAGTATTTGCCAGCGGGGCTCAGAGGATATAAGACAGGGAGACGTTTCTGTCATTGAAAGAGTTATTTTGGTGCTTTTGTAGCTAGGAGAAGACGACTACCTGGTGGTCTGTCAAAATAAATCAGTGCCCTCCTCTATCAGCACTCTGTCACACTCTCTTTAGATACATTCAATACTTAGCAGTCATCACCAAACACAGAGCACCTCTGCTTTTGACTGACACTGACACAATGTCAGCCTCTCTCGCTCTACCTCGGACTACAGATGACAACTGTCTGGGACAACAAAGCTTGTGGCTCAGTGATTGATTGGAGTGTCTTTCAGGCAATTATAATCAATAGTCAACGGGATCGCCTAAACCTGGGGTGCACTCCCATTCATGTAGGGCATACATAACATGATCTTCAAGTTTGGGGGTCCAAACCTTTTTCATATTTCCTTGTTTTGGCAAAGCTTAAATCCTAAATCAAGCCCATACAGAAAACCACGTAGCAAATGTCTGAAGGCTGTTTTTTTTTTCTTTTCTCCCATGTGTGCAATGCGAGTTATGTAACAGGGAGCTCCATGCCAATCTGTAAATTGATTGAATTCAGGCAGAGCCACACAGATATTTAGATTCTGCACATAACTATCAACAAAAACTAATTGGAAGGTACATCTGGATGCCAGATTATTCTATTCTTTCTCCCTTAACTATGCAATATATGCTGCTGAATTTAATGTGCCACTTAAATAAAACATTACACAGTCATGCTTGATGGTACACATATCATGCCTTAAGTCATTTTTGAACATTTTCAGATCTCACCAGGCAGACTTCTTGTTATCCTGAGAATCCAAGACAAAATCCTGAGGCAGTACAGTCTAGTCTTGTCCCTGCGCTTCTTTGGGATAAACTTATGGCAGGCCATACAGTAGTGATCTATACATCTAGAGTAGAAATGTATTAGTCTATTGGTGGGTGTCCTTTTTGCTCTGATTAAATACAGATTCAGTCTCTACAGAGAGTAATAAAAGAAATCAAAGATTGGGAATCAATTTTATTACTGGACAAAAATATGGATTAGAGTCTCATCATTATTACTAATAAAATGTAATTGTTTTTTCCAACCTATATGTTTTTACTGAAACACTTGTCAAAGGGAAAGGGATGTCTCTTTTTAGTACTTTATTATATTTTGACCACAATGTCTGCAAGATGGAGGGCAATAAAAAATGTTTTGTTTTCTTTTTTTATATATATATGCATTGTGTGTCAAACAATATTGACTTCAAATGGGCAGATTGTCAAATGAAATGATCAAATGTGCAAAATAGTAAAGGCTCTAGCTGATCAATTCAAAGATGACTTATGTACAAATTGTATGGAATTTAACCACCAATTTAATTGTATGTCAGTCTCCACCGTATAGAAGGAATTTCCGACTGGGATCAATAAAGTATTTGGATTCTGATTAAACATAATTATGCATGATTAAGATTTGCTGCATTCTCTTTTTAAAGCACCATTCTGAATTACAATGTGTTCCTGGTGCACCCAGGGATAATGACCTTTCTCTACCCGTTACTGCTGCAAGAGCTGAAAGACTCAAAACTGAAACAAATTCAAACACATATCAGATTTTAAGGAGACTGTCAGGTCACATATGCACTTAGGATTTACAGGTATGTGCTTGAAAACACTCCTGCAAATCTGGAAGAAAATAAATAGTTCTTTCTCAAAAGAATATTTGTGCATAATCCAGTTGCGATAGGTTTAGGTCTGGAAAAGCACTGTGAGCCTGTAAACGAATCCTGCAAACCTACTAATTGTGACCCCTGTGTCCTCCTGTAGCCCACACCACTGCAGTCTAAATGCACTGCCAGCACTCAGATTGGAGCACTAGCGTTTTCTGACTGTCTGAATGAGGGCTATTTTTCCACCAAGAAAACAAAACAAACAACCTTCTGTCAACACCTTGTCAACACAATACAACTCACAATATGTACCCAAAAATGCAAACACTCCTCATGTTACAAGAATAAAATACAAGCACGTCGTGGAGGCTCAGCTCACCAGATGGTTGGAGGTTCGGATCCCTCAACATCCAGATAATCTGACTTCTCTTCCATCTGGAATTCAGTAAAGACCAGGGAGATGGTATCCCCTGGATCTGCCAGGATAGTCCACTTGCACTCGCCGCTGCTGCCCAGACCTCCAGCACCAGGGGAGTCACTGCTGGGGAAATCAAAGCTGGAAATGATCCCGCTGGAGCCCCTCAGGGTGCCGCCACACGTGTCTTCCGCTGTCAATCAGTGAAGAGAAAAGTCAAGAGGGGGGAGAGGCAAGAGCAGATATGGTTTTTGGGTTATTTCAGAGCATTAAGAAACATCTTTATTTGTCCATCGAAATGAGCACAAACCAGAAGAAGGCCAATGTGGAAGCCGATGCTTCCGCTGTACTTTTTACAAATTGGCAAGTTGTCATTTTAAGAAGCTACAGCTGATTACGGCACCATTACGAGACTGTTAACCAAATGAAACCAGAGATTAAAATGTACACTAATTTTGTCACAGTTCCCTTCTCTGGGAAGAAATATTCTGTCTTTGTGTGCACTCTCTGTTGCTGCACCCCTGGTGTCTCATCTCTCCATCCAACTGTGAGTAATTCCTCATTCCGTTCCCTGTGCCCCCACATGTTTCAGAAAACAAGCAAATGTTGATAAACAGAGCTTCTAATGTGAAAATTCTTCTTTTTCTTTTCCAGGCATGAAAATGCCAGTTGATTGGCAATGAACTCTACCATAACAGTAGCTTACTCTCTTTCAATCCATGTCCCCTTTCCCTCACCCCCCCCCCCCCCCCCCCTCCTTTGTCTCTGTCACTCTTTAGTCCTGTCCTTCGAGCCCTCTCAGATCTCTATACTATTACTCACCATTCACCCCTCTATCCATTTTTTCTCCCTAAGGAATTCTAATGATGGCAGGGTTTTCACAGTTTTCACATCATTTAAGACTAATATGTGACACTGAAACCTTTGATGGCTCACTGCTCCACTAAGGGCTGTCAAAGCTGCCGGCCATAGAACCCCCCCGCAAGCTGCATTACACGATTGGTCAAGGAACAAGCAAGAGGATGTATGAAATTCAAAAGAAGATAAAGAATAAAGGGGATAGCAGGAGCTGCTATATATATATATATTAACGCCTGCAGCTTTGCAACAACAAAAGCACATGGAGTCGTAATAATAATTTATTCGAACACTTATCCTGAGTGGTGAGTTTTATATCGCCTCAAAGTGTTTAAGAAGGAATTCCGACAAGTACTCAGTATATTTGCAATGTAATTGGATTGAGGCTGGCATTAAAGCAACATTAAAGCGTGAGTCTAACCAAAGCAGCCATGACACTTTTTAAGCTCGATGACAGACAGAAGAGCAGCGTAAAGTGTCTGCATGGTCATCCCAGCAAAAGAGAGGAAGAGAGGAGACTGAAAACGACCAATAAGTACCGGTAGAAAGGAGAGGAAAGAAGTAGAAAATGAGTCAAGAGCGAGAGAACAAAGACAGATAGAAATGAATAAGAGGAAGTCTGTGGTTTTAGAAGAGACAAAGTGTGAGAGGAGAGATAATAAAGAATCGACGATGAGAACTATATAAAATGCTATAGAAAAATGTCTTACAATAGAATTCAGTTAGCAGGTCTATGTTGGCAGCCAGTCATATGTTTTCAAATCATGAAATATGTAGAGAAAGATATCTTCCAATACTTATCCCTAGGTAAGCCCATCAAACATTATAATAATTAATTCTACTTAAATTTATTCTATTCTATTCTATTATTCTTAAAATAATTTTCAAATAAAATATAAATATTTGCATATGCAGATATTTATATCTATTGTCTTATGCTGATTGTTTAAATGCATTGACTTTGCATTCTTACAAGCAATGTATCCATTAATGCATATTTATGGCCTGGACAGAAAATATTCTTTGTTTGCTATGGCAGAAAAGTAATAAACTAATATTTTTCCTGCCAGAGTGACTTGGTTCCTGTTTTTTAAATAGTGTGAAATTAATAAACTGAATAACAGTTTGAATCAGTAGCCAAAAAAAAGCACCAAATTATTTCTGAATACACAATAAATTCAAAAGGTTTTTGAGTGTGTTTTTTTTCTATCAAAACAATTTATTATATAATAAAAACTAAAATGTAGGAACAAATACAAAAACCTCAAATCAATCTCACACATGATAGTCTGACAATGTAATTTAATGGCATTCTAAATTGTAGACTAATCTACATTCCTTTATCATCTAATCTCATTTCAAGCATAAAAGAACTGAAGACATATAAAATATCATGGCGCTCAAGCACTGTATTTTTCAACTGAGCGACAATATTATACAAGTTCATTTACAAATCGGCAAGGAAGAAAGTAAAGTATGAAAAAAAAAAATCCCAAGGTCTTTTCCCGAAACATGCCTTGAAATAAAACTCACGGTGTGCTTGATGTTTTGGGAGCTGCAACTGAATTGTATATTAACCACCATTTTCATATTGTAAAAATTAAAGGAGTATATCTGGCATATTATCCACGTGCAGGTAAGGCCTGAGGGCATAGAAAACTTGATATATAAATCAATCAAATATCCACACAGCAGTAAGTGCTGTGGATGAGGGAGTATCGAGTTGGGCCTTGAGGTGAAAGAACACAACGAGAAGAAACAGCGGGCTGTCATCCAGCAATGTTTATGTACTGGGGTTTGACTGGAAGGCAAAGAAGACACGGCGCTGCTGCTATGACAATGATTCCACCAAAATTATCAAACAGGGAAGAAGAAGAAAAGGAAAAACTATAAAAACAGTTTTTTTTTTCTTCAACTTAGTCTTAGGTGCTGGAAGCTATTTAGCAGCATGTACAGCAGGTCCTTTGATTCATACAGATGTGCACATGGAATACAAAGCATAGTTAATGATGATAACCTCACCTAAAACTTGTTAATGTGTGTACAGATGTAGCCAATTAAACTGCATAAGAAAATTGATTAGACGCTTGAGAGCAATTTATTATTCTGGAGAAATACTATGACAGGATTTTAGCTATTTCATTCTTGCATCTATGCATGGTGCTATTCTGTAAAACAGGAAAGCTGCTGTCTGAGGCCCAACAAAATGCACTGAAGCTTAAGAATTTTGAATTGCGTGATTACGGTATACCTTACATGTTCCATATATTCCCATGTGATGTTTGAATGGTACGCATGGCAGTATTTAAAGGCGGTTTGCCAAGTGGTTTAGTGACATAAAAGAAGCACTGAATGCTGGGCAATATATTTCTTAGCAAATCATTAGAGCATGCGCCAGCTTTAAAGATGATGGAGGATTTGTCTTCTTTAAAAATGGTGGCAGTGTGTTAAAAAAAAGATGGTGGTGAGGATTAGGACTGCTTGAGCTGAGCTCATTTACATGCCAGCATCAGGGATCTAATGCTACTCGGAGGGATTAATCCTCTCCTCCCTTGACTTCGATCAGATACACACCACTTGTCTTTCTACTTAGAAATATTCACTCCCAAAGAAAAAAGTGAAGTGATGTATGTTTAGTTTTCAATGCTACACCTGGTTTTTCCTTTGTAATAATCTTTGTGTCAATGCAAAGGCACTGACTACGTTTACATGTTAAAGTTTGATCTGCTTGCTGAACGGTAATAGTGCTTTATGACTTGCAGTGATGCAAGTCATAAAGCACCATGCATCACTGCTAGGGTTTTTTCTATTTATACTGACCATCTCTCTCTAATTTCAGAATCTAAATGAATTATCAGGGAAATGGTAGATTCGGTAAGCAATATGGTGTCGTAGCACTGATAACAATGCTCCAGAGTGAAGTGAAATCAATGAATATTGAACATGACGGCTCAACGGCTAATCTAACCGAAATGTATTTCTATAATCAAGCTTAAAGATTTCATATAAGGATTTCTGGTAGCTATTGAGTTTCTTTGATACTGGTCTTTCTATGAAAAACAACTTACCACCCACTTGAACTGCATAATATTGCCATAGGCAAGTCAAATTTGTATGTTTGTATTCTGAATTTGTGCGCTTGTGCGAGGTGAAAAGGCCTTGCCGGGAGATCTATGTACTTAGTCCAGTCACAATGCCAGATATGGAAATATTCGATTTTCCTGTGAGGTTGTTCTCTTCTCTGTTGGCAGCGCAAATGACAGCGCATCAAGAAACCATGTTCTCATGTTATCAAGATCTCCCTGTTTACTGAGACAATTTAGACAGAAAGAATGAAAATGGGCCCCTAGGAGGAGAAGTCACAATAAGAAATCCATTAATTCTCCAATTTACTGCCTTTCAGCTTGGAGTTGATACTCACTGGCTTTCTTTTATGTCAGTCTTTTTTGATATTCATATACTTCTTTATATTCATCTCTATGCTTATCTCGACTTTCCCCATTTCTCTTTTTATGTTATCTTTTCAGGTGCAAGTGCCATCTCTGAAAAGACGGCAAAGCAGGATAACTGCATTTGTATAGACTAGAATGGTACTCAGTAGACCATATCTGCCCCTGATGACAAGCAATCCTTCATGTCTGCTTAACTTGCCCAACTCTTACACACAGTCTTGTGAAAATTGGTTCAGTAGTTCCTATACAATGAGAAACTGTACATTTAAATGGGCTCTTTTCTGGCAGATGGCAGATGGAATAATTTAAAATGGAATGACATCTTGATTTTAAACTAACTATATTACATGGTGACTATATTTATTAGAGGCATTATGTGACAATAGCAGTTCTAAAATTCAACCTCTCTCAGCAATAAGCATAATGGTGGTGGGATATTTCATAAATTGACAAACTGAGGAAAAACAGGAAAGAAATTAATTCAAATTATCCCAACTGACTTCCACGCTGGGCCTCCAGGGGAAACACTGCAGTGAAGCCTCTTAGTTAAATAGAAGCTGACAACTCTGTCCAGCAAATATACTAGTATCTGATCATTCCATGGTTTAGTAATGATGTAAAAATGTGGTCAATTTTGGGTTCTGCAGCTTCATTGTCATGGTTTACATCTCTTTTTTCCCTGTATCCCCTCCATGCTTCAGTCAGTGGAGGGAAAAACACATTTGACAAAAATTATGGACTTTGGAAGTTTACATTGGCTGTAAAGGAGAAATGGTAGAAATATGAACGAGAGAGAGAGAGAATATCAAAAGGAGGTGACTGGTTGAAGGATTGCGGTGTTGGGAGACATTGGGGGTGAGCAGTGGACTGAGGAGCAATTATGTGTTGCTGTGTGTTCAGTGTGAAACAATTGGTGATGAGCAGAAAGGGCAAGATCTCAGAGGAAATGTGATCAAAGGACCATCTGCCCAAATACAGGAGCTGGACCGGATTTAGACGAGAGAGACAGACGGACAGACAGACAGACACTCGCTCAAGCCATGCCCAGGCCTGAAAGGAGAGATGTTTCTGGCTACTGGCAATAGAGTCTAACCCCCCCCCCCCCCATTACCCTGACCAGTGGTAGAATATTACTTTAAAAGTTGAGGTTTCAACCTTGTGTCACCACACATGAAAATTCATAATATAAGTGGAAGATTATATAACAAAGACTCAGCACCTTTATTTGGACTAGAAATCTTTTTTTTTTTTTTTTTTACAATAGGGTTAAAAACAACCGTGCATGTTGTTTCAAGGGGCTCTTGATTTTTGTGTGTAACATTCAATGACAATAACTAATCTTAATCTTAAAAAAAACTATTTTCCTAACAATTTCCATTAAGAACACACCAAGCAGTTGTGAGTGATTTATTATGATCATAAAGTCTCTTTTTAAAAAAGGGAGGTTGAAATGGGGTCAAATTAAGAAGTAGAAGGCTCCAAGTCTGTTACAATTTTCCCATGAACTCTGGCGTCAACCAGGCATACCAATTTAGCATTACTCTTTACAGAGGGAAGGTGTTTGTTTTACTAACTGATTGCATCAGGATTAGCACGGATGGCCTGCAAATGTTTCTTCTTCTAACGAGAATTTTATCCACTGGAGCGAAATGATTGATATTGAATATTCGTCCTTGCATTTATATGTAACAAGATTAACCGTCCAAAAAATACATTTTATTTTTAGGTCACTTGTCCTGAAATGGACAAGAAATGTAAGCATGACCCGCAACCCGGTAACGGACAAAGCAGTTTGGAAGATGAATGAATTAAACGAGTTGATTTAATTTATGTCATTACTAGATAATAATCAATACCTTATGATATGAACAAGAATGAGCTAATATAGAACAAGTATATAGAATATTTATATATATGATTTTATATACAAGTTGTAATGTAAATGTTATCTAATAATCTTTATTTGCGAAATCCCCACAACATCAGCAGCCAGTCCTTATGCAGGTAAACATATTAACAATTCATTTTGGGTGATGAAACACACTCACCTCTGCAGAATGGTACTGGGAAGTCCCACACTGATACACTGGCTGCGTTGGTCACACAAGCGAGCAGTGAATGTCCGTCCAGGACGTAGCCGGTGATGCACCGGTAGCGGATCTTGTCACCCACGTTGAACTGAGTTCCATTCAGGATGCCTTTTGGTGGAATACCAGGGTTTCCACATGAGCTGCTTCTCAGCTCTGGAAAATTCAATGAGAAAACAGTTTTGTAAAGTACGGCAATGCATTGCTTAACATGTTAAAATGTACCACATTTTTGTCAATTATTTTGACTCCAGTGATATATAAAAATCCATCGAAAATCCATTTTCAAAATTTCAACAATCTCAAATATTTTCTTATTAAATTGAACGTTGTGGTCTAGTAAACTTGATTCCAGTAAAAAGTCTTCATACAGTGTTATTGGCGTAAAAATGTCAGTGCTGAGTCTGAGTTTTATGACACTTGCACTCTGATGCTTAGTTATGCCCGAAGAGCTGACATTAATAGATGGAGATGATAAAATGCACTGCCAAGGGAGTGCTCAGTTACCGCACTAAGTCTTCCCCATGCATTTATATTAACACATACAGAGAGAAAGGGGGGGGGTATGGATGCACATGAAAAACAACTTTAAATGGATTAAACCTGTCAAACGGACACTCAATTTATTCCAACAGATGTTGCCCATGAGGAGGTGGATAAGTTTAAGGATAGCGAGACTGCAGCAACAACCGAATGTTATTTCTAAACTGTTTCATTATAGATATATTGACGAAAACATTGTGAAAATTTACCAATGCATGAATAGACCACAAAAAGGTAACTACAAAAAAGATGACAAATGTTCTCTGCAGCTACAACTGCATCTTTATGTGAATAAGGGGCTCATGATATGATTTACAAATTAATGTTCTCTTTGAAACCCACATGGAAAACGGGGAGAACGTACAAATGATAGGATTCGAACCCGAGTTGTCCCATTATTATCCAACTGAAAACAAAGTCTGTGTATTATCACAAGGAACAGGGTCGCTATTTCAGTGATATGAGCACCATACAAAAGTGTCGTCTTTGTTCCAATTTATTACAGGAGGCAATTGTAGAAAAGGAAAATGTTACCGATTTTCGAATGAACTCTAACGGTTAAAGGAATTGTTCAAACTTGCAGTAATCAAATGCAAATAGCTGGACCGTTGACATGAATTTCTTGAGCAAGTAACATGATTTTTTTTTAGTTTTCTTTTTAGGTTTTTTCAATAAATATTATCTTGTAAAATATGCATTAAATTCACTCACCGAAAATCACAGTCATAAAAATGTCCGACTTGTACCATCATGCAAAATATCTTCTGGATCTGATTTAGAATGAGGTCAGGAAAAAATAACACATTTCCCCCATTTGTGAGGGTCGCTGTGGTGACTTTTGCTGCAGGTTGATTTCTGCCCTGCACAGCTGCGGAGGCTTGCTGAACTGAACGAGACACAGCTGTTACACATCTCACCTGATCAACCTCTGCCTCTTTGGAGCCGACTCTCTGGGCCGTTCTCTGCCAGAATATCCTCTCTGTTTCGTCATTGTTTTTAGGTTCTCCCGTTCTATGTGTCATCCCATATTCCCTAGTTTGATATCTCGTTCGGTTCAAATGTGCAGTGAGTATTTTCTGTTCGCCCTTTGATATCGTTGTTTTGTTTGACTGTAATTTTTCGTTTGTTTGGAAGATTGAAGTTATATCTATTACACAATAAAGCATTTCCTCAGGAATTACTTGCACCATTCTCATGTGCTGACAGAACCCAAGTGGTTATGTTCACTGTATGACTTCTGCGTACTATTGAAATACAAACCTGCTAAATATTAACTGTAGGCTTTGATTAAAAAAAAAAAAAAAAGATATATTAGTCCTGCACATTACTCTTTAGCATTAGTTCAGTTCAGTTCAGTTCAGACAACTCCCCCACAGAAAAAGTAGCTTTTCTTTCAAGTGACAGTAGACGGTTGTTTCACTAGACTTCAAACACATGGGGTGCAGAATCAACACTGTTGTTTTTCTTTTTTATTGGTCAGCTTTAATTGTTATACTACAATCATATTTCTAATTGTGGTACAGTTTAAATTCTTCGTGTCATCACAGATGTTAGATTACATATAGGTTTTCCTCTGCCATTATCATTCTACGATGCACAGATTCATGCTCAGTGACCTCTGTAATATCAATTTCCATGCTAATAAAACAAGCAATCAATCTATCAAGACAGACATTTTCAAAAAAACAAACATCATCCCGATAGGTAATATTAATCAGCATAATATATGTTCTCTTTTTTATTAAAATAAATATGTCTTTTAACACATTTGCTTTCTGACAAGGAATACTGCAAGACTTAATTACAATCAAATGAGTCTGATCCGATCCAGGGGTGTACTGTTGATGGGAATTTAAAACTTCCATACCGCAGCGTGAATCTGATCATGCGGTCAAATTAAATTAATATTTCTGATGATGCACCATCTGTCTGTGGCTAATTATTCCAACTGGCAAGTCAGGAAATGGAAAGCAATTTTTCCGCACATATAAACTGTGACAGAGATGAATGGATATGTATATCAATAAACACGCCGAAGAGATAAGGAGGAGAATATCTCTTACTCAATCCTGAAGTTGATTTCACCAACAGACGCATCAAGAAAGGTTTCTAAATTAAATTTCCAGGAATTTTTCAACATCTAATTATAAATAAACTTCACACTGCAGATGCTCATAAACACGTCCCTCATATTTATGATCACTAATGAATGCATTATAAATCCTCAGCATCAACTGCCGGCTGTTTATGTTTATGAGCAAAATTAAATATCAACAGACTGTGATGAGAATAAAGCAGGAGGGCCTTAGAGCTTGAGCAATTTGTTTTTTAAATCTAAAATAAATGTTGAAAAGCCCCACCAAAAATAATGACCCACGAAGGCAGCAGATCTAATACCCAAGTGAATGATTACAAAAGGCAAATTATAACCACAAAAACAATATTGGTTACATGGAATCCCATCCTAAAGGTACAATGATTTTTGTGGTTGATCACATTTTTACCGAGAAAGATTAAAAAAAAAAAAAAAAAGAACTCTGGGCACTGCGGCTTTATTACATTGAAATACCATGGCTCCAAACACATTGTGACTGACAGCCTATCTGAGAGGTGCTTCAAGATGTGTATTACTGTATACAGTGTGACCAGTGAGGAGGTCACATCTTCATTCATGTATGAATATTTTTCATTGGCAAATATGTAAGTTAAAATTCAATCTACACAAGACAGAAAGTCAACCAGTCAGGCACTGGTGCTGCAAACTTCAGACACTATTTTAAAGAGTTTCCCTCCAAAGCCATCCATCACACCATTAGAATTTAACTGGGCAAAACCATTCAAGGATAGTGATGGTCAAACAGTTTATTGTTGTTTATTGAAACTTTATTTTACCAGGTAAGAACAATTGAGAACAACTTCTCATTTACAATGACGACCTGGCAGTTTCCAAACTCAACCAATAAAAAATAAAAAAAAAGATCAACATGAACTTGGCCAACCATTTCTTGGATGTTTTTTTTACGGAACCGTGCCAAGAATGATGGAAGGAAAATAAGGTCAGATGAGGGTGTTTGCGTCACATGTGCAAGTCAACTATGAGCTCGTCATGGCATGTGGGCTAAATGCAACTAATTTACCACTCTCTCAATTATTTTCTCCATTTGTATTCTCATTTTTCTTTTTGTTTGGAAAAATAATCTGCATCACTCTTCCCTGGCGGTATTGTTTGTCCTCCTAGTGCTAGCAATCTGCAACAGCAGAGTTCTGTAGGTAGTAAAATCAGCAGATACTCGGGATTAAATGGCTTGTTTGTAGTTTAGAGAAAATAAAGTGATTAAGGCATCACACAGAGATCCATAACATATTACATCTTGAAGCAGAATATATTGTTGGTCAGAGCACTGGGCCGAAGTCTGTTCAAACACACTGTCCAACTGTTAATAATTTGTTACTAAAAAAAGAAAGAAAAAAACACTGCAGGAAAATAAATTAAATTAAATTGCAATTGAAAACACATCAGTACAACATTGTACGCAAGTGATTCCTTATTTACCATGAACACTATTGGAAATAAGGCTGTTTCAAACAATTAGCAAACATGGAAGTAACATTGTGTGGACTTGGGCCAGTTCTGGTAGATCACTTCTTTCTTCAGTTCATATCTATTACCTCAAAACTACATTTGTCAAGATTTCACATTTACATTTTCAAGAAGCTAACGTATTAGCTGTCTCCCCACACTTTGCTTGCAATATAGCTGCATTTTATTAAATGAGTTTCTTGCCGAAAACTGATGCGACTAAGAGTGAAATCATAATCTCTAATGTTTGGAGACTGCTGAATGATTTCAATCCCATTCAGAGACAGCCTGTAACCTGTGAACCCTGAACAGAACTCTAATTTCAGCTGCCAGATGTTCCTGGAACATGGGCAGATTGCACTCAGTCAAATAAAAATATGAATGCATATAAATTATTTTACAGGATGAGGAGAGCACATTTTCCAAGAAATCCCATGGATGTTATCAGCAAGGCTAGGTTGCATTTTAGACTCATGACTTAAATTAAATTCTAGCCAGTATTCAGAAATTGTTCAGAAACATATTTTTAGTTAATGCTGATAGCATGCAATACAGTCTATTGATTTGCTGTTTATATTAGAAACACATTTAAGCAGATATTGGCAACTATCAGACTAAACATTGCTATAATCATTACTTTCTGGCAGAGGAAAGGAGAGTATAGAGAAACAAAAGCAAACTCAAGCAATTAAGTGTTTGGAGAAAGTCACCCGGGGTCACTAATTAAAAAGTAATAGATGCATTCCAGCTGTAATTATACCAGCACTGACTCATTGGTTTTTGCTGTATGGAGAGCCATAACTAAGGCAGACATGGCACTTGAATTAATTCAAAGAATATGTTTCAAGCATTTTGTGCGGCTGGTTTGTATAAGGCTTCTCATGGTGGAAGAATCTTTTGCAATCTGAATGTAAAACTACAAAAAAAATAATTGGAAGCAATTGTGACAAACTGGACTTAACATTTAAGTAAGCATAGCGCTGAATCATAGCACAAAGATGAGGGTTGTTTGTAACCATAAATCCATTTTAGATTCAACCAGGACAAACTTAATTTCAAGGTGTGGGAATGAAATGAAATGCTAATGTGCAGATGGAGCACTTTGAACCTCACAAAACAGCAACAGACTGACAAAATAAAGCCAGGTTGAAAATGCCGTACGCGGTTTTTACGGTGCATATATTATTGGTAATGCCAAAAAAACACAAAAAACATTAAAATGCCTCTGCAGAGTCATTTTTAAAACAGATAATACTTTCTAAAACAGAGCTGTGTTTTAAACGTTCACCAGGCAAAGCCAAGAATAAGTTATATAAAAAAAAACAGAACAACACTGCACATCACCCTAGCAATGGAATTTCTCATCATAACAAAGACTCCTATACATTTTTTACCTCCACAGACAGACTTGCTTTATCCCTCATCACAGCTGCAATGAGTGAATTATGTGAAAGGGTAAATGAGGTAGTTGGGTGCGAGGTTTCTCTGAGACTGAGCTATTTATTTCGCCTGTATATCTAATGACTCTGTAGCCCTTTGAAGAAGATGGAAGTTTGATGGAGTGGCAGTGTTTGTGAGTACACAGGCAGCACGCTTTCCCCACAGGAGCTGCCTGAAGCCTCCCTGTCTGGCTTCCTAGCTGGCTGCTCGAGTGACTCCTGAGCTGGATTTTCATGCAGATGGGGAGAAAGAGTTGACTGAATCAAAATTGGATGACGGGGCTGAAGTAGCTGGTAAACAACACAAGCTCATACATCCTCACATGTCCGCACACACCACATGTTTTCCTGCTCGGTGCAAGATCTGTATGGTCACAGATATACAAATGAAATCATACATGCAAGAGTTTCAGGGTTCAGCTGTCTTTTTAATCTAAAAAGAAGAGCACGTTGAAATGTCATTGGGAAAGTTTTGCGTGATAAAGGTTTTTTTGCAAATACACAACATTCAACAAAGGACAAGCAGACGGAATTAACCATGGATAGGTACTTATAGGACTACAGCAGCAGCTGACCCATTGGAAAGCAACAAGCACTACTGACCGGTGTTTGCTGTGCTGTGAAATGCTGATTCCATAATGAATTCAGAATTGACTTTTCAGGGCTATCTCCAGGCGTTAAGGTTACAGGATCACAGTCACATAGGGGTGACATGATTGTATAGTATGCATTAATCTTTAACAAATTTCACATGAAGTCAGAGCTGATATTTATTCAAACTAACTAACGAAAGACTGACAGGTCACAAAGAAATTAGATTGAATCGTGTGGTGTCCTCTGCTGTGTCCTTCTTATGCATACAGATCCACTTAATTGCAGTCATGATTCAATCATTTCTGAGTGCCTACAAGGACCATACATTTTCAGTTGGAAGAATAAGCAGCATATACATATTCATGGCTCAGACGTGGTCAACCACACCAAACTAACAGGAGGGAGGAGTGTCTGTGAATACATTAGGGATGATCACAGTGACTATCTGTGTTACACCTCTCAGCCTCTCAAATATGGAACATTTTGGGTCACAATAATCGACTCATAACGATAATAATGATCATTAGATATTTAATACTGAGTTGCACTATCATAATCTAATCTATATAATTCCATCATCTAAATCCCAAGAAGGTGTTACCTTTACACTTATGCAATTGTGTGAATAATTGTCTGTGGCGTGTGGCCCTGCGATGAACTGGCAGCTCGTCCAGGGTGTAGCCCGCCTCTCGCCCATTGACTGCTGGCGGAGGCTCCTGCACGACCCACGACCCGATAACGGACAAAGTGGTTGGAAAATTAATGAATGACTGAATGAATGTTACAGTCTATGTTTTACACACCTTTTGCTGCAACACCCCATCTACACAACTTCCCCATTTTAAATGTGACACACTTCTAAATCATATCATATTCTATATTATCCTTTTTGGATAATAGGATAAAATGTGTGAAATATCTGTGCCTCATATGTAACAAAACATGATTAACATCCAAATCAGCATGAAATTCTGCTAAAGATTACACGAACAAAAGGTGGCGGATGAGATCTAATCCAAACTTGCAACCCAAAGGAGGCAGAGAGGGTGAAAAGGGAAAGGAAAGAGTAAGATGTGCAGGTGGAGAGGTGAAACGTCATAGAATGGCCAGGTCTGGGGCAGGTTGGTTGATTAAGGGGGGGCTAAAGTGGGGTGGGAAATGGCATCATGGAAGAAGGGGTTGAAAACAGAGGCATGGGTCACAGTGTTTGAGCGGAAGAGGGTAAGAGAACAGAACCCATGAAAAGATATAACCAAGCATATCTGGTCCAGAAAGAAAGCCAAGGGAGTATATGGGCTGAAGGGAACAAGAAGATGGAGAGAAAGCTATGAAAAGCGTGATCAGATGATGAAAGGTGGAGAAGGAGGAACGCAATGCAAGAGATAAAATATGAAATACCATAATGCAGGAAGAACAAAGAGAAAGTAGAAATGGCTGAGCAACAAACAACAAGGAGATGCGAGGAAATCAGGGTGATGGTCACGTGATAGTTCATATTTCGACAGCTCCCTGCTGTGCTTAACACTGATAATTCACAACATCCATTAGTTCGACTAATTCCCATCGCCATCTGGCATGCAATTTCAGATGCACCTCTGGAGTCACTGAAAAGGATCGGGACTTTAGGTTAAGGGATGCTGAGTTGGAAAAGGTGAGATGAATGCGGTTAATTGAGCTATCCAACACTCCCATAACTCAATACAGGGAATCCTGCAGGAAAATAAGGTGAGTAAATGTGATCTCACATCCCTCTCTTGAAAATAAATGGGATTTTGCGTTGCCAAGATGATGGATTTTTTCCTGTAAGATCCAGTTTATCAACTAGTCGGGATCACAGTCAAAGTCTATTTCATTTTTCCAGCAAATGGCCATTTCTAATGATGGTTAAAGACAAGATATGCTTTCCTTACCTTCATAAGCGGCCTTAAATCCATGAGCGCTTACTGCAAAGTCGCTGGTAAGCCTCAGCGAAAAAATGGAGCCAGAACTGGTAACGGGAGGAGGGATGTTAAATCCTGTTAACCTGCAGATGAGAGAAAGAGACCCCAGTAGTGAGTGCCTGATTCACTTTAAATCGATCACAGTAACAGTATAGGCAGGTGACAATTAACTCGTTCAACTGTTAAGTCGAATTTAATGTAAGCCTTATTATATATATATGACCTACATTAATGCTAGAAGAATGTTATTTTTTAGAAATATTTTCACATGACACTAAAGTTTCGAGAGCAATCAGCCTCCACCAGTGGCTGCTACTATTGCCTTTGAGTGGCATTTTCTAACTTGAACTTTTTTCTTTGAATAGATCTAAATATTGTGGGGCAGAAACTAACACACAACATCTGTTATTACCTCCGCCGAGACAGAGCTTATGTAATCGCCAGCGTTTGTTTGTTTGTCCGTCCGTCCGTTAACAAGATAACTCAAAACATTCTGGATGGATCTTGAAGACATTTCCAGGACATGTTAGGAATGTTACCAGGAAGAAATTATAACATTTTGGTGATGATCCAGAAGAGATCCTGGATTCTAGATCAGTTTGAAATTTTCTGTAACATTGCAGTCAATTGTGCTTTAAAATGTGTTCCTCAAAATCTAGGTTTAGTATTGACCGATGTTTATGGAATTTAACATTCATGTAGGTTGGGGGGGATCTCTATCCCACAACCAAATTGCATACGGATCAGATCCAGAATGTAGGCAGTAAAAATATTACATTTTAACATTGAAAACCCCAAGTACGGATTCAAACATCAATTAAAAATACACATCAACTCCGATTCTCTTTTACTTTTCATGGTTGATGTATAAAGATACCAAGAACAATTTAGAACCTTTTGATGAAGATCCAGATCACCATGTGGACGGTGTAAATCTAATTATGAGGGGAATGAGCTGCTTGGTGGAGGTCTGCGCTCTGAGTGCTTTTCTAGTCTTTTTTTTTCTTGAAATTAAACAGGCCACCAGGTGACATATTTGACAATCTCTTAACTATTTCTGTTAAATTATCTATGTACTCAAATACAATGACTCACACAACTGCACAACAGTAACTGGCACAAAAGAAACATGGAACTTCACATTTGTGCGTTGCAGTATTTTGTGTCTCGTAAAAGAATTGTGACGTAATTTGTTCACCAACAGTATTACTGGGTACTATACAATCAATGCCCCGGCGAGGACTGGGCCTACTGCAGGCTCCTGAGGGCTGGCAGCTGCATTGTAACAGACTGCTTCATTACTGCATTTCAAATGAGGTGCACATCTAAACAAATCCATTTAGTTTCACGACGCCGTAAACAAGTTGTGTTGCTGACCGTTCTCGGTGGCATTTGCTGATGTTCTATCGACCTTCCACTGCTATAAGCTCCGTTGCGCAACAGAACTTGTACATGAAACAAGATGTATTCTTCTCTATCATCATGTTGTTTCATCTAGTTTTGGGGCTGTGTGTGAGACTGAACCCCTACTTGACAATAAGCCAGGTGAGTAAGCAGGCCAAATGTGGAGAAACAGAATCATGTGACAGCAAGGAAGAGTGCTCTGTATTTACAGCTTCAATAGAGTTTCCAATTACAGCACTATGAACTGTGCTGGTCCTTGCAATAAATAATTACCCTTTTCGTAGGTACTGCACAGCATGCCAAGACGTTACTGAAAGTCAGTTGCCACATGATGCAATTTTGAATGCAATTATGAGGAAATCGAACTGAATATGTGACCATCGAAGCTTAAAGGAGTATTTCACTGCTGAGAAGAAAGTGTTGTCATTAAAATGAGCTTTGGTGCTGCAGAAGGACACAAATATTTCTGAAATTGGATGCATTTTTATAGTTTGATCTGAATTGATAGGATGGTGGTGGTGGGGGGGGGGGGGGGGGGTGTCATTGAATTGATCCAACTTCTATACTCTTGTTAGGGATGTGGACACAAAAATGCTGAAGCTGTTGTATGAACAAGTCCTACAGAGGATGTGGGAAAAGCTTCTACATTAACGGTGTTTTGAATGTTGAAACAAAATCAACAAGCATAAGAGAGAAAGCTCACTATTTATGGCCCTTTTTGTTACATCAGTATTTCTTGTCATTTGATGTGACACTTGGCAGGCCAACATCCAAATATGGCCACATCCCAAATATGAAAGGAAACTGCATTATTCATTTCTTTTTTATCTGAACACATGCTGTAGGGATGGGAGAGAGAGAGTTCAAAGACAATAAGTCATTGCCAAAAAGTAAACACTGCACACTTCCCATCAGACATAACACTAATGTTAGGTGGAGACACAGATTTGTTCGTGCTGACTTGGTTACGATGTTTCTCTGCACAGAAGCCACATTTAAAAGATAAGTGTGCAAGCCTGCCCTTTCTCTTTTGTTAGCTTCTCCGGTATATAACAAAAAAAGGCCCTCATTCCTACAGCAGCGCAGTGGCAGAAGGGGGGCCCCAACGACATCTCCATATGGGAGTTATCACGTATGGTTTCAATGAATCACACTTTGGTGTCAAGCTGCACATTCTGGGACAAAAAACCTTGGAGTCACAGATAAACTAGTAACTGTTGCTTAAGAAGAAAACAGTCAGCGGCTGCAGGGTACGGTGTGCATGTCCACACAGAGGTTGATGGCTCCCACCAAGATCAGCGCAAAGCAGAATTATGACGGCAGTAAAAAGCCTGAACCTGTGATGGCCGTTGAGGAAGTGGGACCGTGAACACTCCATTAGCTTGTTCATGCACTGAAAAGGTTGAGCAAATTTTACTATCTGAAGAAGCACTGTGTGTGTGTGTGTGTGTGTACAAAGGGCAAGTAAAAGATTTGCTGCTATGGAACGGCATACAGTGAGACGACAGAGCCAAGGTGGTGTGTATAGCATTTGGGTAATGAGAGGGAATAGGCTTAATAACCGCCACATCCGTGGGTTTGCTGCTGGTTTAATCAGGATACACGAAGAAAAGGCATCTCCCTGTAATGATCATTAGACCCACCTGCTGTCATCATCATTTTTGCACGAAGGACTGAGGATGCCAAGAGGCTGGTGTGCATGAGGGGAAGGCATCTTTTTTTATGTTTTTGCTGAGATTAGATGGTGAAAGTCAAAAACAGAATTTACCAACATTATGGTGTCATCTACTTCTGTATGTTCGGATTCGTACATTGAATCCTGCCATGTTTCAATCCAAGATCATGCAGGAGTCAATTAAAACTGAAGACACTCAAGCAGATGTGGGACTACAGAAGGAACAATCTGAACAGTTGAAATGGCTTGTTTGAAATGTTTTGGAAGGCAATCAGCTTTGCCATTTTAGAAGTGTAATAATTTGAACAAAACACAAGAGCGAGAGAGGGAGAGAGAGAGAGAGAGAGACCCTTTCTGGCATCTGTTACTGGAAGCAACAGATTATTTGTTGGAAAATGTCATCGCCTCTTTCAGACAATCAAGCTGAGGGTCTGCAAACTAAATCTCACCTGCTTCTCAAATTTCATCAAATCAGACATTTTAAATGCCACGTTATGCCCTAATCTAACTTCAGGTGATGATCACAGGGGAACTTTAACGAGACACTCAGAGATCATTAGTTTAATACTTCACTGCCAAGATGAGCAGGAAACAATTAGACCCCAGATGTTTGATAAAAGGATGGCCCCTCACAATGTTTGTCATCTTTATTAGATCTCTCATTACAAGTTAAATTGAAGATATCCAGCCATCCATTTTCTTGTAGACGAGACGATTGTGATGTAGACACGGATATAACACGCAAAAGGAATGGAACCCAGAACCTTTTTACTGTGAGGCTCCACCCACTGTGCCACCACCCTTAATTGAAGACATTCTACATTTAATCCCTTATTGTTTCTTGGCTATTGGAGCATAAATTAATAAATGTATCCCAGCCTTGAACAGAATCCTACATCAAAGACAGAAATGATTTAGTGCTGAACTCCTGACATCTGCAGAACATGCAGTAATTATGACTTCCGTCAGACTCCAACAACATTAAAGTCTTAATAAATGTGATCAAAGCTTTGAATTGGAATGCAATCATATTAAATTTAAGTTTTTGCAGCTAAATAAGCCAGTGTCTCTGGATTTGTGCTGGGCTCCAGCAGGTCAGCCATGAATGTCTCTGTGCGTCTAGACGGGAGAAACCCGGGACGGGCCATTTGCAGATCAGAACAACACCAGCGGCTGCAGACTGACTGTGTGCCTGGGAAAAGTGCGTCAGTGATTGCCTTTACAAATGACGCCTTTACTTCCACCTGACCATACTCCATCAGCCCTGAAGGGAGCTGACAGGCATATCCGCCAACTGATTAGTGTGTCACCACGTTGACATTACATAGAAAGTCAGAGAGACGGGAATGATGTACTTCTGTTTGCCCGACTCACTAATTACGGTTCCTTTCCTTCTCCGGTCTTGTTGGTTGGTCATTTGTGTCGCTTTGCCTGTTTCTCTTTGTTTACCTCTGCCGACCTCACTTTTGCGCTACACTGCTCCTGTGACACAAAGAGGCCGTGCCTCCTAAGACAGGAAAGCGGCCACAAGCAGACAGAGGTGGGAAGAGGCTTCAAGTATTCAAACTGACCCAACTGAGTAAGCAACAATTACAGTGAGCCGCTTACTTTTTGTTTATTGTTAGTAACAGAGCAAAATAGGGCTGTTACGAAGGTGACTAATGCCCTCTGTGTGTCTCATTGAAACAAAGGAGGTAAAAAAAGAGAACAGGCGAAGATTAATAGACTTATTTTGCTCTGACACGTATAAACTCATTATAACAGTCCCACACACTGACATTTTGTTTTAATAACTGCAGTAACAAAGGTCAAATCATTGTATCAATAAATTCATTATTGGCTCCTCTCTATCTAATAAGAATAGAGAATAAAGAAATGAGATGTATTGAATTGCAAAGGGAGATATAATATGGGGGAAATATGCCTGGTGAGTACATTGCAGGGCCACACAGAGACGAGCAACCACTCACGCACACACTCACACACTACGAACAATTTGGAGCGATCAATGCACCTAAATTTCATGTTTTTTTGGAGGTGGGTGGAAACCGCAGAACCTGGAGACATGGGGAGAACATTAGAAACTGCACAGATATGATCCCAACACAGTACCTTATTTCTGTTAGGTGACTGCGCTAACCACTACACCACCATGCCGCCCATTATGACAAAACAATCAAACAAAACTTAATAAAAACAAAATGGGACAATTTAATGTAGATTTTAATTATATTACATCAATATTGATGGCACTGCTGTACAACTTTTTATAAATCCATCCTTGGCTCTGTCATTATCTTTTTGTGTCAGCTGAAAACTTTTGTAATTATGCAGTCACAGGGTCGAGTTCAGAGCTTAGATGAGGAAAATGTCTGAAGGCTCGTTTTTCCACATGACATGAAAACACAAAGCTATGGCTAAATAACAAAGTGCATATTAAGCCTTCATCAGCACTGTATTACATTTTGCACTTGTCATAGTATGTGGATGATGCCAGCACAAAAAGATTGCTTTAATGAGATTGCAATTTGTGCAGGGCAACAGTGGAATTAAAGGCGTTGTTTCCATGACTCACCTCTTTTCCTCTAGTAAAGCATATATTTTCTGTACAGTAATTAGTGATTCAACCAGCCTTGCTCAGACATGTGGGATTTTACGTGATTTAAGTGCAGCACCAAGCAATAGGCATGATGGGGAGTGGTGCTTCACAGAGCAAAGAGAATACAGAGATCAATGGAAAGCACACTACTTACTCAGGTGAATCATGGCGAGGATGATTCTTTGTCATGTTAAAGATTCATTGTTGCTTTCATGCTCTGAAATTCCTCTGTAAATATATATTATAATTTATACATTAGATGTGGCTTTAATGTCTATTTAAGTTTCCATTCATAATCGCAAGAGGACAAGAGAGACAGAAGAAAGGGCTTTCTGGCATCGTGTTTATATTTAAAACATCACATCGACTTGTTCAGAGA
Source organism: Brachionichthys hirsutus (assembly GCF_040956055.1). Taxonomy (NCBI): domain Eukaryota; kingdom Metazoa; phylum Chordata; class Actinopteri; order Lophiiformes; family Brachionichthyidae; genus Brachionichthys; species Brachionichthys hirsutus. Next base: position 11,166,122 of record NC_090899.1, read on the forward strand.
AGGGAAGGAAAATTGGGGGAAAAAAGGAGGCTTTAAATTCAACTTCAAGTGTTACCATATGGAAATGGGAATCTTTCAGAAAAAAAAAAGTTACTGGAGGAGAGGATGGGAAAGTTTGTGTTACATCTTTCATGAAAAAGTTGTGAAAAGGTAAGAAAACACAAGCCAGAGATGCTTGTGTGTTTTGTTTTTGGTTTGTTTTCCTCAGTGGTTTTGCTTTGAACAGAATTAACCGTGTAAGAGCGGCCGTTCTGCCAACCCGACAGCAAACACTGTCATGGAATTATCATTTTCTGGAGCCACATAAAAATCATCCCTTATTGTGAGGAAATCCACCACTTGGATAAAGCAAAAGTGTGACTAAGCCACGAAGAACAAGGTTGCTATTTAGAGGTTTGGTTTGGATCAGGAAAATGTGAACCATTTGTTTTCATCTCATAGCAATAATGAGTCGTGCTTTTCCTCCTGACTGAATGGTTGGATTAGTTCAATGTGGATTTAAAACTCTCAGCTAAATATTATCTCTGGTTTCCCCTTTGTTAGCCCTACTGAATTTAATGAGGCTAATCAGCAATGGCACTTCAAAACAAATGACTTGATGAGATGCCTAAATGGCTGTAATATATAGAGGTTTTCATTGAATTGTGTCATTCATTTATCATTGAAGTCATAGGAAACGACGGTGTTGTTCTGCGTTACATTGGGATGTGTTTCTAATCTTCAGTCATCCTCATGAAGGCAAATTGAAATGACAAAAACTGTTCGGATGCAATTTTCTTTTGGTGTTTTAATAAGGAATTATTCTGTCCAATTAATAAATTCATTCTTAGTATTTTTTATTTAACCTTTATTGGTAAGTCAATTGAGAATTAATTCTCTTTTTCCAATTACGACCTGGACCTAAGTTGCATGTTTTTGGTGGTGGGAGGAAGCCGGAGAACCCGGAGAGAACCCACACAGACATGGGGAGAACATGCAAACGCCACACAGAAAAGCCACAAGTAGGATTTGAACCTGCAACCTTCTTGCTGTGAGGCAACAGTGCCAACCATCGTGCCACCGTGCATGTATTCGCCTTTATCAAGAACTCAACCATTTAAACTCAATAAATTCTGACTTCTGAAAAGAAAATAAGGAAAAACCCATTAAAAAAATATGTATTCATCATTAACTAAGTACATGAAATAATACTGATGCATGTCAAACAAAAACTTCCAGGAGATAATTTTCCAATAAGTAACTTCAAAACTACTCAGAGTGGTTGTGGTAGCGTAATCTGGATCTTAATTGTCTGCTGTAGTAAACCAACATGAACCAGCTAAATTGCACAAGCTCGCAAACAGACTCATTTGAGATTCAAAGAGGAAACAAACCCATTCAATTTATTGAACTCAAGCAGAACCTGAAATTGGGGGGGGGGGGGGTCCTCCAAAGTTTGTTTTTCCATCTATTGTAACTGATATCTCTCTTCTTTACGACTTAATTTTTTTACAGCCTTTCCAGAGCTAATTCTTTGTCTCCTGCAATTAAGGTGTGCCGATGATGAATCAATCTGCTGACAGGCAGTTAAGAGCTGTTTCCCGTCCACAGTAAAATGTGGCTGCAGCAGAATGTGGTAACTAGCAATATTTATAAAATTAGGACAGCAGAAAGTCCTATAGGAAACAGAAATAAATGTAAAATGTATCACGCATCTTTGATTTTGCTCATGGTGTATTTTAGGACATTTGCTACACCTTGCAATATACATAAATGGAATTAAAAAACAAAGCTTGAACAACCTATACAAGGAAATATCATACAAGGGCACACACACACACCTACACACACTCAGGCAACTTTTGAGATTGTTTTTGAAGGTGAGCACATTTGTGAGGGACCTCAGATCAGCAGGCAGATTGTTCCATAAAGATCACCACAGTAACTAAAGGGACCCTCAGCAGCCCTAGATTTCATTCCAGGTACAGGCGGAAGACCTCCACCTGATGACCCGAGGGGCCTGATTGGCTTCTAATCAGTGGGCAAGTCAGAGATGCACTGAGGTGCCAAACCATTAAGTGCTTTATAGACCACAAAGTATTTTGAAGGTGACTCTGTATTGTACCGGAGCCAATGAAGGGCTTTCAGAGGAGTAATATGTCAAAATTTTTGTGTATGTGTAAGCACTATGGCTGCTGTACTCTGAAAGGGCTGGCGCTGTCATATTGATTGTTTGGATAATCCTCCAAATATAGCACAACAGTAGTGAAATCTGCTGGAGATGAATGTGTTTCTCACACTCAATCTGACTTAGATAAGAAGATCGCTCAAATTTAATTGAGGTAAATGCAGCAGCCATATCTGAAGAAGGTCATATTGCCATCAAAATATACAAAGCACTAGTAGAATAAACTAATCAGCTGTTTGTGAAATGCTCTAATATAATATCATGAATCATTAAAAAGTAATTATATCTTACAAGGACCCCAGGCTTGATGATCACGAAAGGTCACTTTCATTTCTGTTTGTGTGCGTGTGGGTGTGTGTGTGTTGTGTAACGTTCATGCTAAGTCAATGGAGCTTCAAAATTTGTTCCTCAATATCTCGTTTGATTATTGACCGATGCTCTTGTAGGGTGGGGACTTCTATCTCGCCACCAAATGTCATCTGGATTGGACCCAGAATGAGGTCAGGAAAAAATATTAAATTTTAACATTGAAAACCCCATTTGTGAGGGTTGCTCATTGTTAAGGAATGTAAAAATATAGATTAAATAAATATAGGGCCATTGTTATTGGTGTAAATCACAATATAGGGCGACAGAGATGCTCGGTGGAGGTCTGCGCTCTGAGTGCTTTTCGAGTTAACATGTGCATTCATCTGTTTCTTCCACCTGTCCCTTACACATCAACTGTGTTGCTCTTGGCCTGGATGATGTCCCTAACATCTTCATATTTGTCTAATATTACAGTTTGTAATTTGTTTGAAAACTATAATGGGATGCTTCCTAGATTTTCTAATGACTGTGTTGAGTGATTTGTCTTTTTCTGGAGACACTGTCTTTCTAATTTGAACAAGTGGGAAGACTAGGAACACCTGGGTTGACATATTGAGTTGCTAGCCAACTTTGTGAGTATGCTTGCAGCAAGAATCTGTTTGTTCGGCTTAGGAAAGCCAAATACTGAAAAGATGTGCAAAGTATAATGTATATGATTCATACTCCAGCCTACAGACTCCAAATGCTGTCAATATTTATTGTGCACGTTTGTAAAATCTGAATGAAAATTGCTACACGCTTGACGCTGCATCATTGTATGTGCTTTAATTTTGTTCTGAAATACACTGTTGATACCCGTCATTTAGTCAGCATCACAGACACACAAATCATAAGGATATTCACTATGCTGATTTTTGTTTGGTTGCATTTTAACGTTTTTACACGGCCATATGTCAGTAACCCTACATGAGTGTAAAGCCGCCATGATTGGCAGCTGATACTAAAAGCACACATGCAACCTAAGGCCATGAATTGTACGCAATAAAATATGATCTGATTCAAGCGCTTGCCCTTTTTCAATCAATGTCTTTCAGAATGTGTGAATGCAGATATGGCATCATCTACATTTGCACACACAACCGTAAAAGGCCAACGACTATTACTTTGGTTGATGTATAGAAATATCCCTGCTAATCATCAGGTCTTTATGGTGAATCAGATGCAGAAATAAATGCTTGGGGTGATTAGATGATACATTTAATTATCTCTTCAGTAAGTTGCTTTATGTGGTGCCAGTGCATCCATCATTCGCCATTATCTACAAGCACTTAAATTTTCACAACAGTTGGACTGACTATTTCCTTCACACCTTGCCAACACAGATTTCAATCATCAGAATCATCGAGCAAATGAGGAATCTATTTAAAAATGTATATTTTGACAGGTCAACACATCTGGTTTAGCTATTCAATACTCAATCTAAAGTGTGTTAATAGGAATGATGACAATATAGCAAAAGAGAAAAACTTGCCAATACCCTGACAGCCCTCTGAGCATAATAATATAATTCCAAAATCACAGCAACATCAGGATTGTTGCTAAAGCAAGACTTTTGAACCATATTATGGCAATAATTCAGCAAGATATGTGAGCTCGAGCGATGTGGTTAAATGGCACAGTAACAAACCCCTCATAAGACTGACCTTGACAAAACTATTATGCAGAATAATCTTCATAATAGTATCTAAGTATCTGAAGTAATTCAGCTGCTGGCGTATCAACAGTGATTCAGCTCTTGAATTATTACCCTTCATTGCCATGCTTTGCTACGCGTCCTCCATTGTATTAACGTCTGACCTCAGCCCACTTACACTGAAGTTGAGCCACATAAATGGACTCCAAGGAATCATTCTGGCACTGTTTATGGAGTGTTTCCCAGAGAAACACCAGACCGCATTCTCACCTCTAATGTGTGTGCAATTAAAAGGGAATACTAAAATCCCCATTGTTTTCAAAAGTGTGATACAGTATGTGAAAATTCTAAGGATGATAGCGATCCACTTCTCAAGAATGTATAGTAGTTGTTTTTTTAAGCAATCTAGTTCAATCGCTGCCTCTAAAACAGGATGTCATTCATTAATAGTAAAACCGTAATAAAAAAAAAAAAACAGTAAAACATGCATTCTATGTAAAAACAATATAAATACATACATTTTCTTTATGGTCTTGTTCGCTGTAAATCCAAACGTGTTTATTGATGAAACAGACTGTCTCTGTCTTTTGTACTGTACTTTGTGCTTGAACAGAATCACATTCTGCTTTTTTTATTATTACTTTTAGTGAGAATCCATATTGGACAGACACAAATAGGTGACATACAAATTGATTAGCAGCATTTAATATCTGGGTTGAAACCAAAGCTTAAATGAACTTTTCACTTCTTAAATCTCCGTCTCCTATAGTTTAAAGAAGGGCTTTCCATTTTGCTGTCAGAAACTAGACTAAACACTGTCAGACAATCTCACACTGCCACCTCCCTAATAAAAAGATCAGTCTATGTCATGTGTAGATTACAGATGAACACTTTGTCTGAAGGGATCATTCAAGGTTTCCCTCCCTTTTCCTTTCTATCCCCTCCTGTCTGTTTTCAATTGCAGTTTCAAGGGTGCTTCTTTACCTTGTCCTGAAGTTGGTAGGGTGTGGATGTCCGTCATACAAAGATAGAAAGTCGTATTCTTCCTCCACAGCAAAAGATTGAAAAACTATATGAATCCTGTTCCCCTCCTCAGCGACTATCACCCAGGTACAGTTTGCTCCATTTGGATATCCGTATGGAAACCCGGGGCTTTCTATTGTTCCGTTCCTCCCTTTTAAAGTTCCTCCGCATGTATGGATAAAACCTGTAAGGAAGGGAAACACCATCAATATCAAACAATTGGAATCAGCAGAGTCAAATTCAAGAGGTGCTTACAAAACAATTTGCTTAATTTTGTGTGGTGCACAGATAAACACAGCAATAAATAAAAATGGGTTGTTGTTTTTTTTCATTTATGCTGTCAGTTTTCCCTGAAATAAAAATTGTAACTGGCTGCAACGACTCCTGCTGTAAAACAAATTGAAGAGAAATGAACAATCGAGAAATAAAAATTCTTTTTTATGTTGCATTGAACAAAAAGCATGTGATGTATCATTACTGCCTGCTCCTTTCCAGGGGGGCTAGAGAGCCCCTGAGACAAGAAACAAGCAATGTCTTCCAATTTGGTGGCACAAGCCCTTAACTCTCTGTTTCACAGCCCGCACAAGATGCATCTTTGCACCTTGTTGCATTGACTTGCTGAAAATCGATAAGCTTGACATATTAGGTTAAGCGTTATACTACCATTGTCAGACTTCATTAATGTGATTGCTTGGCTAAACTTTGTGGCATTCATCTAAATAAGCCAATATGTCACATCTAAGTAACTGATGATGAATATATTTATTAGATAGAATGTTAGAGTACAAGTACAGTCACACAGTAGCATGTATTACAGTACAAATAAAGTCAAACATCCTGTCTAAGAAGAGCATCTCAAAAAAGCCCTTGCGGTCTTGTTTCCGTTGAAAGTCCTTCAACTCAAACATATACGAACATAATCTGCATCATCCCTGCACAGACTCATTTGCAGTACACTTCCATGCTTCCACATCAAGAATATTCCCACTCTCACATAAACAATGCATGAACATACTCCCATATGCACATTCTCACAAAGAAAAAACAGACGGCCATTTCATTTGAGGCTATCTTGCATGTTGTCTAATAAAGTGCTAACCTAATTAAGATGTATGGTTTGCCCCCCAACAATTTACTCCAAGTGTAATTAGCTTTTCACACTTGGTAGGTGAAGGATGCTTTGCAGCGTTAGCAAAAAAATGCACTGCAGTATGGAATAAAAGCAAAACACTTGGCTGCCAAGAAGCTCAAATGGCCCATCACTATAACAGTAGTAGTTTTCTATGTTATTTAAGTACCGGTACACCTGTTCATAAACGGGTGAGAGCATCAGAGTCTAAATTTTGAACAACTCATTTTCCTATTTTCAGGCAAGGAAAGCTGTGTCTATGTCTCCAGAAAATTCCTTCACAATCTTTACATCTTGCAGTGTCTTCAGGATATTATGCTCAGACGTCCTGACCCAGAGTCCCTGATATTGCAGTATATCTGTAGCTATCGTCAAGATAACTGACCTGCCAGAGTCCAGTTCACTCCCTCCAGCTCTGCTGCTCAAGTGGCCTGACCTATTTATACCTATCGATGCTTTATAGGTTATGCCCATGAAGTTGATGTTGTTTTGAACGGGGATGAATTGCTGCTCTGAAGGCAGACGGGAAACACTCCCACAAGGTTTCTCACATGTCTAAATAGCAATTATTTCCACCCACCTCCTCTGAGCAAACAGGGTAATAGGTGCAAATTTGCAGCACTGATGCGCCACCTACAGGGTCAACATGAACCACGCTGTGACAGGGTGTTATTATTGCTTTTGAGCAGCCTTGGGAATATCACAATTACCAGAACAGCCATCTTCACTGTTCCAACACATTTCTGATTAGGATTGTAACGTGTGGATTTTGATGACATAGAGCTCTGTTAAACTGATATATTTTAACTGAATATTTGCTCAGAGTTCTCACCCATTATTGAATTCAGTGAACTGAAACGGACGGCTGAGTTGCATCACCTTCTTTTTCAATTTTTTCCAAGCAGTTTGATTTTACTCCTTGTTTCAAACTGAAAGCGATTCATTTTTTGGACTGGGTGTGAGGGAGACAGATTTGGAGAAAGGCGTTAATGAAGGGCACTTAATGATCCACAGCCATGCTGAATATTCCAGATGACATTGAAAAGTATGTTATTTGAGAAATAACGTTCAACTCCAAAGTTCTCTATGGGATTATTTTGGGATTCATCACTTTTATTTTTATGAACACAATTTATGTAGTATTTTTTATAAAATGTAGTTGAAAGCATTTTATGCGGGAACGTGTGACAGTGATTGATTGATTTGCCTGTTATTTCCCATAGCAGGACACTGGCAGAAATATATTCTGATCATGGAGTCACTAATATTCTCAACATATAAGCTTCTTTGTTTAAAGGGACACTCCACTAGATTTACGGATGTTTGATGTTGCCTCTAATGACACTTCTGACTTGTTAATGGTACTATTTCATTCTTACAGTAACTGGGGATGAGTGTGGGGTTTGAAGGAAGCTGGGATTCAGAAAGATGTTATTTGGCTGCATTTTGGGAATTGTAGGACTTACATGAGCAATGATTAGTCAGGACATCGCTTTGCTTCTCATTATTTGTGAATCGTCTTATTATATGGGACAAGACTAAATCAATTAAATGTTCATTTGATGACTGAGACTGTTAAAACATTTGAAAAACTGTTAAGATATCAGACACATGGTCAGAGAACATGGAGACACCTCCGAATTTTCAGCAACAAGACTCATTTAAAATTCTGTAATTATTGCTTTCATTTACGGCTCTCTTGTATCATATGTCTATAAATACAGCAAGGACAGAAGCTCTATTAGTACTTGAACTATTTCAGCAGTGGATGCTGGGAAGTACTCAGAGTAACGCAGCATGTTTGTGAAGCATTTAAAACTCTTTGTGTGGCTGATTGTTCCGATGTCAGAACAGATACTTATTGCCACTCTCTCTCTCTCACTCTATGCATCCCTTTCATCCTTCCATTGTCCCTACAACTCCTTTCTGCGTCCTCTATCACCCCATCTTTGACTCACTCACATTTTTCATTGCTTGCCACCTCAGCCAATTGTCCCCTTCCTTCCTTTTATCCCCCTCTTCCTTCCTGTTCTGTACTTCCACCTCACCCTCACTGTCTGCAGCCCTCCTTGTTTTTAAATTTCCTAATGAGATATCCATTATTAATTAGCTTCCCTTCTTTCAAAGCTTTGAATCATAGGAGCTTGTAATATGTTCAAGCCTGTCATCTGCATAACCAATGTAATCTATAAAAAGAACATTATAAACATTCTTGTTGATTGTTCAAAGGAACAGCAACATGTTCTTTGTTGTCCTACAAATCCATGTAAATGCTTAACGGTATATTTCCTTTGAATTCCACTGCCAATGTTTAGCAGCCTGTTTTGACCTGCATCATCACTTTAATCGTAAAACACGCTCCACTGGGTTTTTTCTGACCTCATCTTCGCAGCACAACCATATATTGTGATGAGAATCCAAATTAACAACATGCTGTGATTGCACAGTGGGGAAAATATGGTTCTGAAACATGAATTAATATCCTAACCCACAAGACTGTCACATCGGCTTCAGCAGGCACGATAAGAACATATCCTGCTCCTCCTCAAATATTACATTTATAATGTTGAATCCATGTTTAACCAAGTTAGTCCCTTTGACATCAAGGACAAGGAAGCAGCATAAAAAGTCACACAAATACCTCCTAACTGAAAATTCAAGTTATCTTGCAGTAAAACTCAGGAAAATACCAGTTGTCTCCAACTCTAATAAGATTCCTGAAGTTGTTTTCATCTTTGAACATGGTGATGGCCCACCCGCGTTTGCATCTGTTAGTCCTTGGGGACTTAATGACTCTGTCTAGAAACAGAGGTTTGGGAATAGGAAGTAGCAGCTAATGAACCACCGTTCTCCAATATCTGGATGGAAAATACTATTTTGTGGACCAAACACATTATATATCATAGCAGGTATTGTTTTATAGAACTTATCTCAGAATATGATATTTAATATGCAATGCTTAGTAAAACGAGAGAAAGTCTCAACGTTTCAGTGTGGGTATTCTAAGAGCGTGATGGGATGGGTGCTCCCCTAACAAGTAAACAGCCAATGTGTTGTCCTCCACCATTAATGCAGATTTAGCCAGGCCACAAAGAGAAATGATTATCTGTGGCAGCCTGAGGGGAGGGGTAGTCATTTACTGCCACCCAAATGATTATGAATGACAAACACATCATTCGATAATGGACGATTGTTGATGTGTTTGGGAGATTTCCATCGACCGTCGCCTATTTTGAACAGATGATCATTTGAGGATACTCCTCCAGATTGTTGCTGTAGGCTCAAGGCATAGTTCACCTTCAAACACACACACACCCCTAAGGACAATTTATAGTGACAAATTCACATAAGCTGTGTGTTTTTGGAGGTGAGAGGAAGCCGGAGAACCCGGAGGGAACCACGCAGACACAAACAAACTCCGTACAGATAGGAATCGAACCCGGAATTGTCTTGCTGTGAGGCAAAGGTTCAACCCACTACTCCACCTTGCTGCCCTCCTTCACGCCAAGTAATTCAAATCTAGGGTTAGGACTGAGGTCAGAATCCTGCTTTCTTGCTGTTTCTAGTTTTAATAAAGTGTTGTCATTCTACGCTGCCCAGTAACCGTATATTTGGATGCACTCAGGCACAGGCTCAAACTAGCATCAGATGTAAGTTCAATACACTTTTATGACGTGGTAGGAAATGGAACACAATAAAACGTACCAAAATAAAATTAGCAGCAAAAGTCAAACATTTCTCTGGTAGTGGTGAAAATTATAATGGTGTGTGTCTATGTCTTTCGTGTGGCCCCACGATGAGCGAGGGTCTTGTCGAGGGTGTAGAGATCAGATAAGCGGTTAAGAAGATGAATGAATGAGTAGTATAATAATAGAGGCATGAGCTGAGCCCCAGCATCCAACAAATGTCTTGAAAGTTCATTTTGACTTGGACGACAGAGCATATTGCTGTACAGGCGGGTCATCGACTTCCGAAGACAATTGGTTCAGAGCGTTTTGTCGTATGCCGACTGGGTCCATAAGTCGCCCCATGTTAAATTAACCTATTATATTGTGCTGTCATGATACGGAAAATATTAGAGTAGAAAGAGATAATTTCTCATTAGACAAAAAAAAAAAAAAGACAATCGCGTCGCAAAGTCTAACAATCGCGTGTCGCATAGGTCGTAAGTCGACAACCCCCCAACCCCTTTTCCTCTTCGACATACTTACATGTGAATGTAGCTCCTTATTAATATCAAGTTTCTATAATTATAATTGACTGTAAAGTGTGGTTTCATAAATAAACAAAATAGACTATTAGGAAGACATTGGGCTGGCTCATCCATGTTCTTTCTCCAGCTTCCTCCCACCACCAAAAACATGCAAATTAGCTCCATTGGTTACACTAAATTGTCCATAAGTGTGAGTGTGTGTGTGAATGATTGTCTGTCTGTGTGTGGCCCTGCAATGAACTGGCGGCTTGTGCAGGATGGGCCCCGACTCTCGCCCGTTGACTGCTGGGATAGACTCCAGCAAGGCCCGTAACGGACAAAGCGGTTCAGAAGATGAATGAATGATGATGGTCCATCGTAAACGGACAGGATGGCAAATGCACATGCCTGGCAATCAAAGATTGTACAAAAACCTGCATTGATTTGCACCTGACCTTAAAGTTAAGTCAGCCAATACAGAGATATCCGTCAGACGGAGTTTGGTTACAGAGAACTGACAGGAAAAATAGAGCCCATCTCAAACAAGAAAAAGGTCAACAAACATCCTGGGAGGCTGTGTTCACTGCAAACTATACACACACATCACATAATGCCATAAAGGCAAACAATAGTTTCAAATATAGATGCTCACTCGTATTAATTACTCTTTATTGAATTTTACCCCCAAAAAACAGATATTGCAATGTATTATGTAGATAATGCTGGAATTTACTGATTTATTCGAGGTTGGAAAAAACGCTTCAGTAAATCAACTGTCACATCTAAATATCATGAGTCTTCAAGATCTGCATCAAATTGAATCAGAACTGTTAAATCACGTTGGACTTATTTTCAGATGTAAAGCGTTGTTTTTGTTTTTAACTCCAAGCCATTTTCCATTAGATCCGAGACAACCTGTTGTCACAGAAACTAAACGTGGAGGGAGGAGAAAAACAAAATCATCAGTGCAAAGAGGAAATCAAATGATGGCTGCTGGCGCCTTGAACAACAACCGACGTTGACAGAAATCTTAAACTGATGTTCCCAAAGCGAAGGATCATATCTGCATGACTGTGCTGCACCTTCACAATTCATGCTGATAGAAGGTGCATAATCGCAGCCCCTCCCTCACCAAGCTTGCCTGCATGCTTGATGAAAGGGAAATGGCCTCCATGCAAGAGAAACAGAAAAGAGGCTTTCTAGAGGATGACTAGTGTGTCACCACAATTTGGAAAAGGCTTCTGAAATATTCCATTCTGTGGTTTTAAATTGCCAGCCACTGAGGTGAAAAAAAATACTCAAATCAAATGCACTGCCACACTGAAGACAGCTGGCACTTTCATAAACACACACACCAAACACAGGCCATCGCACAAGGAACTAGCAGACATTGTGTGTTTTTGTCGCCAAGTGGAATACGTAGCTCTTTTCCAATGTGTGTATGCTGTTGGTGCTAGATACAGCAATTCATGGCTGGACCCCAATACCTCCTCAACATCTTCCTGCACCACACTGCACCTGATGCCAGGCCACTGCTGCGAGAGCGGCTACACAACACCAGCGTGACAGCCAGCAACACATCTAATAGGTCTCTCTCTCTCGCTCGCTTCCAATCAACACTTAACTCTCACCTAAAGAAGGAAAAAAAAAGCCCAGAACGAGAATCCCTCATCGGCCAGACTGCATCAATGCTTAATTGTTTTTTCACTTTCCAAGCAAACAGCTGCTCTAACAGCCTGACCGCATAGGAGAGACATGTTTTTGAGACACGCAGCTCCTCAATGTGAAAATTCAGTCACAAATCAGGTACTGAAGCTGAAGATTCACGTGTTCATGTGTTCAGATCAATGGCATGGATGTCAATGTGATCCAGCAGTCCAGACACGTTTTATTTTCTTTACATTTACAGGTTTTGTTGGTTTCCCATTCAACATTTGTACAACTTCTCATGTAACACGAGTAAAGATTAACAATGGAAAAGGACTGTATCATTTAAACTGCTGGGTATATTAGACAACATAGATTTTTTTTTATCTTATTATGTAATTGTAGAATTACATTTCAGCACAGATATTATAAATAATAGCTGCAAGAAATTCTTTTAGTTGGATATTAATCTCCTGATATATTTCTTCCCACTAATTCCAATTGTTCATTATTACATCCCACAGGCCGAGATGATGCCAAATGTCTCATTTGACATTTTTTAATTCGACATCAGTTCAAAAGCCAAAGATAAATTTGTTATGATGTAAAGAAAAGAAAAGCTTCACACAGGATCTTCACATTAGGACAACTGGAGGCACAAAAGAACCCATGATTAAATTAGTTTTTACCTCTGTCATTTTTACTGCTAAAATGTTACACTTTACATCTTCAAATGTCAAATTAATGCGAGCACACACAGAACTTAAATTTAAAAAACAACATAACAGTTGTGGCAGGTCTGGCCTGTAATAGCACAAAAACAGAAGCTATTACTTTCCCTGTCATTTCCCTTGTCGCCTCTGACAAGTTGCTACCGTCGTTGCTTTTAGATCCACAGGTTGGGCTGGAAATGCTGCTCTAAAACTGCTGCCACTGCAGTTCAGTGATATTGGCTGGGGCTCAGTTCACCTTCTGCGCATCAGTGACACTGTGTGTCCTTGTCTCTGACAAAAATGAAGCCCGCTTTTAAACTTAGAACGCTCAATGACTGATGAGTAACTGCTTTAATGAATGCAGCTCCACAGACAAAGGCCAAAGGCCGATTCACAGCATGGAACCCGAAATCAGATGACTAGATCTATTTATTTTTTTATTTTTATTTAGGCAAGCTGAAGCTCGAACGTGATTTATCACACGTGGAGTGTGAACAAGATTGAATTGCTGCTACTTTATGAATTAAGGAATTGGTAATAACTTAAAGACATTAAAAATATGTTGTTATATAAAGTAAATAAAATCAGTAGTCTCTAAATGTGGGACTGTGAGGGAGCTTAACAGACTAATATGAAAGGGACAAACAACGACAGCAAATAAGTTCATTAAGAAAAAGGGATATTGCCAAAAACTTAAAATTCAACAACCAAGACACAGATTCACACACTCAGGATGTAAGATGGAGTCAAACATTTACCCGATACCCAAAACCACACATTATCTTTCCACACGTTATAGTAATGTGATATTATTATTATTCTTTTATAAAATATGTTAAAACCAATCTGCTTTAACATCTTATTTAGACCCTAATCAGGATAAATATAATAATATTAGGGATTTGTTTGGCTAACCAAACAAAGCCAAAATGAGAACAAGGTTTTGCAAATACCCAAAAGAAAAGAAGTTCATTTCAAAATAATAATTTCTACCCTTAATTATTATATGACATACATTTAGATTTGAAAAACTAAATAGTGTGTTCTGTGACGATGTAGAAACAACGTGTCTTTATTTGATGCCGTTACACACGAACATTCTGGAAACAATCTATTGGCATTGTTTTTCTGCGTAGATTACACAAATTTTATTTTAAGGTTAACAGTTTTGTTCATACTAGTCACATTTTTCATTCCTCAGTCTAAATTGAAAAAGACCCTTTCCAGATTTAGAATCGTTTAGACTAGGTCCTTGGGGAAAATTAAATCCAGGTGCACAAAGGATTTTAACACAATATCTCAGGCTGACCTCAATCGGTCAATGGGATGAGAGTACACCCTGGACAAGCCACACACAGACATACAATCATTCACACACCTATGGGCAATTTTAGTATAACCAATTGCATGTTCTTTGGTGGTGGGAGGAAGCTGTACAACCCAGAAAGACACAGGGAGAACATGTTTTAATGTGTTTTGAGTCTAAAATTCAATTTGTATTGAATTTACATATGGAACTTTAATAAAGGTACATAATTTAAGATGGCCCTGATTGAAGGAGTGTTTAAAGGAGGAGTCATGCATTCACCTCCCCTGCATGCAATATGGCATTTAACTGCACTACTCGAGCATTCCACAGTCACCACACTAAAACACTGACCTAAGCCCATTTTATAGGCAACTATGCTTTATGGTCTAACCTGCTTTATGGTCTAACCTACTGATCAAACAGTAAAGAGCATAAAGAGTTAGTTGGTCGGCTATCCTCCCCTAGCTATATAATTGCTGTTGAAATGATAGCAATCCCAGTTTGCAGTCGACCGCTTCACCTTCGTTTCACCCCACATTGTTTCTCTGACCGTGCTTCTCTCGTCTGCGCCGCTGTCACATTTCAAAAACCCAGCTGACAGCCGCAGACACAAACAAGAGCAGCAGTCGTAAATGAGAAGGGGATTCATGAAAAGTATCTGAAATTTAGACTATTATTCTTCAAAGACTGTATCGGAAACACATTTTATGCTTTATTCTTTGGACACAAATAAATTAAAATGATTTATTTTGTATATTTACACTCCCACCTGACAGCTGTTCGTAAACATACACATACATGCACACACACACACTATATATATATATATATGAATTCATTTACATCAAAGACTATGCCTCCAGGGAGTTAACAGAGTCTAATCTCCTCTAAAAATGGCAGTTGAAATTCAGTCCACCTTGAATCCGTAGCCTTGACCCCAGATGCAGCCTCCCCTCAACCTATTACACTTAATCTCAACAAACTGTGAGCTATTCTGCTTGCTGAAGAAAATATATTGCCAATCTCTCTCCCCCAAGAGTAGTGCTTGAATTAAAATTGATACCTGACTGACTTAATCAGAACCAGCAAACTATGTCAAATATTCTCAGGGACCTGTCAGCGACGGAGCCTGGCTGGGCCTCAAACTATAGTCGATAGACCAATTGGTGAGCTGAGGAGCGGTGTGAGACAGCAACAAGTCAGTGAGATGCTCGGACTAAGAGATGAATGAAGAATGTAGTAAAATTGTATCCTAGAAGAGTCATAGATTTACTTCCGGATGGACCCAGGTGCTTCCTCTGTACACCTTTTTTATTCTCATACTTCTGCTCTACTTCCTTTACTGTTGAGGAGATCAAGAGCATGAGGGGCAGTGGGATAATGCCAAAGTCCCTGTAGATAATTTATAATTACAGACAAATTGTAATCCTGCATCCTTTCCAGCCTGTTTACATAATCACATTGAGAGAAAGTCTTAATCAAGGGCTCAGCGGCCGCATTACTGTCTGTGCTGAACCCACCTGATAACTGCCAATTAGTGACTGTCTGGGGTTAAAGAAAATTGGATTAAAAAAATATGAACACTAAAAGCACATTTTTCAGAACCAACAGAATCACAAGAAAAAAATAAGTTGGATGCAACAGGAGAATCAGTTTCAACAATCTGTTCACCGTCATCAATCATCCTGCTGACATTATAGTGCAAATGTCAGGATGGGACAGAGGCCAGTGTCTTGTATCTGGGTGTCCTCTTTTTTTGCATCCCTTCAACGTCCAGTGAGGATCATGTGCCCACCTGCTTTTCCTTATCATGTCACTACTAGGACTGTCAAGTATGAAGCACTGCCAAAAGACAAATCCTGAATATTTGAGTTTTATCTGAATTCAGTTCGTATTTGATTCAGGTTTTCACTCTGGAAATGAAACCTGAGTCTCTGGAAATGTTGCCTCCTAAAGTTATGTCTGTGTGCATCACTTTGAGGTTCCCAGATGATTAGATAACACAGATGCAGTGGATGTCCTCACTGGTTTTTTAGTAGACACTTCGGTTTTACTCATTCCAACATAAAGTGGCTGAATTTGACTTAATTGTGTAGCACACCAATAATTAGACAGGTAAATGACACCAATTTGTAAACTGAGAATGAGAAAAGTGTACCGCCCCTGCACTCCTTGCCAAAAATTACATGATGTAAAAAAAAAAGCTCCTGTTGCAAAGATGTGTTATACAAACTTTAGTACACAGGAAGGATTTTTCACAACCTCATTATCTTGGCGGGAGAAGTGAATCACAGGCCACATCTAGAAGTATGCTTTTCCTCAAACCTCCTGTCAGTTGTCAGAGCAGAGGAACAACAGCTGTTCCATGGTTCTTCCATGTGCCTTTCTCCGTGTCACTATGTCCTTTACACATTTCCAAAGGCAAAGCCATGGCCTCCTCCTCTTTTCCTCCCCATTCACCATTTCCTGGTTGGCTGGCTCCCTCGTAAGTAACAGAACAAGAAGGACTGGCAGTGGCCTCGAGGTCTGACATTGCAACAATGTGGGTGGTGATGGAACAGTTCTGCGCCCGAATCAGCTCAACTTGACTTGACTCATTCTTGGTGGGCATTACTACTCTGCATGCTGCACATTCATCCACCCAAGGAGAGAGAAGGAGGGATTATTGAACAACTTTCCTGTGAAATGATATATTTGATCACCCAATAATCAGAGATGCATGCATTCAATAGATAAATAGCCACATACACACAGAGAGAAGATCAATATGCTGAGGGCTGCAATTGGATTTGCTTCATTCCTATGGATATAGTTTCAGATGGAATGAGAACATCACACTGACATAGGTATATAATACACCAACACACTGAGACACACACATGCTTAGTTGTATAGCTGCAACCAGAGAGGTGAATTTTATGTCTCCTGTAAATATTGCTTAAATGTTAGTGTGCAATAGAGGAGCGTATGGTAATAGGGCAGAGAGGCAAATGGGCAACAATTGCGCTGACTCTCATAGAAGCTGCAGTATGGAAACACATGGGGTTAAATAAGAAGATGAAAAATAGATGTGATCAGAGAGTGAAGGGTGAAGGATTTTCAATAAGAAAAAGAATGGATTTGAAAAAAAAGATGTCGGAAAAGTTTACATTTCGGTTGTGCTGAAATTCTGAATTATGTTGAAACCCAACATGGATCCAGCGGTTACCTCACCAGCCAGAGGGAATATTGAAGAGAAAATAATATACTAACAAGCCCACCTTACACCTGACTTCACTGGAAAGTCAGGTCAAGACCAGCGGACAATCTGGTTTCAGACCGGTTGACTTTGCCCCTTGAACGGTTTGAGTAACATTTCTAGCAGGAAACATAATCCCTACTTGAAAACTCGACCCAGATAGAAACAAAACAGCTCCAGATTAGACGCACCAAACATCCTAGAGGAAATCTGCAGTGCATGCACTTGCGCCTTAACGCTTCTCGAGTTACCCTACTAAGCAAAGCAGCTCACGTAGGCTATTAGAAGAAGAGGCTCCTCCAAGAATATCTATTGAGCGACTCAGTCAAAGCCTGCATTGAGCGCCAAACAGCTGAAATGCGTCACTTTTAACTCCATCCAGTAAAATGTGGCAGCCGAATTTCCGCACGTTTGTAATAAAGCTTTTGGTTTCTCTCTCCCGTGCACACGCATACGTGCGCGCACACACACACACACAGGCACACTACGCGCGTCAGAAAATACAGAGAATTGGTGCAGAGGCTCACCTTTCACACAAGTGAACATCAGTGAAAAGATTAGATTCCAAAAAACAATGCCTCTCCTACTCCTCATCGTTTTGGCTTGAACAAAGTCCTTTCGGCCACATTTAACGCATCTCCTGTTGAAAATGTCCCGCAGTTCTATAGATGCGTCGTAGAATCCGTCTGTATAAATCCCCTTCATGTTCCCAACTAATGCGTGCGCCCTGCCGCCTCGTCCTCTTTTCTCCCTGTGTGTGGCTGAAGTAGGTTTCCCTTCCCTTCTCAGAGGAGGAACAGGCAGAGCCACCCGCCGAGCTCCGTCAGCTGATAGGAAAGAAGTGATCTCAAGTCAGAATTTTAGGATAGGACCGAAGCAACCTGGACGAGGGCTCAACCATCTCTGCTGAGAGGGGCACCAAGTGTGGGGGTCTCTGCGCGCTCGCAGCCGCCGCTCAACATATTTCCTCTTGAATCCACGTAACCCGGCGGGGGGAAACGAAAGGAAGGAGTCTAAGCTCTGAGTGTTGCCTTCATCGATCGGCAACTGAACCACGCAGAAAGAGAGAGAGAGAGGGAGAGAGAGAGAGAGAGAGAGAGACCTGTGTAAGTATGCTGTGGCTGATGTGCGGGCCACAAATCATCAAGTGGGCAGCGGGGATATGGGATTATGGGATGGGGAGGGTCCATCTTTAGGGAAAGAATGCAAATCCTGTAAAAGAAATGAACTCTGTTAACGACAGTGCGTGTGATTTATGTGCGTGACAGAGAAGGGACGGGGAGATGCGGGTGTCGCGCACGACTCACAAAGACAGTGTCCCGTCCCGCAAGTTGATGAAAGAAATTCGCCTGGTAGGCAATCCCGTCATAACTCTGAATTTCATTTCGGAGATCGAGCGCGTCCGATATTGGGAGTGATGGGGACTGGGCAATTTGCAATGCAAAGGCGGGATGATGACGGCGCAAAGCGCGGCTCCGCTGCGGTGGGGCTCTTCTGCCATCTAGCTTTGGTGGAGTCACCGACCTGTGCTTCGAGACGGGGAGGAAAAGGCTTCGGGGAGCGAGGCGCGGTGATTTGCGCATGGGGGT
This sequence comes from Brachionichthys hirsutus, assembly GCF_040956055.1. Taxonomy (NCBI): domain Eukaryota; kingdom Metazoa; phylum Chordata; class Actinopteri; order Lophiiformes; family Brachionichthyidae; genus Brachionichthys; species Brachionichthys hirsutus. The sequence continues at coordinate 11,185,131 of NC_090899.1, forward strand.
GGAGAGGATCCGGTTCGGAACGCGTTCAGGTGGGTTCCTTGAGGATGAGCGTGGCTCCGCTTCTGTTTTACACTGACATCCTCTGTGGAGTTTTGCAGCTTCAGATTGGCCAATGCTGTAAAGCTTTAAGAGGAACAAAAGCGTTTAACTACGAGCTATCGGGTGTGGGTTAGATCATTTATGTGCATTAATAATTGTACTTGTCTCCATACAGACCCATAACCTGTACGCCAGTACTGACACGATTTAACTGAGTAAGCTCACAATGAAGCTTCATAAATAAGCCCTGAGCCGCTCTTTGAATTTGAGGGCAAAAGCAGAATGGGCTCTCTTCAGTCATCGGCAGTGTGAGAGCTATCCATGGTGCTAAAAGTTCAAACCACGTGGTTTCTGCTTCAAAGAAGAGAAACTGATTTATGGTTCCATCGTTCCCTACCAAAAATAATGAATGTGCGTCAGAATAAGTTACACGTGCTCGTATTTCAGTCAATACATGCTTCGGGATGAGAATACAAACAAAAGTTACAATCGAACTCTCAAATGCGCTGTCCAGATTACCAGCTTTTTTAGATGTGTCTGTTTCATGTACAAGGTTAGTTGGCTAGACAGGGTATACCTCCCACCCTTCTCTGCCCTGCTTTGTGAGAATAAACGGGAGAAAACATCTTGATCCTGCTCTAATCTCATCTCATTACAAGGCAGCAGAGGGAGAAGGAATTGTCCTGTGTCCAAATATTCAACAAACATTCAACCCAATCAAAATGGTGCAAAATATCACATTGTTAAATGTAATGCGGGGAGATTTATTTGGGATTTTGCTGTATTAATTAGACGTAACATCTTAAGACCTTTGTATTTTGTGGATAACATTTCATGTTTTTTTTGTTTGCTTTTTTGTCCGTGCATCCATCCATCCATATTCTTCCGCTTATCTGTTATTTTTGTTTATTGTGTCTCTGCCTGCTCACTGAAACAATGTTAGAATGTTAAAATCTCATTTTATATGTTTTCTATGGACAACTAAATATGTGATAGATTTTTATCTTTGCTCTGAATCTCTGTAGAGTTCTTTGTTTTAATGTTGTAAGCAGGTAAACCGTTGCATATCACCGGTGTGAGGAAAGAGATCCCTGATTCCCTCCTTGCATCGGGATTCTTCAGGTGACTACAATCCTGGTGGAGGCTGTTGAGAATGGATTGAGGCACCAGGTACCTTGTCTTTACCAGTGTAATCGACAGGTGGGCCCAGGAGAGTGGGCTCCAGTTGTATTGATGCCTCTCGTCTGCTGTCTCTTGCTGCTTTGATGAGCAATCAGACTGCCAAGCTACCTGATCCTCTTGTTGTTTTTGTGCCTTTCTCTTTGTATCAACATCTTTGTATTCACAATCCATGCATGGTACATTGAATAATCTCATACTATACTGCACATGCATGTAACATGTGCAAGCAGGCCTTAATATTGTGTGTGACGTGTAGTCAAGGAAGGCAAGAAAAAGTGTACAAGAGAAAATAAATTATATAAAAATATTTGTAGGCATCTAGTCATTTGTACCAAAAAGTTTTTCCATTTAACTTCAACAATTTTAGATTATTTTTCATTTAATATTGCTGAATTTTCATATTTATTGTTCAAATACTGAGAGGAGACGTGCAGTAAGGCAGCAGCCAGCTGAGCCTCACCGTGGATTGATCAATCACTGTGCTAACATTCTATGCAGTTAGAGTCAGACCATAATGCTATCTCCCTGTATTCCGTTATAGTTATGTGATCTAAATGACCAGAGTTCAGCTAATGTATATAATGTGGTGTATTTATTTATTTTCAACAATTGTATATTTGTAACGTGTTTCATGTGCTGAGTGATCATCAAACGGCTGGAAAAGAGGCACTCGGTGAGGCACGCAGTTTTTGTGCCTCGTGGCATGGGCTGCTGTGATCGCAAGGCTTCTATTTGCGACTCGTCGAAAACAGAGTACGTTCCAGCGAGCAATAACTTACTCTGACTGTTAAAGCAGAAGGATGATAAAGAAGACTTTAAACAAGTTATCGATGATTTTTTTCAAAAAGCGTGGCACATGGACTTCATTTATAAGTAGAGGAAAGACCATAATACCGTTTCATTAATTAAATGTGCTTTTTTGTGTGCTACAGTTCGTATGTGTAAAGAATGCTTTTAAAAAAATAACTATTAACTGCTGCGAACAAAACAGTGAATAAACTGTTCTGTAGGGTTCATAAATGTGGAAATCTGATTGAGGTAAAGTCAGTCGCTGTTATGGAGACATGTTTTTTGTGCAAAGATATGTATGCTCTCGCCCAGAATAAAAGGACGCGTGTTGAATTTGCTTTCATGTGTGGGCCATGCATGATGAGCAACACAATCAGTCAGCTAATGAGCCAGATAGTCAGCCATCCAACTGGCCGGTGGTAAGACAGAGCTTTGCACTCACTGCACTAACTGCTTTGCTCTCTGGGACTCAGGTTATTGTACTTGTGAAGCTGAAAAGCATGTTCCGATTAGCAATGGCCATGTATGAGGACTGATGCCTGGGAAAGTGGTCATGTTGGATGAAAGCAAAGTTTACCAGCCTACCCTGAAGGGGCCTCGCAGGGTGTTTAGATGGGTGTTTGTGAATGTGTGTCTGCAAGCTACGGTCATATGATATGCAGGCATGTACATGTGCGATTAAAACTGTCAGACTATTGCTCTGCCTGTTTGTAACAATGTGTGCCCTTCAGGTGTGTGTACTACAATGTGTATATACCTGTTGTGTGCATGTGCACATGCCATGATGCAATGTGACTTTATGTGCATCAAAGATGAACTCTCCATGGTTGGGTTATGATTTGATTGTGTGAGCAGGGGCAAAGTGCAACTGGTGGGGGTGGTTGACAGAATAAGTACTGAGGTTGGATTAGCTGGTTTGACTCCCCTAGAGGAAGACAGACATTTGTTTCTGCTCCTCTCACACACACTGCTGCTGATCCACTGCAGGGTTCTGCTACTCCATTGCTCCGGGCCTGCTACCTACAGACCCCGAGGGGGAAGATGTTTACTGGCAAGACAGGGAAATGAGCATGTGAGTAAAACGGTAGTGGGGGCATAGACATGGACTGCATTCTGATGAAGGGTATTTTGCACATAAAATGCAATGACAAAAACAAACATTTGAGTCTATACAGTCTAAACAAATGTCAACTCAATGTTATATTTTTCTTCAGCAGAGTGCACTACTTTATATTCTGATATATTCAGACACCATAATGTGGCTCATCTTCGCACCCTTCCAGTGCTTGCGGATGATGGATCAACTGGGAATAATGAGTGAAGAAGAGGAAAACACAGAGAGCAAGTTGGTGCCATGCTTCTCCCCGCATCCAGAATCAATGCGGTGCTGTAATGTAACATGGATCTTACATGTACACCAAAAAAGCATATTGTCACACTTCATTCTTTTGCTGGTATCATTGTGGTCTACTGACAAAAATACACATTGGCAGTTTTGCTAGCATGCCGAGCAAGATCATCGTCAACCTGATGCTAGCACTTTAGCTTAGGGCAACACGGTGAGCCGTGAGTCACAGGAAATGCTGCTGTCTGGATATAAAATAACATCAAAACCACTTTTGATCCAGCAATCTCGACATTGTGAAAGTCATTTGATTTAGAAAGGCTTCAAAAAATACAGTAACCTGTTCTGTATGTGGAAATAATATAGGCATATATATATATTCTGTTTCACTTATTCCCAGCTGAATCTCACAACCTCTAACTTATTACTATATGTGAGATCACCACACTGCAACCTTTTTCTCATTAGGTTCTACACTGGTCTCTGCTGCAGGAGCCTGTTCGTGTGCTTTGTTCACACATGCGGAGCGAAATATTCGGAAACATCTTATGTCTGAAAATGTAGAGCGAGCACAGATGAGGGGAAAGGAGGAGAAATAACAAGCGGCTAAACATAACATGGGTTAAAGGTATTGATTGGGTGAGGGATAGAAACAGATCTGAATTAGAATGAGTGAGGAAAGACAGGGAAGGACAAGGAAGCAAAGAGCAGAGTGAGGAAGAATTGAGGTTCTTGGTGCTGATAAAAGAAAACGAATAAAGCATTATAATAAGATGGCAGAAATAGATTTGTGGCACACAAGCCAGAGCAGCCAGAGCAACAAGAGCAACGTAAAGAAAGACAGCTAGATAGACTGGAAAGTAATTGCTCCACAATAAACGCAGTCAATGATTTGTGTATGTTCACATTTAAACCTTTATTGCCAAATGTATCATATTTGATACACATGGCCTTCCTGGATTTTGAGACTTCTACTTCAGAAGTGTGATTTTTCTCCTCTTTTTTTTTTTTTTTCAAAAATGCATCTGCATCGTCCATGAAAAAGATTCCAGATTTTGCAAAATATTACATAAATTAGAGCACTTATATCAAAAATTATTTTTTTTACAAATTTGTCAGAAGGTTCCATTAAGACCTTATTTTCCAAAAATTAGAGTGTTCTGACAATTACTTCATGGGGCGGGCTTTAAAGGGTTAAGGTTAAACTGTCTTAATGTAATTAAGGAGATGGAAATATTTTATTGTTTTCCATTACAGCAATAATTGGTAAAGCTGCGGCTTGAATAAAAATAAAAATAAACACTGCTGGCCGGCCCAGTGAGTCTGCTGCAGCATGCAGAACTTCAAAGACACTCTCATCATATATTGAAATGTAGAATGAGCAGACTAGAGACACAGACTTAATCGCATGAATAGGAGATCAAAAGGAAAAATTGCTGATTGAGAGAGAGGAGGAGAGAATAAGCGAACGCTAGCTTTTTGATTCACTGCCAAGAGGGGAAAAAATAGTTAACACCTTTTTTTGAGAGGTAAAATGTTGTGTTTGATTCTAAATGTGGAAGGGAGACTTGTGAATGAGCTGGTGGCATTAAATAGGTGCTGCGGTTATTGAGAGCAAGGTTTTCTGACACTCAACAACATAATCTGTCATTCATAACAGCTATGACTAATCACACTGTGAAAATACTTAACTAGACCGAATGAAGCATAGCTAGGTTTAAATAGCGCCTTTGAAGAAGTTCCGTGCATGCAGCCTCATGGGGAATTGAGGATGGACAGTTTATGACTCACTGTAAGTAGTTCTAGAATTTTTATTAACCCATTCATTCATTGCTATTCATATTACCAAATTCTGACGAGATCGCCAAATCAAGAATTTGAATTCTGGTAAATTAGTATTTCTTCTCTACCTTTACTTCTTTCACCGTGACTGAAAGAGAAAGAGCAGCACAGTTTTGAAATGGGGCTGGTGTCTCAAAGCCTAACCGGAAAAATCTAAAATGTAGACCATGATGTGCTTTGTGCTGAAGCTCACTGGCTGCATGTGTAAAAAGAGGCAGATTACTGGATTTATTTTCTGAGAGCTTGCATTACTTCTTACGGAGTATGCTGTAAGGTAGAGGCAAATTGAGTATCCTACTAAGCAGCTTAGCAATTCCTGTAACACAGAGTGCTGCTCCTAAGTTCAAATGCATGTCTTTCAGAGCAGATTGCCACATTCCCTGAAGGTCAATGACATACCCGATGCTCACGCTCCAGGCACTTCCTGTCTCAAATGATGGTTTAAGGGTATACTGATGGCGCTGCTCCTTACCATCCTCGCTATATTGCCCTTGACCTCATTCAATTCCTCACCTATCATCTGTATCTTAGTCACCTTCATTGTGACTTATTCAGTGTGCATTTTTAAACGGGAAGAAACAGAAACAACAGTACAATTAGACCATGCCATAAAAATAACAAGACACTTCCATTTGAATGAGTGCTTGTCCGTGGTTTACCAATTTATGTACCGTGAAATGAAGTTGTGGTCAAAAGGCAAGTTAATATGCCAGTCAGGCAATATGGGACTTTTATGATAAAGAAGTAATGAAAACAAAACACATCGAATCTTTGCATGAGCAATTTGCAAGTCATGTTTCATTTTCATGGTTGAAGACATGTGTAAATAATTATAAATGGCCAAAATTCAAGACTAAAAAAATTATCCAGAGCAACAATTCAGTTGTTGTATTGAGCATGATGCCCTTGCAAAAGCTATCCTAAAATAAGAACAGAGCAGAAAAAGGGTAGGATGAGATGTTTGGTTCGGTGACTCACATCTTATATCTACATTATATTGCTACATATTGTGCAAAGAACAAAGCTGTTGCTCGTCTTGTTTTCCAGCATCTTATGTTGATGTAGGTTAAGATTATGAGGCTACAATGAGGACATGTTGTTAAAATACAAATCATGTGCACCTAAAATCCCACAGGTAGCAGCAGAACAAATTGTGCCAATATCTCAAAAAGAAATTGTAGTTTTGATGCTCCTCAAACACCTAGTTTCTCTTTAGTAGAGTCATAGGATATATTTTGTCTCATATTTTACTGCTACCCTGGGGCAAGCAGCAAAAATGGGTCATACCTTTCAATCTGCTTTAAATTCATGCTTTTTGTTTTAGCTTCATGAATGCCCAGCAAACTTAATTACACACCAATTAGTCTCAGATGCATGTGCATTTATTGGCTGTACTGGCTTACAATGGGTGATGCTGAGCTATGCACCACATCCTCTTCAAATGTCGTTGAACAAAAAGAACAATTTGTATTTGTTTTATGATTCAAAGTCATGAGCATCACATTTGCATTTTACATGTTAGTATTTTTGATGCTAATTTTTACCAGGCGTAACCTTTCACTCAATTCCCACATTTACAAGTACAAGTAAACAAAACTTGAAGAGTGCAAAGGTTGGGCCATTTTGGTTATTGCAATTCCCGCGGGAGCATGGAATGATCCTGTTGCCACAAAATGGTGGGAAAAGAAATAGAATGTGCCGGACAGAGAGACAGAGGGGATATTTTAAGAGCGCAATTACAGTGAGGAGAGGAGACAGGATATGGTTCACGAAGGAAGATGATGTTATGGAAGACATACTGTACTTTATCTCTTTTCCACCCAGACGGGAAAGTTGTAGAGTTATCCTTTGTTTAAGTACATTAATATGGGCCTCCTGGATCTAATATTGTACAGCATCTCAATCAGAATTAATCAAATGAACAACCATAATGCAGCTGGGATTGTGTTGAAATAAAGTGACGATTGATGGATGAATGTGATTACATTCTATCTCGATGGAGTAACATTTTTCATCATGTGCATTTTCCTCTGGTTTTCGTCCAGATATCACATTGTACCAATCAAAACTGGATTCCCATATCCCCACTGTGATAGCCCTTTAAATAACATATTGTTTTGTTTGATAAATAAATTCCTGTGTGCAGCTGTCGGAATTATTTGAGTCCAATACTTTTGTTCCACCCACACCACTCCAAATCAAAAACAAATCAGGGAAGACATGGAAAATCAACATTATGCGCAGCAAAGGCGGTCAAATTTCACCTTTGAGAGGGCACATATCAGAGGCTGCTTTGATGGTTAAGTATAGATAATTACAGAAAGTGAAACAAGCTTCCCTGCAAACGCATCCTGTGAAATGCGTCTGAAAAGAACCCGAGCAGTGCATTCACCGATGTGAATTTGAGGGCAAGTGAGATTGTTTGTGCTTGACTGGTTAAGTGAACGGCGTGACGCAGCAAATGGAGGCGGCTTAACAGAAGAATTTGCTGAATTTGAAATTTCAGACTTATGTTGCAGCCTGCGGTGCCCACCGACTGAAATGAGAGAGAGAGAGAGAGAGAGAACTCTCCTTAACTAGAAAAATGCATCCCTATAGTAATAATGGGAAAATCCCCACTCACACCATCACTGTGGGTGTCATTCCCATCCACACAGCCCTCCATTGCTGAGCTTATGTTCGCTCGCGGCTGCCTTGTTTCAGTGCTTTTTGCTTCTATTGCCTTTCCTCTGAAATTCCATCAACTCTCACAGAAAGAAGGAAGTCTTCTTTATACCTTTTCATTTATTTCCCCCTCCTGTCTCGCTGTCTTTTTCTGTGCTTTCGCTGACTGGTGTTGTTATTTTTCATCATGTTTCTGTCTAGTTCTATTGTAGTGCCTGAATATCAATGGCCCGATTTTTTTTCCCTTTTGATTTTCCTCGTCATTGTGCCATTCCTGTGAAAAAATCTTGTTTGTAAAAGAAAATGAAACACCCCCCCCCCCCCCCCCTTCATTCACACAAACAATGAAATGTCTGCAAATGAAAAAAAGGGAATCATCACTGAGTTGGATAATAGCATATTTGACAGAGAAATGTGAAAACACAGTGAACTACACGGCTTTCTGTATTGTTTGCGTGTCGCTCAAGCTCACTGATGGCCAACCAACATTTTAAATTTATTCTCGAACTTGTGATCGCATGATGTCAATGACACAGTGATTTGAATGTCAACAAACATTTGAAGGAACATTTGTTTTCCTAAGTGAAAACTTCCAAGGTTGGATATTTTCAGAAGAAGAGCAGAACATAAGAGGTTTTTGAGAAATAATCTCTCCAATATAAATTCGGTTGGTGTGCCATATTTTTTTATTGACTTTGAACTGAGGCAGATGCAATACATTATTGTGCATAGCTAGACAGTCTTGGCTGTGTGATTGTCTTATAACACATCTGTGGATTATATAAATTTTGATATGCCATTCTTCATTTTTATACATCTGAAATAATTAAACCTCTGAATCATCTCAGCTGTCATTGTATGTTTAAAATCCCTTTGCATTTATATCATCAGTGCTGTTCTGTCACAAAACAAACAAAAATCTACAATGGGGCAGAATAAAGTCTTGTATGTGCACTCAAAATAATAAACAAACAATAAATCTAATCTGAGAGGAGAGGCTCATTGAAAACCAACTGAATGATTTACACCTTACATACCTCACCTCTGCATCTCAATTCATATGCTGCATCCACCAAGCTGAGAAATTCATACAAATAAAGCACAATGTGCACTGCATGACAACCACATTTGCACAAACTGTACTTGGACAAATAATATCTAATGCCAGTTAAGTCCCCATACCCAGACAAAATAAGGAGTGTGGACTGGTGGCTGGAGAGGGCTCAGTCTACCTCTGACTGCGCCAATATATATACACTGTATACATATCTATATATAACTGGCTGTGCTTTGTGACATTTTGGTGGGGAAACAGCGGGTGGGAGATGGGTCTCTTTAGTTTGAGCAAGTACCTTGATTGAGGTTAGATTCCCCCCAGGGCCGAAATTAGCTGCTATTTTTAAGGCAGTGAGCACCACTTTGGTGTGAAAAGGTTTGTTGATGCATGCGGTGATGAACTGAGACAAGACGTGGGAACAGGGTTTAAAGAGAGGTGCGCGGTACTTGGCTGAATTGACAAAGTTAGAATTAGGTATGAGGGCATGTAGAGCCAAGCTGTGAATGGTTGAACCAGCAGCTGGGGCTGCCATTTATAGCTGGAACATCTGATTACTTAAATGTTACAATGCATAATGCAAAACTGTTTGCTGGGAATCTTAAATCACCAGGGTCAATCAGGGTCTGTTTCCTTCTGAGATGTAGGAAGTAGTGGACATCACTCCCAGGGATGTGTATCACTAACTCTTGCATTACACGTTCATGACGTTACAATGCTAGCACTAATTCTGTCTTCACAATAAGATTACTGCTACTATACTATCGGCTTGTCCCGTGAGGGGTCGCCACAGCAAATCAACCTTCTCCACTTCACCCTGGCCTTTGCCTCGTTCTCCCCGACACCATGTATCTTCTCCTGGGTCGACCTCTAGCCCTGCTTCCTCCATCATCGACATCCTTCTACAGTCTACAATTAGATTGACTGCAGAAAATATGGACACATTAAACAGACACAAAGAAAAACGCAGGTGTTGCTAATGCCTCTGTTCTATTGATGTGTCCCAGTAAGGCACGACAACGTTACAGTGGATCAGCTCATACAATAACAGGACCCTGAAGCAGCTCAATGTGATTGGAACATTCATTATTTTCATTTGTATTTTTCCTAATGTGACATACCAAAATATCTCCTGTGAATAATTGACATACAGCTCTGCTTTAGGTGATTAGACAGAATGGAACAACAACACTCTACTTTTACATGCTTTGTAGCACTAAATGGATCTTAATCTTATAATAGAAATGCTGCTCTGGACTCTGTTTTCTGCTTGTCCACTGATGGCATTGACTTGCATTCACCGTACGTACACATACTTAAGTTTTCATTTGCAAGTGAGAAAAATGAAGATCATGAAGATAATATGAATAATGCTGTTTGATCTGCAATTCTTATTGTAGAATATGTTATTCATCATTTCATAAAGTTAACATGAATATCTGTCCATTCAAATTTTTCAATTCAGAAAATAAACCAAAATTGTTTTTAATTTATACTGAACAAAAACAGGAACTATTGGCTTGAAAAAGAGCACATCATCAGCATATAAGTCTTTTTCCATGTATGTGGTAATCTTTCTTTGATCATAATTAGTCATGCAGTGGAAAGAATGAAAAGCATTTAGGCAGCAGAGTAGGCGGACTAATGCTCTTTATGGAATTATGCCTAGAATGCGCACGCGCACACACACACACACACACACACGCGTCTTTCCATTTTGCCTTCTTTTTCTTTCTCTCTCCTCCTCTCCCGCCAACAGAAGGCATGCAGCCTATTGAACAGAGCTCTGAGGCGGAAATACATTCCATCATTTCTAAATGAAACTAGTCTCATTATTCTCTTCCCTCTCTCTTGTCGCTTTTGTCCGTCATTCCCTCGCCCTTCTACTTCAATTCGGAACTCTCGCTCTCTCCATTCATCTCTCTATTTATTCCTATCTTTCATCTCCCCCACATTTATATCATATTCTCTCTATTTGCTTTCTCTTTCTTCTTTCTTTTTTCTGTCAACTGTGGTCCAGGTAATTCCCTCCGCATCCTCCTCTGGGCAACCAGGATGACCCACTGCTTCCTAATTACCTCTTCACTATCATACTCTTCCACAATTATTCTATTAGTGTATACTGCATAATAACCACCTGGGTGGAAATTGGATATAACATCTTAGAGCAGAATATGGTATGAACCTGGAAGCCTGAGACAATAAAATGGCATTGGTTTCCCAAAGCTATTCCGTCAAGTAGGTGTTAAATAGATAGCCTGAAATGGGGGGATTTCAGGCTATCACCTCTCTTTTGTACATAGACTAATGTACTAAAGGAAGGTAACAGTAAGGAGGAGAAAAAACGATTTTTCTTAACCACCATTGTTCCTTTTGAATGTGACACAAAATCAATAGCACAAAGGCAGACGAGATATTCTAAATATTATGTCTGAGTAGAGCACCAGTTCAGTCCAGGAAGAATGTAAACTTCAATATAATATATTATAAAACAAACTGGAATTAAAATAAAATATGTGGCATTTCCTCTGACAAGATGTCTAACTGTGTGGCGTCTCACCAGTCAGAGTTACTGAACAGAGTTATGATGCAATTCATAGCTGGAAAGAATTCTTAAGGAGACATCAGCTTGCTGGAGCTCATCGTTATGCAGTCTCCTATTAAGAATCTAGCGGTAACAGTTTTATTTAGTCATTTCCATTTTGAAGAACCATAATGAATCTTATGCTGATGTTCAACCATTGATTCACTAAAGTAAAAGATTTTACTTGACACATTCTCTTTATATTGGATAACGGACATGGGAAACGGGTCAGGCAGGAGTTACGCCTGAGTTTACACTCCACTCCACTCCTCTTCATTTTGTTAAGATTTACTTGCTTACTATCATGGTTGTTACGCCGAACAGTTCTGACCACGACGGGCTGGATAAACTGTGACAATTATCTCGCAGGTTAAGAATGTCAAAATAAGAAGACTATGAGGGACATCACAGCTCGATGCTTGCTGAGCTCTGCATGCAGGCTTGAGCTTTGATGCTGCTACTAGCGCAGGAATATTGACTGCCAATTCAAAAACAGCTCACATATTGAAGCATGTCACTTTCCCTGTTTAGCAAAAAAATGTGTGATTTTCAATCAGCAAGTAGCTGAACAGCAGGAACATTGACAGGTTGGATGATGTTTATGATAAACGGATTCTGCTTTGAAAACACCTCAAATAATTACAAGCTGTCGAAAAAAGACTGAAATCTACCCAAGTATACCGTCTCATGTAAAATGTGTATTTGACACAACTCCACCTAATCCTTAAAAAAAATACACATTTTAATTATAGCAGAAAGAATAATTCAATATTCATTCTTCACCAATTGTCATGGTTTGTTCATTACGCTGATCCCTGAGAGTTTATCTGGGTTTTTTCTGTCTTTTCTGTTTCCCTCAGGGACTTCTGGCTGTGATCCATACCTGGCCTCAATCTACTCATCATCTGCTAAATATCAGCCCTGGTCATGCTGGAGTCTGTCCCAGCAGTCAACGGGCGAGAGGCGGGGTACACCCTGGAACAGCCGCCAGTTCATCGCAGGGCCACGTACAGACAGAATCATTCACACACACACGCTCACACCTATGGACAATTTAGTGTAACCAATTCACCTAATTTGCATGTTTTTGGTGGTGGGAGGAAGGAGGAGATCCCAGAGAGAACCTTCCAAATCTGCTGCGTCTCCTCTGGATACAGTGGCTGGTACTGGGAGCTGTTATCATCCGCATCATTGTGGCAATCCGGTGGGGGATTGCCACAATGACAGATCAGATAGTGATGCTGGCTTTGATCCCATAGCAAAGCGTCCGGCCTTGTATGGCGGCAACAGCGTGGACAATGGCCAGGTATCGGTCCACACTCATTAAGGTGACGAGCACACTTAATAGCTGTTATCTTGAGCGTTGAATGATTTCCAGTGATTAATTTCACAGAACTGTGGCAACTGTTTCACATAAACATCTCTGTAGAATGCATTATGTTATGCAAAAAGTAGTAGTACTTTTTCTCTGTACGAGTTAGCCACTGTCTTTATGAACTTATTCAGTAAGGAGATACAAAAGAGCATCAAGTTAAGGACTACAGGTTTGTTATAACTGCTATTATCTAAGTGTCTGAGTGCTGAGACTCTCTACATAGCTTTATATTACATATATACAACGATTCATCCCCGGATCACAGATGCTCTGGATCAGTCTGGAGGACACAGCAGCTGTGATGCTTTGTGCATGGTGCCTATATAAAAGCACTGATATCCATTACTCTACTTTTGATGAGGAACTTTGTAGTGGAGAGAAAGAAACACAAAGCATGCAAAAACATAAACACGGGCTACATCTTGTCCAAAGCTGAATTAACAAATCCCTGCATGCTAGTGTTAGATTAAAAGTCTGTTTTTATCTCTTCAAATTAGGCTTTATAACAGTAGTTGTTGGGTTTATTTTTTCTTTTCTTCCCACAGGGGTATATGTTTTTGTACTCAATCTGAGTTGATTGAGGTTGAGTCAGCAAAAATCGGGTGGGCTGTTTGACACTCATGATGGAATAATTAACAACCGGACTAAGAAGTTTATTATATGCTTAGATACTTTGAATTAGACAAGGAACACCAGCAACACTAAACTTACACATTGGAATTTCATTTTTTTTAACATATCCAGAGAGTGAAAAGCTGGATTCAATTCAGCCTTAAATTACTGTTCATATCTATCTTTGAACAATTTACCTATCTTTGTATGTGATAATAATACCTTTGCTTGGTTATGATAGACTACTTGTGTATGGAGAGTTTAAATAAAAATCTATTACTCCTATGGTTCATTTACTTTGACTTAAGAGAAATACATTTTTAATATTCAATTGTAAAAATGACCTAGTAATATGTCCTATCATTTTTTTGTATGATGAAAGTGAAATAAAGGTGTAAATTTACAGAATTCAGAGACATTGCAAAAAGTGTCTGCCATTTAAGTATTTTTATGATATAATCAAATTATACTGAGTAATGTCTGTACCAAATCTCAAGGAGTACTAACACTAAAAACATGTTCCCAATCTGACAGAATTCCATAGTGATAACTACTAACTTTGGTTTGACTTTAGCTGTACCTTCACATTATTGATTTTTTAGCTCTAAATGTCAGCGGTACAAGCATTTTCATCATCCATCACCAGCCTCGACGTAAGGTAATGCTCAACCGTCCTGAAAGATCTGCTAATAATCAAATATATTTGATCTCTTTCACACACTTCCTGTTGGTGACAGATTGCAGACACACATACACACAGTCGGACACTAAACTAAGTGGTTATTCCCTTTCTCTCCAGTGCCAGTCATTCTACCTTGCCTTTCCATAAACACAGTGGGTCTTTCGCTTGCTGTCTGTGTAGTAGGAATATTCTGTAAAGGCAAAACCTCCACTTACATCTTTATTTTAGTTAGTTCTTAACTGCCTCAAGTAAGATCTTAAGAATCTGAATGAAGCAATTGCATTCTAGTATGAGTGGAGGTGTTTTCAGATTGAGTGTTGAGGTTGCTCATCCAATCCAAAGGGAATGTGTGCAGTAAGGAACAGCAGAAAGGCCAGGCAAAGAAGAAATTGATAAGGCACCTTGGATTTAGAAATAAATCAGGATCTGTCGATGCCATGCTCTTGACGAGTCTGGAGTAACAAGTCATTTGCAAAGGTCTCAAAAGGATCAAGCAGTGGACAGACTATGATGTAAAAGAGGGCATAAGCTTTAAATTTGCTTTAAGAAAAGCCCCATGGTGTCCTCAGAGAAACAAGACATGTTTGAAATGCAGGCGTGCCAGAGAGGCTTGAAGGGAAGCGTTGAGGCAGTAAATCAGACCAGCTGAGGAAACCTCAGCAAGAAATTCAGAAGAGCCAAATGAGAAACGAAACAAAATATGCCTGGGATGGCATTGGAATTACTGGGAACATGAGCTGTTGGTGTCTAATAAAGATAGATGAGGTGGTACATTAATGAAATGGTGGGTGGGCCTTCGGGTTCCTTTGTTGACCACCACGGCACGGCGTTCTGAGTACACACGGAAGGATTTACAGAACCATTTGCTGAATGCAATGTCACTTCAGCAAAGGCACGTGTTGTGGTGCAACCTTTGGAGGGCTTGATGTTGCATTTCTTACTTGATGTAAACTGTATATATCTTTCTGTACCGGGTGTCAGAGTTTGAATATTGTGTAGACGAGCAGTCCGAGTAATTCATGCATAGAACTGATATTTGTGCTGCAAGAAGGATTTAAGCACACACCATTGTTGAAAGTGTTGTTTTGACTGTTAATGTGCACAATGCCATTTGTGGTAGGCTTAAGAAAAAAGATAACATACAGTAGTATAATCCCACTGCCTTCAGCAACGTTTCAAGTTTAGCTTTACTTTGAACCTGCTGACAGCACTGCAGTTTGAAGTAATGAAAGCATTGGAAAGTTTAAATCGTCCTTGCCTTCCTGTAAGGGTCCACGACAATCATAAATGGGTAAAGTGACTATGAGAGATGGCATTTTGCTGTGGGGATGTGCATCATACAACGTTTACTTGAACGTTTGTTGTTGACTATAGGATTGACCGATTATCTTGACAACATCGATGCATCTTTTCTACAGATCAAAATACCACATTTTATGATTGTGAAGAAGATGATGAATATATTTATTTGATAGAATGTTAGAGTACAAGTACAGTCAAACATCCTGTCTAAGAGGAGCATTTCAAAAAAGCCCTTGCGGTCTTATTTCCGTTGAACGTCCTTATTACACAAATCATCGACATTTAAGAATACCAATAAAAATAAATCACTCCACAGATGCAAAATAACAATAAATTCAAATTAAAAAGACACATAATATGTACAACGTAGGTGGACAAAAAGAGGGTGGGGCGGGGGATACATCCGGAGAGAGTCGTGATGACTATCTCCGTTTCTGCCATTCTGAAAGGTGTATTTTTAGGGCCGTTTTGAAGGCCAAAGAGGTGCATGTTTTGAGGGCAGGAGTCAAACAGTTCCAACCCTTGGGTGGCAGTGTTGTGAAAAGATGATTTAGCCATGTTAGTCTTATAGGAGGGTGTGATCAGGTTGTTGTTTGAGCTCCCTCTAGTATTGTGGCTGTGGGTGTCACTAAATCGTCTTGCTTTGGATCAATGGGCGATGAATTTTATTAGTCATCTAATCTCAGTGACCTCACTATGTTTATGTCTTTGTCTGTTTTGACTGTGGGGGGGGGGGGGGGGGGGGGATTCCAAACCTACTTGAGGCGAGGATTATTTGTTCCCGTATTCTTTGCTGAAAGGTGAGACAATTTAAAGAGCAAACACAACATCTCATGATCCCTTTGTAATGATTTATAACCTTACATGTAGAAAAGTGTAGTTCAGATCTCATTATATGAGTATCGTGATACATTTATCTAAAGATTTTTGTGGAAAGTTTTCCTGCGACTAAACGAGAGAGATAATCTGTAGCTAAATATGTTATTCATCCGCAGGTTCTGCAGAGAAAATCCAATGCCCACTACTGAGTCACCCACATTCTGGGCCTGTTAGGAACAGCAAGCCAGTTTCTGCACTCTCTCATCATGATTGTCAAACAAATTCTCACAAATTTAAAACAGTTTAGACTACTCAACACATTTGTACAGATTCCCTCTCAGATCATTCCCAGTTAACTACTATATTGTAGAATTAAATCAGTTCAAACCCAAACTCAGAGTCCGTTTGAATGGCATTTAATTAGGTCAAGCTATGGAGCAACAAAAAGAGTGGAAAACAAAAAGCAATTTACCCTCAAGTTGTTTAGATAGCTGATAGTCAGGTACATGCTTATTGACAAGACGCAGAGGTGAAAAAAACGTATCAGTTGTTGCGTCAGTACAATCAGGCTAGCACATGCATTAATATTTTAATATTCATGCAAGAGTACAAATTGAATTCCATATGCATGTACCTTCGAAGATGCAGGGTGACCTTGACAAAACCAGCAGGTACAGACTGTTTATTTGAGATGCTTAAGCACCGACCTGCCACGCTTGGATCTTATTGTGTGATTCATATTTCATTGCAGCTCTGAGTCTTGCATGAAATCCCCTGGTGCGCCTGAAATGAAGATCTAGTCAGGACACCTATTTATGCACTTGGACTATAGGTTTGTTTGTTTTTTCTTACCATCCTGTAATTTCCTCTCACACATGCTCTGTGTTAATTTTCTGTCATCATTGTCTGTGAAGTGAGATATAAGCTTTTCATGAGCTGGTCACAGCTGCCATCGACCAGTGAAACCCCTTCACCGTACTACTCCCTCTATACTTCCAGATTATTCATGCTGCTGTTATGCACTACCTCCACCTCCCTGTCGCTGCCCTGTCTTTGCAAATTCACCAGCTTTTTCAATCTCGGCCACCACCACCAGTGTCTGAAATCCACAGGGGGATTCATCTTGCTTCAGCTCAGGACAGACGCCCTTCCTTCACAATTTCCCTAATAATTCTCTAAGAGCAAAAAAACTTCCGGACATACAAGTTATCACACATCATCTGCTGCAATTAACAAGTATCTCCTGATTGAAATCAGATTTGCACGTATACTTGTGTATGATTAATCTAGAGATGTTTTTCTGGGATGTATTGAGACAGTATCTGCCCAATACTTCCATCGAGGTATTTTGCTTTCTTGTGCTCACCAGCCATTCCTGTGCCGACTTGTTTATGCCAGTAGTGATCGAGCTCTTGTGGAAGCTTTCTTGAGGTCACGCTGGATGATTTCTTCATGCAATACTTTTGATTATTATTATTAGTAATAGTAGTATTAAATCATTGTTTACTTTCTTGAAACATTTCCTTTCAACATTCTTACATTTTCCTTTGTTCTTCATACATTAATTTTGCAATAACAGTACTGGGACATTGAGAATAACACCCAAAGAATAAAAGTTATTTTGACAAATGAATTATAAAACCAAGTTTGATAAAGGAATTTAAGACTATGTCAGGAACATAAATATTTAATAGACAGACTTGAATCTTCCAGAAATGTAAATCTATGCCCTTGATAAACCATCCATTTTCTTGTAGATGACAAGATCGTCACACCTTAAAACAACCGCAGGCAGTTCTGTGTACATTGAAATGCAGTAATTATTGTTGCCACTGTTTGCCTTTTTTAACCCTTGCAGTATCTTTCAAACTGGAACAATGGCATTCATATTATTTCATGCTGGCTCACATTTTTGACAGGGTCAACACAATGAAACCATTATAAATATTTGAATACCCAAGTATCAGCGTTGCTATATTCTCCATTATTAAATACTGTATATGCAATACACAATGCTGTCTGGCTTGTGAAGGTCTGATCATTCATTTTGAATCCATGGCAGTTGTTGGGCAAACTGTGGTGTAATTTAATGCAACACAAGTTTAGAATTTAAAAGGCAGTATATAGGATATGCTGAATGTAGGGCAAGGTCTGAACATAGTAAATTATTACTATCTGTTCTGGCTGAAGGCTAGATCTGTGACCCACTTCTTAGTTAACCCCTTTTCCTGTATACACTTCCTGGTTCCACCGCCAGGTCTCCTTATCTCCTTTCCTTCCCGTCTCCCTGATCACCCTATAGCCGTTGTATGCCAGTCTTATGGAAGCCTGTCTCACCCCTGCGTTTCTTCAACGACAGGAAATAGTGATGTGAATCAACCTTAACCGTGAGACCGTAAAGGCTTTCAATGTGTTGATAACCTCAAAGCAAACATCTTTAACTCCCCATTAGTAAGTTAGAATTGAATAAGCCTCCTGATGAGGCATAATGTCTTCTGACTGTGAACAGAAGTCCAATTACTTCTGATCCAAACCTTTGAGTCTAGCCATGCAGGAAGGTGGCATTTTACTCTAATATACTGTGTAACATACAGTTCAGAAATTACCTGCCCACTTTGAGACATTAAGAGTAGTACAGACTGTAGTAGCATCAGAGAGATCTTTGTGGCATATAAATCTGTTTGTTTCTCTCTCTTTTTTCCACAGCCATTAAAAATTCATATCGACTTAGACCTCCAAGAAGCAATTTGCTCAGTCCATGGCGCTCATGCACAGAGGGATTCTCACTGCATACAGGAAGAATTTTCCAGCGGTAGCACTTTTCCTGTCTTGTGCTACTCAGCGGAAGTCTCATGACAGATTAACGGCAAGACTGTTTGCAAGCAAATACACACTCACACACACACACATATGAACACAAGCAACTAAACACCCACAGAATGTGTTATTCTCACAGAATATTGTATTTTTCAGAGTGATCCTTTATTATTTTCAAGTTGCCATTATACAAAACATGACAATGCCACCGGATTTGAAGATTTATTTAGATTGTGACATTATTAATATGAAGTTGCTGGAATAATGGGGATTCATTTTGGCCTTTAGAAGCCAAACCAAACTGATTCAAAATATAAATCAATGTACTGAAAACAATGTAATGTTATAGAAGCTATGGAAAATGTCAGATTTGTAACGTTTTCAGCAAGCAGCAACTCACAAGAGCTCTTAGCTCCTCCCTGAAATATAGATGATGCACCTTAAGGGAATTCTTCTGCGAGTGTCAGATTTTAAACAGGACCACGGCTTCCTCGGCACTGTTTCTGTGAATTCTGCAATTTATTTTGGTTCAAACATATAATTGCAGGATAAAAATTCACACAGTGAGCTTTTGTGACTTATTTAAATTGTAACAAATCACACAGAAATTCTTTTTTTTAAAGAAATGAAAGCAAAAAATAGATAGACAGGCAGACAGAAGAGGAGATGGAAGAACAAGTGAGAAATGGACAGAAGCACCATTGCAGAAAGTGAGGAGATGAGATCCAGCCTTTGGGAGAAGAAGTGCCAGTAGAATTTCAAGTCATGCGTATGGCATTGCTCTTACACCTTGACCTGTTCTCTTCCTGCCTGGGAATATCTGAAGGCCTGCCAGACACTGCTTAGTGCTGCTGTAACTCACTTTGGCGCTGAGACGTAGAAAGCAAGACAAATCCAAAGGAAAACCCTTATTTCATTTGTAGTCACACTGGAGCAGATGAACGTAGTTGTGTCCGTAGTTGACGGGACAGAATGCACAGACTTCCTGTTGTATTTTTTACTGCAGCGTTGACAATAATGTTAGATGGATATGCACAAAGGGCATTGTACTCCCACTTTGAGTTATTGAAAGCAGCATCACACACATCTAGCAGCACACAGAGGACATTCACCAGACTATTAATAAGGTTTTTCCCTCTTTGTGAAAATAACTCAAATCTATTCAGTGAACCACTGTCTGAAACGGCCCTTCCCTACCTGAGCTGACAGGATCCGATGCTTCATTGTACAGAGAGAATCAGTGAAATAAATCTCCTCTGTAAATAGCTCTCTGAGTCTGAGAGACAGATTATTGCTCTCATCAAAAGACAACCATCTTCTGCGTGAAACAACGGCACCTCAAATACGCTCAGCCGGTTGAGAATATATTTTGCGCTGTTTAGTTTACAATAGATAAAGACTTTGTACAGATGTTGAACAAACATAGAACATGGCTGAAGTTTGTCTGGTAAATTGGCAACCACTTGATGCTATTTTAAATGTAAAGCATTTAAATAGTTTGGCACTATATAATGGGCCGACAAATATGTTAACCGGACTGGCCAGCATCATAAGCTACTTTTCCTTGTTTGACAGGGGCATAACCTGATTTAAACAGGAAAGATTCATTTAATGGTCAGATTGATTATCCAATAACTGCTAATGAGCCCTGTGTCTGACAATCAAACAATTTCATTCAACATGACCTTCATTTCTCAAAGAGGACAAAGAGCAGAAGGTTGTAAGCAAAGAAATAACCAATCAAGCTAAGCCTTTCTGGATCAGTAGTCTTTTACACCAAAGCTGAAAAGTCTCTTGCACGCAAATCATTGACAAAACTCTTATTTCGTTTTTGTGTAGAACAGACAGAATCATGTTGAGGAATCCATGTGGAGATTCTGTTTTTGTTTTGTTTTTCATAAAAGCTTCTGTTGGTATACCTAGGAGTGAAACTATTTATCTCATCCTGAAAAAAGACAGAGCACTATTAGTTAAAACGAGCTGTGGCCCTGTTCTCTCTACATTTGTATTTATTTTATATCAAAGGCAGTAAAAAAAATTGTCTACTGTGGATCACTTAAATTTACATGGGCGTAAACTAATAAAGTCTGTATTGAAATCACCATAAACTAGCTTGTATAACAAAGCACAATCTGAAAGTTCTGTCAACTCATTAGCAGTGATTGTAGGATGGAGGAACACATGAATGAACAGACACCAGAGTCAAGTCTATCTAAAACTCGTCCCACACATACATCAACGTCACTCTACCTTCAGATTTGACACCTGTAAAATTTTACCTTATTCGATATTACTTTTTTTTCTTGCTTGTTTATTTGCGTTTAGTGCACATAAATAATATGTTCTACTGTGCTGTACAGCTAGGGGACACATGGGCTTCTGTAATGTGACTTACCGCTCAAAGACTGGAGATTTACTTTGATTTACCCTTCAAATGCTAAAGACTTAATGTAGACTTTCCCCTCACAGACTAGAGACTTACCCTTACCTGACTAGAGGTTTCAATTTGACTTACCCTTGAAATATTGGAGACATATAATAGATGTACTGGAGACTTTACTTTAATTTACCTTTGTGTTATTAGTAAAAGAACCATTAACAATATAAAATCAGACTCAGCCTTTTATAACTTTTGCTTAAACTACAATGTAAAGAAAAAGATGCAGGAAAACAGTCACATGGTTTCCACTCATCACCTCCCTCTCAGGACTTTGAAAGGACATGGTTTGTTCATACAGTGGATCTGCGAGGTGGGGTCATCATGACTGCTATGTGACCATTCATAGAATAACTGCAATGACTTATTCAGAGACGCTTTGTGAAAATCTACAGGGTTCCGGCAGATGAATAACCTACACAAGAGGCTACAACAAAAATACATTGAATGTGACATGTTCAGACCGATAAACTCAGACAGGCGTTCTCAAATCAGGGCATCCGGGGGTCCACACCGTAGTCCTGGACTTGACATTCCTGTTTTTGATGTTTAAGTCACGCATACAGATGCCACCCATTGCAGCTTTTTATTAGTTGTTTAAAAGTTTAATGAATATATATGCTGCAGGTCAAATTAATTGAGGAGATTAACTGAAGGCAAACAAATTACTCAACATACTTTTTGAATGATAACTAGGAAAAACATTCACCCTTTCAAAATGATTTTTTTTTTCCAAACACAATCTAAATGCTTTTCTTATTAATGACTTGCAACTCATTGCAAAACTTTACAAAATAAGCCACATGTTTTCAAAGGAGGAAAAAATTAATATATAATTTATGGATGAAGCTACTCCAACAGTCCCTCAAACTATTGATTCACGCTGACCTGTCCTGCTGGTCTGATAGGTCACAACTGATCAGTCCTGCTGATCGCTTGTGACCTGCACAAGCGCACGACTACTGACGCATGTCTCTCTGTATCACAGCACCATTCATGACAACCCAACTCCATCTTCCAACAAGGTACAATCGGCCCCTATCTCAGTCTCACCAGACTGACTGTGGAGTCTCATCATTGTGTCAATGGACTGTGCTGCTCCTGTATGATTAAAGGTGTGACCTTAGCCATCTTCAGCCAAGTACGAGGCAGTTATCCACATTCCACATCCAATCCATAATTGCATGATTCAGCAATGTCCTCAATTGCAAATGCAGCAAGCTGCGTGGCAATGAATATTCTTTTAGTCTCCTCTGTGCGAGTCTGACGGGCTTCAAAGTCTGGTACTGTTCCTGGGGAAATTTCCATCACACAGCATGCAAATGATAATTCAGTGTTGGATCAGAGAATAAACTGAAAGGATTTCTTTAATATTCAGAGTGTGACTATTTCAAGCTCCAGCCCATCAATAGAGACTGCCAATATCTCAATATAACTGTTTGTTTATGGAAATTATAGTCATCACTCAGAGTTACCCTGGTAATCTTAAACCACCATTAAATCACTGCAGGGTTAATTTGTCCTAGCCATCGGTAGAGCCTCACACATCCACCCCACCAAAGCAAACCCTGCTGACAGGGTGTGTGTGACGCTGACCTGGGCCAACATGCGACCACTGGTGCATATCTCCATCTGTGTGACAGCATCATTCATGACAGCATCAGTCTATCTTTCAATAAGTAGTAATCAGCACCTATCTCACTCCTTCCTGGCTGTCTGTGAAGTCTCATCATTGTGTCAATGGACTGCTGTGCATTGACACACATGATCACAGGTCTGACCTTAACCATGCCAAGTAGGAAGCAGGTATTGACATTCAGCTCCAAATGATAATTGCACAATGTCCTCCAGTCTAAATATAGAAATCTGTGTGGTAATGAAATTTGTTTGTAGTTTTCTCCGTGTGAGCACGATGAGCTCACAACAGGGGTGGCATCATCACAGAAGCATTTGATTAAACAGAATTATTCCAATTTATTACTGCCTGCTCTAACTTAAAGCTCTTGAACTATTGCCATGTTAACAGAGAGGGCACATCTGAGAATAAAATTACACCAGCTGACTGGTAAAGATGAGGTACATTGTGAAATATCTAACAAATGACCACAAATATATAAATTGTGAAGATATGATGAAATCTATCAATTCATTACCGGCCAGCATATTCCATAAAGTACATGAAAATGCCATAGAGTCAACATCCGTGAGGAGTTTAGGGCAGCGTCTTTTAACTGACGTTAACATTTGTATTTTCTTTTACTTATTTATGTGATTCAAGAAGATCTCAACTGCTGCCTGATGCACCCACAATGTGGGCACAACTTAACATTTTTCCAAACTCAAACATCTCAAGTACACAAGACCAGACTTGTGCAAACAAACAAAGCCTGAGGAATAATAAAATGCTTTGTGATAATGTATATTCTGTGTATGCTGACCTGACACCTCCACAGTCAAAACAAAAGCCTTTCAAACATTAGGTGGTGCATTCAGAGGAGATTTTTTATGCTACAAAATAGTCATATTTAACAGCATGGGGATTGATATTTTTCCATGGATGACAAGTTTGAGGATATGAGATCAACGCCATGCGCATCACAACCTTTCACATGCAAATTACAGCACAGCGTATGTAGCTGTGAGATGTTTTATAAAAAGCAACAAAAGATCTGCCAAATGACAGAAAATCTCAGTGTTTCCACTAAGCTCTTGTGTGCTGTGTTATTTCTTGACAATGCTTTGGTGACAGTAAGTTGCTACAGTAATAAGTGCAGAAACATCAGCTGACAGATCTCGCACCCAGTGCTCCATGTTTCCACACAACCAGAGGAAAACAAACTTGTTTACAGATGTTGTTAACCCCATAGCACAAAATTACAGACAGCGGCTGTTTTGTAAAGCAGACTGTAAATGTATTCTTGTGTCATGAGGAGAGAGAAAGATAGCGAGCAAGACCGGTGCTGCTTGGTGTCTCCTAGTGATCGAAGCGCTTTGCAGAGATGGAGCAGCAATTCCCTGTGGGCCAAGTAAATTCACCATTACTGGTTGTGCATATGTAATCAGTCCAAGCCAGTTTGAGATGGGGCCTTTTATCAAGCAATGATGGAAGAATCATCTGCATACCCAGGCCAAGAATCGGATGTCCTGGCCCTTATAATGACAAATCAATAGGAAGACTATTGACTATTGGCTCCACATTAGCAAAAAGCAAGTTTTCATTCATACATTTTACATTTGAAATTTACTCAAGCTGATTGCAGGCTATAGTGCTATAGATTGACAAGGTTCGAGCAATATTGTTATTTATTCACATTTTTAGTGGGGATACCAAATGGTATTGAATTTGAAAGGACAAGTGTGAAAACACCCACGATGCGCTGGCGACGCATACGAGGTGTACCCTGCCTCTCACCCATAGAAAGCTGGGATAGGCTCCAGCAACCCCCTGTGACGCGCAAAGTGAAAAACAGCTTTAGATGAGAGACAATACAAGAAAATGGATGGATGGAACTGTGAAAACAATCAGCAATGCAAAAATCACGAATCATGCAGATTAAAACAATTGAACGTAAAAACAAAAGCTGAGGGTGCAGACATTGATGTAGATACAGTTTTTGTTGCTGAAGTATGAGTGGTGGGCACGACGTCCTGACACTTGGTTTATCTGGTCACACACAAGACAGAATATGACACATCCAGAGCACCGTGTCTCAAGAGCAATGTTGTAAATGTTGTCAAGTGCAGTGAAGAGTGCGAATACCTGGGGGGACTAAACAGCTGCTTAATCGATGCACGTTCCAGCACAGATGAACAAAACCCTGGGGATGGGGCTCTGCAGTCTTCACACTGACAACAGGTAACTGTTTTCAGGTTCATGAGAAGCATCCTAGACAGGTGATCGGCGGGTTAACAGAGGTGTCAAGAAGCCCATCAATGTCTCAGTGGAGCAGTCAGCATTAAACAGAAGGTTTGAGACGCGTGTGTTAAAACCTTAATGCTTTATGGATGGACCAGTTTGGTCAATCACAGAGAAGCACTGGCTGCTGCTGGGAATTTCTCTGTCATCTCTCTGTAGTCGTGTGACTTTTATGTCTCAGACCATTTTGTTGCTTGTGTGGTTTCCTTATGTGTATTTACACAATTTTTAATTGGAATAAATGTAATCTCCTAAAGATAAATATTTATTGAGTGCTCTTTCTGTTATATGGGTACTTCAACCATCCAGCCACCCATTTTCTTGTACAGGGGGTTGTCGACTTACGAGCTATACGACGGTTCAACTTTACGATCACACTCGTCGGTTAGTTTGTTGTCTGTTTACGACAAATCCGAAAGAGAGTGATACGAGAGTACAACAGTCTCTGCAGCTCACCCACGATGTCTACCAAGAGGAAATAGTCTCTTATTTTTACTCCTCATTTATAGTATGACGCAGCATATTATACTTGCAGTAATTTAACACGGGGAAACATACAACCAAGTCAGCATATAACAAAACCCTCGGAACCAATTGTTGTCGTAATTCAACAACCCCCTGTAGATGAGATGACCTCAATCTTCAAGTCTACAGCCACTTTGTTCACCTTGCAGGTCATGGGTGTTGCTGGAGCCTATCCCAGCTGGCTACAACTCGGATAAGACTCCAGGTCACCGCAGGGCCACATGAAAGACAAACAATTTTGTGTGATCAGTTCACTTAAATCACTTGTTTGTGGAGGTGGGAGGAACCCGGAGACAACCTACGCAGACACGGAGAGAACATACAAATTTTGCATGATCGATAGATAGAAAGAGAGAGAGAAAGAGAGAGATTGAGCGATAGAGTAGTTTGCATTGTGTTTTTTATTCAATATATTGAAATAATTAAATAAACATTTCCTCCTCCAATGCCGGTGCTCATCACAAAGAATGCGACATGAATGCAGAAATGTCTGAAATAAAAGGACTATGGCGAACCGAATGATTGATTTGAAGGAGAAGAGAGACAGCAACACGGAATTTCAAGTCATGGCCCACACTGCCATACTGCCATACCTTGGCCTTTATACTGCTGCCTCCTCCACTTGAAATTGGGCTCAGTCCTGGTTTTTTGCTCTTAATTTCCAATTCAACCTTGTATTGCAGCATCACTGGTGGCGCACTGCTACACGCTGCCGAAAACAATTTAGAGTGGGGAAGAAAGGAGAGCAGCCAAACAGCGGTACACTTCACCCGAGTTAACCTTTTTCTTAGTACAAGCTAAGAGGCTCCTTCAGAAGGTGCCGAGTGCCATGTCTGAGGAACTTTAATATTATGGATGCACAATATTATGATTCACTCATATTGAATTCACTGCCCTGGCGTTATTTGGGACATTTCACAATGACATTGAATGCCTCTATGAGTGCAGTAAAAACACATGTCACTCACTCCAAAGTGAGGAGGCTGAATTTTTAGGTTGGGAGTGCAGTGATCAGTGACCAGAGTTGTTGTAAAGCTGCACAGCACTTTCATCTAAGTGTCATCAACAAGCACACCCAAATCGTAACCTTTTATATTATGCAACTTTTTTTTTATTCAATGTCTGAAACAGAAAGTGGATGTTCATGTATTTTGTTTATCCAGCAGGGCAGGGAAGCAGCACCTCTGCTTGTAACTTGGCGCAGCTTCTCTTATGAGAGATCTCCTAATTTATAAAGATGCTGAGGTAGCAAAGCAGAACACTTAATCCTCACAGCGCAGTCTCATGAGAGAACAGTGGATGGCTGGATGCACAAAACTAGTCATAAAGAATGACACAGAGTGCATCCCATGGTGCTACTTGTTGCTGCAGGAGGAATTCTCTGAAAGGACACTTCTTTTCAAGAATTGTTCCGAGAGATCAAACCTCACTTTATAAATATGGAAAAAAAGAGGAGGAAGAACACGTTACACAGAAATACAGTTGAAGATGCTATGAAAAAGATGGAGCAAGTGTTTAATATCTTTCCCAGAGCCACCAGGCATCAAGTCATAGCACATACTGCTCCATCCCAAAATCAGAACGAAATGTGCAAAACAGCAACAATTATCCAGAGATTAAGAGAGGAAGGCAGAACAAGAGTGAGCAAAGAGGGCAGAGAGAAATACCCCAAAATTTATGGTCAAATATGTCTCACACCTTAAACTAAATCCAAAATCAGATTGTGCTCTGCGTTGGGTGCACTGGTGGATGGATGGATGGAAAATATTTGAGTTACAATATTTGCATCCACCATTAAAATAAATACATATAACACATAAAAGCATTGTACAACTGCATCTGTGACAAAAATGTGTGACAGGAAATGGGAGAGAGAGGTTGATATGTGGCAAAGGATCACAAGCTGGAATAGAATCGGTCGCCGAACGCTTCATCGAAAGGCTTTTCTGACCCAGTTCGAGGTTAATAAGGTCAACGGGCTAATCGGAGAATGTCAAACAAAAAATATAAGCAATTTCCTGCTGCCACTAGGTGGTGCCGTGATTGTAAATTATTTTTTACGTGCGGGCTCAGGTCAAGACTCTTTAAAACACACACACCGTATCACGTCCTGCAATGTCATTGACTGAAGTAATGCTAGTAATGATTTTGAATTTACTAGCGATTCGTGCATTTTGTTAGCAACTGAGAAGAATAGCGATAGCCCTCTCACTTTCCACACTGTTCTGCGTTCTTTCAATTTATTTCCTCTGACTGGATATTGTTTTGGGTGTGGGTGCCCTTTAGGATAGCAGCACAAGCAGGCTGTGACTGATGACTTCTAAAGCCCTTGTTTAGTGCTGTTCAGCAGTCTGCTTTTTAACACTAAAACAAAAACATAATCACAAGATCCTCAGCTGACTCAAGAGCTCTCGTGGTGTTCTTGATGCATGTCGGAGGGTGGATAATCAGTGATCGTCAGTGGAAAAGTCACCTGAACCAAGCTCTAGCTGGGGTATGCTGCACTCAGAGTCCTTTGTATTCACTGGCGTCCTCAAATATCTACGCAAAAGGGTTGGTAAAAGTTTGCTGGTGAGGACATAACAAAAGAAGCCTGAAGCACTTTAACACAATTTAAAATTACTCAGATTTGTATCACCTGTCTTGAAATGTGTGTGGGGGGGTTTTATGAAAAGACTTAAATGAACAGAGTCATGAGTGAAACAAAAATGTTGAGTGTTTTTTTTTCCCATAGAGTATTGAATACCTCTTGATATATATGTAAATCAGTGATCATATAAACTTTCTTTCTCCAGGTGAAAACTTTACCTGGACTGATAGGAACAGTGGATCTTTATTATCCTGAGTATCCATTTCCCTGCGGAGCTATTACAGTCGTTAGCCTTATCTTATCTTTAAGCAGGGGGAACTAAGCGGCACTCCCTCCAGCTGTATTGAACCTGTGAGGAGGAAACTTCAGCTCTGTGCTAATGTGACTTCAGTCACTAGAGACAGGGTTGGTGTCAGAAAGCCTGGGGCTCCTGGATCACCTGGTCCAATAAGGCTGGAAGTGATGACTTTTAGTTTAGCAGATCAGCCTGGGTCATAATGGGCATTGCAGCAAAAGGATCTCATGACTGTCAAGTTTTAAGGCAATGAAAAAACTGAACTAATGCGTATTTGAGGTGAACATGTTCTAATGCATTTGCAGGCAAATGAAACGTTTACACAACGGTACATATATGGCCATTTAATTTGTGGCACTTTAGGGAAGCTGAGCTTCCCTGGCAAATTCGTCTCTGATCATGATTCTGACCAAAAACATACCTTTTACTCTAGAAAGTCTCAAAGAGAAATATCAGTGCTTTTGTATCATCTATGCTCCCTGCCTATGGGCGTGTGTCTGTGTCTGGGTGTTGCCAATTCATGCGTTTCTTACACTAATTCAATCATTATACTGCTCAATAACTTTGACTTAATCTGTGTCTCCACTTTGTTCTGTGCTCAACAAAATTGCACTTAACTCCCATTTGTGCTCACACTACTTCATTGGCAAACTACTTTTTGGCAGAATTAAATATGTTGTTTTACTGACTCTTCAACTGACAATGCTGCTAAATGCAAACTGAAAAAAAAATCTAAGGGAATAAAAACACTCTCTCCAAATGAGATGTTAAAGGTTTAGTCGATATCAGGATTGCAGTAGTTCTTGTCACGTCAGGTCTTCTTCATTTGGTAAATATTTGGCATCTTGGTAAGTTTCGATTCCACACTGCTACAGGGTAAGAATAAACCCTGAAGCCATCATCTGGAGCTCCGTCAGTGCTGTCAGAGGTGTCACTTACGACTAGCTAATCCAAGTAATTAGATGTTAGATGCGGCAATGTAGCGATGTTTTGAAGGATTTACAGAGAAATTCCTCTAATTTCTAGCAAAACTCGTTAGAGAATTTATAGAATGATGGTCACACTGATATAAAAGTGAGGTATACCTATTAATCAAGGCTTTGTTGCTTTAACTCATTGGTAAATCAACAAAGCCCTGATTAATAAGTATTATGTATGTCTTGCAAACATGTGCAGTGAGATGAAAACTTTATTTGAATAAGCATAAATAAGCCTCCCAACTCATCATCTGGACCAGAAAATGCATGTTGTGTTCTTGTAGAAAGGGCAGACAGCTAAACGTGTTTTTAAACACACTCCAGCCCAACTAAATCCTTACAGAGAGGATTTAATAATAATTTTGTAGTCTAGCACCTAGAGCTGTAGCTGTATGTGCTACTGCAGGTTTAGCAAGATCGCATGTGAACTGAAATGCTTACAAAGGAATGAATGGTGAATAATGTGATGGACAAAAGTAGAAAAGGAATGAGGAAATAGAAATGGCTCACAGCATCAGCTTGAGCCAAGACGCAGGGTGAGAGATCGAGTGAGCCTGATGAAA
Organism: Brachionichthys hirsutus; assembly: GCF_040956055.1. Lineage (NCBI taxonomy): Eukaryota > Metazoa > Chordata > Actinopteri > Lophiiformes > Brachionichthyidae > Brachionichthys > Brachionichthys hirsutus. The sequence continues at coordinate 11,215,540 of NC_090899.1, forward strand.
GGGGAAGTGTTAAATGTGTGCTAAAGTACGAGCAGCATGTGGAACAAGAGAGCTTCAAAGCAAGGTTTGGGGAGTCGAACACCCTGGAGGTTTTAATCCAGACTGACATTGTGCGAACTATAGTAACTAAAGCAGTCAGAGCCCTTCTGAATTGATTTAGAAGATGCTCTTGTCCACGAAGTCTGGTTGATGTGTGACAGATGAGACCTGTAAGCCAAGTTTTTAATAATTTAATTTAATCTCATGCAGAGTAGCATAATTTCGGAGAAAAAAGGTCTGCCTAACGAATTATTCAAATTGAAAATCCACACATGGTAATCGAGGAAACTAAAAACCGTACACAATAGTCAAACGTGACACGAAATCACAGGTGGAAGTAACGTAATGCAGTTGTGCACCGACAACAAACCCATCGCCAACACGGTCACCGAAGGCATATTTATCATACAACACATTCAGGTATTTACCAGGGTGGTGACAGAACAAACAGACATGGAAAAAATTGGTGTGATAGATTAACAACAATGATGAACTACAGAAAGGCTCAGCCATATGTAGATGGAGCTAATCTATTACGATTTGGATTGCATGCTACTTGTGTTGAATTTGAATTAATTTGCAAGAATAACTTCTGTTTTACACAAACTTGATTGTTACCCTTTCCGGAGGGTAATGTTTTTGCCAGTGCTTTTCTCTTTCTTGCCTGGTTGACTGGATTGTCAGCAGAATTACACAAAAACTATGGAACAGATTTCCATGAAACCTGATGGGAAGCTAAAATAGACCATGTAAAGTTTTATTATGGCTCTGGGAACAAGGCAGTTCTAAGCTTTCTCCTTTCACTTTTATGATGAGAGCTTGATTGAAAAAAGTCGGGCATAAGGGGTGTATGTGCATTTTGGTACACACCCAAATAAAAATATAAGATCAACCCGATTTAACACTGGTGGTCACAAATGTAGTACGGTAACCTTGGCTCATGACTGCAGGTTTGTGAGTTTGATTTTGGATCATTCTTATCTAAATTAAATGGGACTCAGGTAGAGGTGCTCTACGGAGTGCCATTGTACTTTATAACAGCGGTGCTGTGTGGCTAAGAGCAACATGGTATGCCAAGCTTTAGCTTCACATTGCTCATTACCACGTTATGATCAAGGTAATGTTGATCCTCGTTGAATTTTATTTTCTTACGTCAAATACCCTTAACCCTTATTCTTCACAGCTAAAATGATGAGCTTGCCTTTCATTAAGTCCAGTCAGATCAGTTCAGCACTAACCTGATGGGGGGCACTCCCAAGTCCCCAACCTGTTGACACACAATGTGCAGTAGCACAATCCCATTTCTCAAACCGTTATTGCCGCCTTTCAAACAGTGCAGTACAGCACTGGATCAGTCAGCCACAGCCAGTCTGGCCGCCTCTCATGGGAACTAGGCTGACTGATTGTCCAAGGTTCTCGTTGAGCACTCTCTCCCTTCCTCACTTCCCTGTGCTCGTCTTCCTTCCATCTCTCTACCTCCCTCACTCCTTCCTTTCTGTTGTTGCCTTTACTTCTCAGCATCCCTCTTGTTTCCTTGTCTCTCATGATCTCTCCCCCCCCCCCTTTAAATGGCCACAGCTTTTCCTCTGGACAACAGAAAACCTTATTTAGCAGTCTACTCAGCACAGAACTGGCAGTGCTGCCAATTTACCTGCCTAGATTGTCGGATTCCCTACCTTAGTTCCAAAACCCATTGCAATTACAATCACTGCATAAGTTAATGCACCTGGTACACAGCCATGCGTAATAAGCACCCTGTATCAAATACACCCTTTTCCCAGATGCTTTTTCTACATGGTTCTCATCCCAACAAATTTAGTTTTTTGTATGTTAAAGCAGTGATTACCTACTATTGGTTACTTAATTCTGTGTGAAAGAATATCGCACATTAGAGGCAAGCAAGCTACTTTGACTTCACAGTCAACATTTTAGTTGTCAGATTTACTACCCTATACAGGGGTCATCAACTTAATTTGTCTATGGGTTAGAATTAGTCTAAGCAGACAGTGTGGGAGTCAGAAGTTTTATTATATTTTTATTTGCTAACACCATCAGTATGAATAGTCTGCTAAAAATATTCAAAATCCATAATGATAACTAAGCAAGATATTTAAAAATGAAAATAGCTTTCAGACGTCCACTAAGGAGGGAGTCAGTATTCACTACAAAACCCTCAGTTAATAAGTCCTTATCTCAGAAAAACACTGCAGGAAGTAAACAAAAAATAGTTAAAGATTCCATACTACAGTTGAACAACAAATACATGCATTGCTGGCATCTTGGTTTTAATGTGAAGTTAACAACTGACTCTCTGACCAGTATACTGTCTTTAACTTGAGGGAATGGCCAGCATGGGATATGAGCATTTCCAAGGTGAGTTCATAGACTAAAGAAGATTAAGTTCCCAAACAATCTAATTCTATACAATGATGAAACAATGAATGATGGCTCATTGCCAGTGGTTGGAAAGCTAGATCACCATTGATCTGAGGCTGGGGTACGTTTTCCATTGCTGAATAATGTTAGATACTCACATTTTCTGAATGCAATCTGAATGCAAATATTCACAACGGATATGGAATTTATGATTAATCCTGAAACAGAAGTCAGGTTCATCTAATGTCATACTTGTCTGCATTAATGATACATATATATATATATATATATAGCACTTTCATGGCAAAAGTTTGCAAAGTTTGCAGTAAACAACTCTAAAATTGTTAGCTTATTTGTGACACGTTTGCTATTAATTAAAAGCTCAAAATCTTTAAGCACTTAAGCTGGGGTGGAAGAAGTGAGGATTGAGCCCATGCCGACATGAGAACTTCCCTTCAAACTTTTAAGGAAATCATACAGTAAGAGAATCCCCAACAATATTTATAATTCATGTGCTGACTTACAGCAACGCTTAGAAAATCATCAAGCTTCTTGTACATGCCTGCAGTGAAAGAGTGTGTCCATTTATTTGACTTCTACTGTGGCACTTGATATGCAATGCATACTAGATTTGCTTTATTATTGGCTCTTTCTTGCTATGAGTCTACATTCATCTCCATGACTTAAAAAAATGCTTTACCACACAGAGAGGATATTTGGTAGCATGTACAAAAAGAGAGTGACCAGATAAATATGAAATAAACCTCCCAAATCTTAACTCACTTCCTGCAATTTAATATTTAAGTTTCTCTTATAGTGTTTGATGGATGCTCAATAATGTCAGAAGCAGCAGACAGATCGACGAGTCATCAGCAGGGTCCACAGACACATAGAAATGCTGACTAAAGGTAAAACATCTTTGTGCAGCTTAGTTGGGATGGTGTTCAGGAGACAGTTTGTTGGTTTATGTGAACAAAGAGTGGAGGTCAGCTGAATGGAAGCAGCATAGATACACATTGGGTGTACCCGACACCAGTTGGACTGGAAGTGATGAATTCTGTCTCTAATTAGTAGAATTTAATCATGAAAGAAGATGAGTTATTGGAATACTGGATTCAACAGACTTTTATAATTCTGTCAGCAGGACTGAACCAAAGCTCGGGGTTCTGCTCAGGCGGATGGTGTAAATCTAATTATGAGGGGAATGAGCTGCTTGGTGGAGGTCTGCGCTCTGAGTGCTTTTCTTGTTTCTTAATTTCATTTTAGAGTAATTCATTTCAATTAATTTATATAATAACACCTACAAAAGGTCAAATGAAACCCAGAAGGCCTTAAAATGTATTTTCTCAGTGTAGATCATAATCATGAAGCATTCTAGAACAAAATATCTATAATAATAAGACACCATGAAAAAGGCAAACAAACTCCCACCTTATTTCTCTAAAGTATGGAAAACACGGTCTCCAAATTTAGTTAGATCATTTCCACTTAAAAAACTGAATGGAAACTATTTCTGTCCACTAAAATCCCACATGAAGTTATTCATGCATTTGTTTCATTGTGGCTATACAATGTTTACTCCCTTCTCTCTGTCTGATGGATAAAGTCTCTCTCCTTAACAATTAATCCGATATGCAATCTCAAGGGTACAAGAAAATTAGGGCAAATTGCAGATATCCTTTCATCTTTGTACTGGCTGCCTGGTTTAAATTTTTATATATCATTCTTAAAGCCAAGAGCAGCTTGGTCTAAAGCTAACTCCCCTGTCACGGGCCCAGAAGTCCTAAAACGCTGCTCTCCTGGTGGTTGCTGAATCAAGATTAAAATACAAAGTTGACAGAGCACTTGCCAGCAGACTGCAGAGACTTCAGAACAACCTTAAATTAGAATGGCTATATGATCTTTTTTATTAAGTGTTTCCTTAACACACTTTTATATTCCAACTTTCCCTTCATCCTTTATTTTACTTTTTTTAACTATAGATTTGATGTTAAACTGTATTATTTCTTAATTTATTTATTGATTATTATTTTGGCGTTTGTTGTTTTTTTCTGACGTCATGATCCAATGCACACTGACACTTTGAGAAACGAGGTTCCATTGTATTTCGCAAATAATTTTGTCTTAAATTATGTACGTAAAAATTCGGGTTTCTGTCACAAAAGCAAATGAATGTAGTACAGAAGCACATTGTATTTGAGCAAACGTTTGACGGGAGCTTGTGTCTTAAAGCTTATTTTGGGTTAAAAATCAAAAAAGACCAACCTAATATTTAATCTTTTTTATTCAGATGACCTAGATTTTACGCAGAACATCAAGATTACATCACACGTCTATGAAGCCGGAAAGATTCCTCTTTAATCTAAGATTTGATTTTTTTGTATCACCTTTGTTTCGTTAAGAACAAAGACATATGTAAGCTAGAATGAAGAGCTGTTAGCAGCCTCATTCTGAAGAGCACGTTCATGACACTTGGAATGTCCAACCACAAATGCATCGGTTTTAAACATGACAATCTGTAGTAGGGTTATGTATCAGATGTTTGCATAACTTTGATTGCCTCTCTTTACTAGTGGAGATAAAAGCTGATTCACAGCGTCTCAGCTATGCTGCTAAAACCTAACAAAATAAAAAACATGCTTCACACTGATTAAAGCTTGTTACTAACACATCAGGTCATAACAGCCGTTTCCTTTTGCCTGATGATACATTATATCAACAAAAAGACAGTTGTGCAATTTCCATGAGAATCTGTGTCGTCATGCATTTCTAAATATGCATGTAGCACACACATTTAGCTGGCTGTGTGTGTGCGTGCGTATCATCTGTTAATTGATAGAGCAATTGAGTCTGTCTTTATCGTCTGCTGTGATGCCATCCTGACCTTCACAGGACTCTCTGGGAAACTGCAAATAGCTTGAAGCAACGGCTACTAGGATGCACACAAATTACAATGTCTGTGATGCCATTACACTGTTTATCTACTGGCCCTAAAAGGACAGGGACATTTACCCTGATGAAAGTAAAAAAGAAAAAAAAGAAAGTCATTTAAAATCAATTTATAGGTTCTGTAAAAAACAGTTTGATCCTTTCATGATTGCTTCTACTGAATTTTTCTGTATATCTCATACTAAACCAGGTCAGATATTTTCTTTTAAATAACATAAACAAAGACAACCTTTCATCATGTTGATGAAAACAATTATATTTGTTTACAAGGTTTTATACCCATATTATGATGATAGGTACCTCAGTTGTGTGTAAAGAACAGCATATTCATAAGACTCCACCTTGATCAGCTTTTACAGAAAGTTTAAGGAAATTCATAAAATGCAGAAGAGGTAAAGCTTTTTAAAAAACTGATATGCAGGAGGGAGTAGTATACCAAAAATATTAGGGAATAACAAAAGCAATATCTTGGCATAAGCATGACCATGCCCTTTGAATTTACCTGAAACATTTGTAAAAATTTAAAAACTGCTTATATTGAATATTTAATATGGTGAACTGTGCTAAAGTTTACAGGAGTTTTTAATCATTTGCATTTTCTGGATCAATTAAGTTCAAGCATCCAATTTAATCAATTGGCTCCCCATCTTAAATTTGGCAAACTTTAAAACAGAAAAAAAAACAGTTTGTGTCAGATAACGCCTCTCATTCTCAAGACAATGTATAAGCAGAGTGATTGGAAAGGCACTCAGACTTGATAAACTGACAAAAATGAAAGAAGCCATTGAATCGGGGCAAGGGGGAGGAGAGGGGTACACTAAAAAAAAATAACAGCTGCACTGAGGATAATGGTGAGAAAGAGAAAGGAAAAGCAAGAACACAGTGGTACAACTAACAGGGAGGTGGCAGTGATGGCCGAGCCAGGAAAAGAAAAGCCAGCATCAATATCAATGCGATACAATTAGTGAAGTATGGTTGAGCTGTTCAGACATCTCAGCCTGAAAGTTCTGTTCATGTCTGTCCATCTATTTGTTACTTGATCAATTTAGGCTAGCAGTCCTGAAGCATGCCGATTTATACATATTGTGAATTTGTGACTCTGCAGTGAAGGTGAGGGTACAGGTGTGCAAATTAGCCATTCGAGCCAAAAGATGGCCCATTCGCTGTTGCCTTGGAAACCGGCTCTTGTCGCTGGAGGTACTTTGTTTTGTGTTGCCAACCCCCAGGCTCCCTCTATGACAGGAGAGGAAGGCAGTGAGGTGAAGGCCAGACGGATTAGTGCTGCATGTTCAAATTATGTCAATTCACTGCAATAACAATGAATAAAACCCCATCGATCATTACATAATCTCATATTTTCCAGCAAGTAGACTGCAATGGGTGATAAACTCAATTGTCGAGTCTCTCCACTTCTTATTTCCATTCCTTGCATTTGCTGAGGCGATGTGCTTTTTTCACATTCTACTTCCCTCGTAAAATGGATCAAAAGTGAATGATGCAATTGTGTGCTCTCTTTGTCTCCCATGCTGAAGCAGCTGGTGAAGGAGCATTGCCCTTTCTGTGCACCACAGTTCAAGTACAGCAGTCTTTGTACTTCCTATAAAAGGAAGTGTGAAGTCTGGGCGATAACTTTTAACAATTTTCAAGACTTGTAGAGGATACGTACGCCCAACAAAGCACATAAGCTGTACTGCAAGTCGGACAAACAAGTGGTCACGCCTGAATGGATACTTTATTCTTCCTTTTCCCATTAAATGATTACCATATATTCATTGGCACATTTCTAAGGCTCAGACAAGGCTTTGGAATTCCACAAAGGATGGCAGACACCTCATAGCTCTCTGTCATAAACTAGGAGAGCCGTGATGGTAAGCTTGAAATGATTAGGGTCATTTGGAGCAGACAAAATATCAGAGTTGTGCATTCAAACGTGTGTTCAGTGCAGCCAAAACAGATGGAAGACTTCATAAAATCATCTGATACGCAACACATACATCATTTTGACTTGCTTTGAGCTTAACCTCCCCATTGCTAATGGCTTCGGGCCTTTGCGTCATTATAGGATTGAATTCAGTCGAGAAACTTTTGGCACAGCCCATCAAACTTTTGATTTTAAAAAGGGAAAATGTAGCTTTAATCTTGAGGCAAATGTGCTCAGTGAGTCGCGTCCCCAGAGCCGCCCCCCGGTGAGAGCAGTGATTGACCGAGGGGCAGCAAAGCCAGTGCCATCAGTGCAGAGCGGAGATCATGGATTCCTGCTCTGAGAATGCTCCAAGCTGCTGGGGCTCAGCTGTGCTTGTGTTTCCCCCTCATCTTGTCCATCTGTGTCTGGGACTATGGAGGTACTCCACTGCTCTACCTCGCTCTCTGTTCATTTATTTCTCTCTCTCTCTCTCTCTCTCTCCATACACTCGATCTAACATTGGGGTTTAGTCTTAAATAAGGAGAGCACAGTCTCTGAGATACAAGATGAGCAAACTCAGTTTTAACATTCCCAGTAAAGAAGCATTGAACTCATGCTCTGTTCAGAACTGACAAGCATGTAAAAGCTTAAATCGATATGATTGATTTTATTGTGACACATGTAATGTTGTTATTGACAACAGCAAGAATCTCCTCCAGGAAAGAAAGATCCTTTTACGGTAGTCAAACAAATTCTAAGTATCATCAATGAGCTATTATGCATAAACCATTCAGCTTAGTCCAACAGCATTATGAGACAGATGCAATGCAACCAGATATGCTGTCTTAAACCAAAAAGGGACAAAGAATTCAGAATGGTAGACTTATCAAAAGGCCGGTTATTCTATGTATAAGGGACAGCCGTTTCCCTCATTTCCCCACACAGGATATTGTGTTCCATCACCATGAACACACCGAACCCACCAAATAAGAGAGTCAAGTCTTTTCTTTCATCAGAAAGTATAGACATCCCTACTGGGGTTATTGGCTCTTGAACAGAGGCAGTTTTCACCAATATCAGGACGTATACACACGTCATGGTCCCCAAGGTATGGATTTAGTTTGACGTATATATATATATATAAACACACACGTTTCGGTATAGAATGAGTTAATTATTTGATTGGTTTTCACGCCATCCTGTTTCAGCTATTCAGATTTTTATTCTCCTCCTCTGTAACTGGAACATGATTCGAGAACACCCATCTCTTTTTCACTGCAATCAGCATCTACATCATTAGTATGTGAAGGCATGATTTGCATTTGAAGTGTTCACCTCTGCTCGCTAAGCTTACGCTTTCACTAATTACTCACTGGCAGGGCTTGAGCTCTGATCGTGACCAACTTTAAGAGCAGATACAGCAACGTAATCATTTTCACTGTATCACTACTTATGCGAGCGGTGTGATAATTGAGCCTATATTATGTGACTTGTCTTAATTGCTGCATAACTTTTCACGTGTCAGTGGTAATTACACTCAATGAACCGAGCACTGTAATGAGAAACCTTGCCTCATGTCTCCCTAATATTTGCCTTCAAGGTGATCAATATGGTTCATGGCGTGTTAATTGTTGCCTCAACTCCCATGTCGTCTCCAGCGCTGAAGGGCAATTGCAGCCAAAAGCAAAATGAAGGGCTTGAGCTGCAGCTTCTAGCAACATGAGAAAGTAACGCTTTAAGAATAATTTTAACATCATAGATTTTGCCGCCTATTCAGGAATAAATTGCTACCATGAGCACATCTGTAAGTGTCAAACCAATTTATTAGCGCTAGATCTTTTTATACTCCCGCACAGTAAGGTTCACCGCTAGAAAGAGAAATGTCTCCATACCAGTGGCAGCTGCTGGTCTTTCAAAGAGATGAAGCTCAGCGTCGGCCTTCTTCTTCTTTTGGCTTGTCCCGGCAGGGGTCGCCACAGCAACTCAACCTTTTCCACTTCAAGCTGTCCTTCGCATCCTCCTCCCCAACACCAGCCACTTAAACAGAGCATCGCAGGAAGGATGAAATAAAGGTGTGGGAATTAAAATGAGAAAATCAGACATTAAACCTGTTCAACCATTTCATGCAAATGTACACAGCTGCATTAGTACGAAAGGTTCCCTTGAGTACTACTACTACTACTGTACTTTCGGCTTGTCACCTAGCAGTATGAATGATTGAATTGACTAACAAAACAATATTAAACTCGAACAAGGAAGTGTTGAAATCATGTTAAACTGAAATAAGTAAATACTATGAGTGTGTTTTATTTAGAGTGTAAGAAATGAACAATGGAAAAGCAAACACTAAGAAATATGTTGTAGTTTGTCTTTCTACTTCACTTGAAAAATACTCGACGGGACTGAGCTCTCAAATCTCAAGTGACGGCGTATTTCTCAAATTAACTGTCAATCAAAAAGAAATACAGCCTTTCGATTTATCCTCCAATCATCACATGGAAGACCAGCGTCCGCGGCAGCCAAGGTCGGCCCACTGCTCCCTTCACGCCCAGAGGCTTGAGTGTTCGGGAATCGAGGCAATAAAAAATAAAAAAATAAAAAATAAAAAAAATAGTTCCATGCAGTCCCACTGAGTTAAACGGATGCTCGGCTTCTACAAGAAAATGCATGGACGCGACGGGAATATAAGGTTTACAATATCGGGTCAGTCGATTTATGATCAATAGCTGATTGCTACTATTTAAATGCCAACACAGAAGTACATATTTCACCATTTAAGTTTTGTCATTTGTATCCGTCTGTCTAAAAGGCAGTATTAGTAATATGCCTGAAGGAATTTCATTTTGGGGAGGGAGGAGAAGGGTCATTATACGGAAAGAAATCAAGGGATCCATGTTAATGCTACTCTTGTGAGACATTCCTTCTTCCTCCTCTTCTGGGACTGTATTCAGGTTCATCCATGAGGCTGGTAATTTATTTTTACCCATCCTAATTCTCCTTTCTTTTTGTCCGCTTTTTATCAGGGCCATACAGTCTCAGTTGCTTGAGAGAATTCTTGCCAATGGCGTAAGGTCCATTACAAGCCGATCATCATTTGTGGGACTTTTGCACGGAATGTATTCAAATTAGATTGTTCCAGTGTGTTTGTGCTTGAAAGCTAGGCTTGCATATACATTATATAGCTGATGCTCTGTGTGATCTATCAGCACAAGAATTAATAAATGCTTGTTTTGGCTGGGCGTGGCGTCATTGCACTAACAGGGATTTCCCTCATTTATAGTTCTGTAATAGCTGCTATTTCTGGTGCTCACTGCTCCTCTTTAGTGGACAGGGCCAATTTTTATCACTAGTACCATCATAATTCTGAGTAATCACCCTGGTACTCCATTTTTACATCGGCTAGTAAAAGCTCTAATAAAATAGTATCTGGCTATTGAGCAGGCCGGACGCATTATTATGGCTCCTTGATCTGGCTCTGCCGTCTCAGTTAAGGTTATGTGGCTCACTCAGTATTTCACATCAGATATTTTAATTTCTCCCTTACAGCAGCAAAATGAGTATTGATATGAGGCCCAACTGTAAATTTATCACGATGGGGAAATTATGGATTATTCATAATTCATGCATCTATGAAAAATACAGTTTCTTTGGCTCTTGAGAAATGAAACATTGCAACATGTTAGGTTTGCAAAATAAAAATGTGACTTTCAGTTATTAATACCGAAGTTCACCTTAATCATAAAGTAATGAATTTTAACTGGCAAACAGCAAGTCAGGAAACAATATAGAATTTGATTTTAATGGATAAAAAATATTAATTTTACATGCTACCGACAGACTACACATGTGTGATTTGGTGGTTTTAGACCCTCGTGAAAGCCTCTTATGATTGGTTCCATGGCTGTGTGATCACACTGATTAAATGCTGGGTGTATGTATAAATCAGATAACTGAGCAGCCATGGGAGGCTAAAATAATGAACCGACTGCAGCATCAATTAGCAACAACCATGAGGCAGTCTCAGATAATGCTTAGCAGTGCAGTCTGAGAAGTGCCAAACTAATGGAACTGAGCTGGGGTGCTTTTGTGTATCTGTGTGCGTGTGATTGAAACTGAAACAATAAAATGAATATAGAACAGAGATGCGTCTGACTGAGCCTTGAATCTCAAAGCAGAACTGAAAGTATTATTTCTATCCTGGAAAATGGGCCTGTAACTTGATGGATTTCAGGGCTTCAAGCAATGCCTCAAGAAAACTTCTTAAGAGTACTAACAGTTCAACTGTCAATGTCACGTCAGAGGAAGGAGGCATGTAATGAAATTCATGGTGTGTCTGCAAGCATGGAAGATGCAAAGACTAACACATTAAAAGCAACCTACTCCTGACCCTCCAGGAGCCCTGAAGGTGAGATGCGATGACTTCTGCATATTCTCTGTGGAGGCAGTAACTGCTCATTTTCTAAATGCTACAGTGTGTAGAAGTACTCCTGCACATAATAATGAGTTAGGTCAGACTAAAGATGTTGCCTTTAGGAAGGAATTCCTGGCGGTTAAGTTATGAATCCTGTTTTTTTCCAGTCAAAACTGATATGAAATACACACACAGTAAGCATTATTCACTTTTAAAAACGACTCGATCAATAGATCATGAGCTGGTTTGCCCTTCGTGCATCCACCAACATCAGTTGGACGAAGTTATGTCATGACGTACATTATGTTTACTTTGGTTTGTCCGCAAGATTTCTTGAAAAGCTGCCAATGGATTTTAATGACATTTTGGTTAGAGGTGGCTCTTAGATCTGGAATCAAATATTTGTCAGTAGCAGTTGAGTTCTCAACAAATATTTTATTTGCAATAATGTTAGATAATCTAGATTATTACTGCTAACCCGTCAGATACTGTATTTACATGCAATCCATATGAAAGGCTGCATTACCTCAGCAGCAGTGACTCATCTGAGCCCTCTCTTACAGTACTGTGACCCGTTACAAATTGACTCTGGAAATGTATTTTAATCTTTACCAGAAGCTCCAAAATTCAAATGTGGTGATTTTTAAGATGACTTTAAGTAATCTTTATTGTTATGTATATCACACATCAGTGCACACACACAAAAAATGTAATTTACACCCTACTACTATTGGGTCCCTTTAATAATCCACACACATACAGTGTGTAGGGACTCTGATATGCATGGAGAGGACATAAGGTGATACAAAACGTTATGCATAAAGATAGCACATGTAAGTGTTCATTTTTGTCAATCTATTTTAATAAATCTCTTTGAATGTAGTGGATTTTTAATGAAACACTGAGGAAAAGACAGGAGGCGGAGCTAGAAGTAGCAGAGATGAAGATGCTGAGGCTCCAAGGAGAACCTCAGCATCTTCATCTCTGCTACTTCTAGCTCCGAGTGAATGATTTGTACTGAAATGTTGTAAACATTTTAAGGCTGATTCCTTTATTGTGCATTTCCATAAATGTATTCCCCATGCAAAAAAATACTACTGGGAACAAGAAACGTAGAATTTTCAAGATAGCAATCCTGTTGGATCTGGCGCTTAAAAAGAGCCTGAGAATTTCAATTTCAATTTTTTTTTTTATCAGTGATGTGAGGCTAAAACTTTCTAAAACACCAGTGAAATCTGATTAGAAACTGCATCAGTGCCATAAATCACTTCGTGAAAAGATGAAAATCCCCATCTCTTTTTCCAATCTCAACCCTTTGTAGAGGAGCATTCTAGACACAATAAACCCACTCTCTGATGGCAGAGTCACATCCATTTTATCTCCCCATGCTGCTGCAATTGCACCATTGTCAACAAAAGTTGCTTCCTCCTGCAGCTCTGAACTACCTCAGTTCAATATAATATCCAGTTAACTAACTATTGCCCTCTGTGCTTTCCTACCCTTCTGCAGTAAACGAAGCGGATCTGGCCTGCGTTGTTGGCTTTCATTCCATTTTGTTGACTGAGATTAATCAGTGGATGCTCCTACTCTGGTTTAGAGATGCCGTGCAGCAGTGGTCAAAAGTTATCTGCTTCATAGAGCGTCAGGTTTCGGAGGAGGAGGTTTTGTGGCAATGACCTGCGACCAGGCCGATAAGAAGTGGACTCCTAAGTGGCAGTTAGGTTGGCTGTGGGCGTGCAGCTGAGACTTGCCCCTTTATCTATAGTGATGGCACTGAGCGGTGGAGCGCAGAATACCACAGCTCTAATCACCCAGCATTCTGGCAGAGTAATAATAGGCTAGAGCCCAAGTTGGACTCACTGAGCCAGTTAAATGACCGGTGGAGAGATAACCGCTCCCAGATGCGCATCACTCATATCAGTCAGTAAACACTCGTCTATAGGTTTTCACCTACGTTTAGCCTACACATTTTCTACTGCACAATAATGAGACCTTCACGCTGAAGATGGTATTTCTTTGTCGACTGTTGGCAGGCATGTAACTTAAGGGGGGGGGGGGTCAACATGGGGCCAGATGCAGTTGGATCTCTCATCCAAATGTCGAGAATCCATGATACTAAACGGTTTGCAAGAAACTGTTCAAAATGTGAAATCTGCTATATGAAAGTATTGCACAGCGATAAACAAATTTTAAATGGTACAGTTTTCAAATTTATACTGACAATGATTATTTATTGCATCGCCAGTGAACTACAACTTGCATTAGTGAAGAGTTTATATCCAGTCCCTGTTTAAATGGTTGAGTTCATGCTAAAGGAAAAGACATGTTAAGAATTTATGCATTAATTTGACAGAATGATTCCTTATTTTATTATTACATAGAAAGAAAATTATATTGATAAATGAAATCTCATCAATTCCATTCTGAAAAAAAACATCATGTTTTATTTCTGTGTGCGCAGTCTGTTCTTTAGAGGGATGGATTGAAGGCGGACCATGATAGTGAGCTCGAGCTCATGGAATCATCGTTTGAAGCAGTCCCCCTATATTCTGATTTACACCAAAAATAGTGTCCCTACATTTATTAGTTTTATATTCCTTAACCATGAACACATACCTTTAGCAATTTGATTTACATTAATATTATTAGTTTAGAAGTTATTCACAAAAAGCACACTTTCAGTAATGGCAGATTCTTCTGGATCTATAGATCCATAGCTTTTGAAGATACAACAAATCCATTTGTCCAATAATAATTCCACAGTGTCTTGGTAAAGGCCAGCAAAAACAGAACCTCGTTTGAAAGTGTCCAAAAACAAAGATTTGCCCCGATTTCAATCCGTTTCCTCAGGTATCGAGAGGTAGAAATAGAACAAATCCTGTCACGGCGCAGGCAGACAGGTGGAACCCAGAAGCACGACAGAAGAAGGGAGACCAGAAAAGTTACTTTAGTGAACCAGCAGACAAATCACAATGGGGCAGGCAATAGGCGAGTTCCAGGAGACAGGCAGAGTTCACAAACTAGGCAATCAATCCAAACAGTGGCAGGCAAACAGACGAAGTCCATAAACAAGCAGGGCAGGTTGGAGCAAGTCGCTAACAACCTGGCAGGAACGATATGGCTGAACAGAGTACTGTGGAACCTCGGTTCTCAAACATAATAATACCGTTTGAAAACCAAAACTATATTTCCCAAAGAAATAATGAAACTAGATGAATCCGTTCCTACGCGCCTGATTAATGCCCATTTCCAAGCCTACAGTTATATTAATACGTGTATCTAAACAAAGATAACATGAAAGTGTAACTAGTACAAAAAACAAAAGCAGAATCAAATTTAATTTAACACAATTCTGTATCATTTACATACCGTTTTGGCTGTGGTGGAGGGAGGTGGAGGGACAGAAGGAAGGGGGGAGGGCCATTCCTTTGAAAGGGAGTCCCCCTCCATAAAACGACTGTGTACATGTCCTTCTGGGGTTTTTCCTTCTCTTTCGCTCAGTTTCACTAAGAAAAGTCAAAATCGTTGATTTCTCCATACCGTGCTGCACAGCAAGATCCCAGACACGGATGCCATTTTCATATTTGGTGATCATTCCCTTCTTTAATTCAACAGTTGTTCTCACTACTTTCCTCTTTTCTTTTCAATTAGTATTAACTTCTACCTTTATTTGGATCATTGCAAAAAGCTCAAAATAATTAATCCGGGGAAAAACACAAACAAGAAGCGACCGTGGAAGTGACTGTGTTCGAACTCCAAAAATCTGTTGAACCTCCGAGGCACTTTAAACTCCATTTTTTTAGTTTGAAAAACCAAGTTGCTCAACTACCGAGTCGTTCGAGAGCGTAGATAGTGTCGGAGCTGATGAGTGATGAGCAGCAGGTGGTTGAGCAGCAAAGGTGATGCGGATTAGCTGATTACAGGAGGAGGAGCATCTGGGAAGACAAGAGTGGTTAGTGAATGGAAAAATACTGATCATGGCTCATGCTGTTACAAAATCTGTTGACATGCTCTGATGAGGAATTGACAGCTATAAGAGGACGCTTGTTAGAAGTCTCTGTCTAATATTAGATGCACAGTAGTGTAGGGCAGGCCTGCAAAATAGCTCTGCAAAGTGTAACTATACTAAAGACAACAGCAACTGCGTTCCATATAAACAGCATAAGTTTAAAAGAAATTAATAAATATGTCAAAAGTGAAGAAAAAACTGTTTAATGTTTGGGAGTGAAATAAACATGCAGTGTGACAAAATACTCCTTTTTTTTTTTAACCTTTGTGTGGGCCTGGTCGTGACAGGGAGACAGCAAAAGTCCTGGAGCCCTTTACCCCATATGTAAAGGGTCCAATCCACCAGTATGTCACCGGGAGGATAAATGATTGTTATTGCCGTGCTATTTGCTTGCATCTCTTCTTGTGGAATGGCAGCATGCCATTTAAAAGCAAGCGCTAGAGGGGAGTTACACCATCATTCTCTTGTTCTTTTGTGTGGCTCTGCATAAAAGGGGGATTTTCATTGGTTGACAGACTAAACTCAAGGTTGAATCAGACTATCAGTGGAAGGTTAGTAATCACACTAGCTGGCAAAACTCCAGAAATGGAAAACAACAGCACTGAAGCTGCCATTGACAAACTAAACTAAAAAATAAGTCCTTTTTTTATCGCGATGCAATGCTCAAGTCAATTTTATTGCATTGTGATGGCACTTTTTTAAAAGAGCACATCTACATTGTACTCATTACAGAGACACATTACTCCGCAAGTAAGCATATTATTATTATTATTATTAAATAGTTCACAAGGAAGAGAGCTCTAAGAAGCTGCGGTCCAAAAATGTAATGTAACGTAATGTAAATGACCAATAAGCATACATTAGCAGAATGCTAGCAGCCTGTAGGCAAAAAAAAGTATTCCCTGTAAGAAATATAAAAGCACTTAACTTTTCTTTCAATACAATCAATACAATATTTGCACAGAACAAAATACTTATAAAAGTTTTTATATAGTTTTAACACTCATTATTTTCACTTCCATTTATTAAGAACTACGATGTGAGCTTCCCTGAATTGTAGCTGGTTTTGGTAAATGTTTATTTAATAGGAAGTGTAAAATGACTCCAGTATGTTAAAGCAGAATGGGTAGAGGGTATTCTAAAGCAGCCTTGAGCTTTAGCAAAAAGAAAGTTTTAATCCTTAACTTCTAAATGTAGAGAAGGTGTCTGCCTCCCAGACCAAGAATGGAAGGTGGTTCCACAGGAGGGGAGTCTGATAACTGATCAGTAGATGAATTAAGAATTAAAATATTTTTGTAACTTTATTTTGTAGGGTAAGGGACTTAAAAGAAATAATTCATGGGATTCTATATATCTAACATTTAGGTTCCAGAACAGAGACTCTGATTTTGCTATGTTTAATTTAAAATCCACATAACAATGAAAGTTGTGTGCATCCTAAGAAGCATCTTTAAACAGTTATCTCCATCACAGATTACAGCTGCTTCGACAATTAAACATAGTACAGTTTCTGATCAAGGAATGGAAGGAAAACATGTCTTCCTATCATGTCAAGTGATGCTGCACAAATGTTCTATTATTACTTATTCACAATAATCGGCTGTGTTTAGAAATTCAAATAGTTGAGTTCTGATTCCTAAACTCCAGGCATGGCCTCTACTCGACCTCCGAAGGCGGTATCTGGCACCAAGACGTTAGCAGAAGATTCTTTAAGTCCTGTAATTCTCGAGATGGATCCTTCATGGATTGGATTTGTTTATCCAGCACATCCTGCAGATGCTTGATTGGATTTAAATCTGTGGAATTTGGAGCCCGAGTTGACACGAACTCATTGTTGTGTCCCTCAAAACATTTCCTGAAAACATTTTTTGTGGCACGGCGAGCGTCGTGTCTTGGTGAAAGACTTCTGGTAACGTATGTTCTAGGTACAAAGAGACACTTCCCTCCAGAATGGTTTTGGGTTCAGACCTACTGGACTCATCCCAACACTGTTTGGTTGCAGGAAGCACTTGTTTTAATCTTTGCTGGGTGGACATTGAAAATAGTCAGACAGAGGACTTCCTGAAAAACCCGATTATAACAAAATGTTCACTATCCACAAATTAAACACAAATGCACTTTATTTTCATTCGATCGGTGTACCTGCCACCTTAAACATGTCACGCAGTCCCAACCCAATCTCCACCTGGGCCGGGTTTTCCCCTCATGTCACTACATTTACTTCCAATCTGACATTGGACATAATGACATTAAATTACTAATTTTGCTGTGCTCAATGCAAGTGATAGGTTTATTGTGGAGAAACAGCATCTTTATATAAATATTCTGGAAATGTCTATACTATTGATTTATCAGCTCCACCTAATAATGAAGCGCAATCATTTTTAGTCTTCTTCCTCCACCACCAGTCCCCCTGTTTTATGCCTTGGTTGATGATGCATTCAGTTTGTTAAGAAGCAGTTTGCTATGGTATATATGCTTTCAAGAAATGCCTCTACCCCCATCTCGATGACATCTCCTTGGCATTAAAAAGACAGATAACATGCATTTCTCCATTCGGCTCATCTTGGCTTGTCACAGCTGCCCAATATTTGATTCTCCTAATTAACTAAACTGCATTCTATGCTTCATATCTTAGATGGGTTCCAGCTACTTGACAGTTAATACACAAACCCGTTTGGTGCATCTCGGCCCTAACACAGAATTTGAACATGCTTGGATAACAGAACAGTCGATTCCTTGCCCTTGTTAAATTTAGCTAATGTTGTGCTGCAGCGTTATCCAATGCTGTCTTGTCCACCTTTTAGTGCAACGTTACTAGCTTTAATTCAACCATACATCTGAAGCTCTCTGCTGCTCACAAAGGCAATGACATTATAGCTAAACAATAATAAAAACATACAAGATATTAAAAATGTACTTCACCTCATCATGTCACCCTCTCAATTCCTGTTTGCGTGACACTACTTCCTTCCTGTTTGCCTTTATGGTTCGTTGTTTGAATTCAAAGATGCAGTTTGCCTCCATTTCAGTTATATTGAGCTTTTTCTAAATGGAAAAAAAGTCTCACTGAGATTTAAATTCATCCTCCTTGGTGGACTTAATCAGAGAGATATTATTGAATGTGTCCAAAAATAAAATTGTTTTGTTGTGAAAATCTATCTGCCCTTACACAGCTGCAACCTACAGTAAAAGTCACCATAACAACCCTCACAAATTGGGTTTTAATGTTAAAATGTAATTTTTTTTTCTGACGTCATTGTGGATCAGATCCAGAAGACCTTTTGCATGATAGTGCATATTTGGCCCCTTTATGACTTTTATTTTTGGTGGGTTAATTGAATACATATTTTACAAGTCTCCATTGTCAGTAAATAGGAAAACCTAAATGATGCATCCGGATCCGACCCGGCATTCGGTGCTAAGATAGAGATCCCCACCCTACAGGACTGTGTCAAATTCCCTAAACATTTAATCAATAATCAACCGAGATATTAATTAAGGAACACATTTTGATGCTCCTTTGACTACAATGTTACCAAAAAATTTCAAAGTGATCGAGAACCCAGGATCTCTTCTGGATCATGACCAAAATTTAAGATTCCCAACATTTCCTGAAAATTTCATCAAGATCCATCCAGAACCTTTTGACTTATCTTGTTAACAGGCAAACAAACACAGACAAACAAACCAATGCAGGCGAAAGCATGACCTCCTTGGTCATGTAATTTCACCCCAATTGATTTTCCTATTCTAGCCATGTAGCAGTTCCTCTCATCAATTCATATAAACCTTTCAAAAGCCAAAGAAGGGCAGGGAGGTCCCAAAACAAAACCATACTACCAAATTCAGACAATTACTGGCTATAATATAATTCTGGCTCCATTGTTCTATTATATCTTTAACCAAGTCACCTTTAAAAGTAAAAATAGCCAATCTGCATAGATGTAATTAGCCTCTCACCTCTCAAAATCAGTATTAAGTTTAAATCATAATTTTTTTACTGCTGCTTTTGGGGACAATTTAAATATACCAGTGGTTCTCTTTTAAATTCTCACCCGAGAGATTCAACAACCTTAGTTTGTAGCTAGAGTCGAAAAAGAGGCACAACTGGGGAAATTAAACTTTTAATACAAACCCCAGCCTCACCACAGATGAATGAGCTCGCTGTAGCTATATTCATGCACAGATGTCAGAGTGGTGTTTACCGGGTACTTACTTACCTGACCCACATCAGGAAGGAAAACAATAACTTAGAGTGCCTCTCTTACATACCAGAACATGAATGAGATTTATTTTCATTCATTTGACCAGAGTTCCTTGAGCAAATATATGAAATAGACATCGTAATAGATAAAAAAATAAAATTGTATGGCTAAGACTGGCACGTGATCAGCAATCTTTCATGTACAAAAATGAGAAAACAGGTTTTTACACATTTACGATCAGTTGGACATTTTTGGTTTGCATGTTTGTACAGACTAGATAGCAAATCATCTCAGCCAGCGTTAAGACTGCGGTTTCATCTTTTCCCATCTGATTTGTGTTAAGGGTGACATAAAATGTGAGATCGCTGGCCTTCCCGTCAGGGCCGTTGCTGGTGCTGATCTAACTGCTGAAGGGCAGAAATCAAAATGAGCAGTGACAACACAGAGCAGCTAATTCTCCATGCTGTGCTTAACTCCTGCTTTCTTATTTTGAATCTGAAATAATGGAGAATAAGACCGGTGTCCTCGTTTCGACCGAAAAATTGTGCAAGAAAACGTAATTATATAAATAACCAATTAATTAATAATAAAAGAAAATGAGGTCAATTTCTGATATTCAGCTTAGAGGACAACATACCTATTGATTAGTCAACCTATAAAGAAATCATGATTCATGAAATCCAAGGTTCAATCTTTCCAACGATTATGTTGCTACTACTAAGTTGTCATTCAGTGTGCAGCTTCTTCTTTTTTTTGTTGCTGGTTACACAGTACAAAGCGCTTTTTCAGTTCCCTTTGCATATCATTTTGATGTAATGTACATTTACTCACACTTAAATCATCTCTACTTCTTTACAGATGTTCAATGACTGTTCGTTAGATTGAATAACTACAAGCTTCCATGA
Source organism: Brachionichthys hirsutus (assembly GCF_040956055.1). NCBI lineage: Eukaryota > Metazoa > Chordata > Actinopteri > Lophiiformes > Brachionichthyidae > Brachionichthys > Brachionichthys hirsutus. The sequence goes on from NC_090899.1 coordinate 11,236,340, forward strand.
AATATTCATCCGTCACCGTGACAATTATCTTTGTGTGGGTAACTACAAGGTCATAATCTTTCATTAAAATGATCCCCTGATATACAAAAGTGAATTAAATTTGAATGATGTCTAATGCGAGCCTCGGAAAATGTTAAAATATTTTGCAGGATGTTGGTAGCATGTATTTACACTGATATGGAAGTCAGTCGATTCTCCAGTGGTTCCTGTTACAGAGCTAAGCTGGGTGTCCAGCTTCAGTCGGACGTGCTCCCTTTTTGTGCACACACCATATTGAATCAGCCTCGTGCAGCATAGCCAATTCCTTCTAAATTGGGTGGAAGATTCATACATTTCTCTTTACTGAGTATATGGATTAGGTGCCACAGCAAACACAGTGAGGCAAGCCTCCAAACAGCACCCTCAGACAATTTCTAGAGGTCCTGGAGAGAAAATGACCAAAAGAATGACTGATTTCAACACTGACAATGGTGTGGGAATTTATTCCAGACAAGGATAAGCAATGTTGAAAAATGCTGACATTGAGAAAATTTACAACTGCTTGGCCTTGGATGGGCTTGGGGTGCATTAACCTGATTCTATCTAAATCATTTACCCGCAGGCCATCATGCCCTTACTATGGCTCTTATAAGCTTGCTCTCTATCATATTGCAAGAACAGGCATCCAAATGGTGTAGTAACTTCCTGCACACGATTTGGGAGAGGAGATTTTAACGATGGGTAATAACGCGACTCTGGAGCTTCTTCTGTTTGTGCATGTGAGCATCCCCGCTGCTGGTCAGGGTCTCATCATGAGACTCAATGAGGAAACAGTGGGTGTGCTGCTTTGATTTACACAGCACTTGTCATGCATGGTGTGTCTGGTCCAGGTCACAGGTGGAGGCAGTGAATCATTGTGCCAAAATGATGTGATTGAGTGTCAGTGGGCTGGCTGCTTCCCTCAAAGGAAATAAATTGATGGCAAATGACAAGGTTCAGGGCCCAGGTATCAACACTTGCTATAATAAAATGTGTGTGGAAAGAGAAAACAGCTGCAGGAAAAAACTTTAATACATCTTTTTTTTTCCTTTAAAGAACTTCTCTACCTTTTTTAATTTGCCGTAATGTGTCTTAAGTCAATAAATAACCTGTTGGCTGATGCTGCTAAAAGGTCTCTCTGATCTGAGTGAAACCAAATTAAGAAACGGTTAAGTGAGTAAGTATTTCATTTTCTCAAGATTGGAGCACTTAAATGTTAATGGCTGATGTGGTTGTTTTCTGGTCTACACAGAGACGACATCAGGAAGTCTGCATCCTCTAAATGAACAAATATGTTGGTACTAAGGGTGGAACAGAAATGAATGTTTATGACATGAAGACAGATGTAATACTATCTTCATTATCTTTGCATTGGCACCTCTCTGGATGCACCTATCACCTTTGAAAGGGAAGCCCTGAAGATATGTAGAATGGGATTGAGCCGAGGACATAAGGAAATGATGAGCAATGATCAAATGTTATTCAAAAACCCGGTGGGGAAATAAAATCAGTGTCAGAAGTGTAACAAAAGGACTGAGGATGGAAAGAACGACTGAATAGCTGAATGAATGCTAATGTTTACCTGTGAGAAAGAAATATTCAAATGCACATCAGTCATTCTAAGGACACAAGCTGAGACCCTGGCAGGGGTGCATGATTGAATATCAGAGGGGAGGGGGCTATCGGCATTTATCTTTGAGCGTCACAGCTGGGAGATAAGGTGCACTTTAATTGTGGGTCTATCTGTTGTAAGTCGCAATCATCCCATCAATCACTGTATCCTGGATAAACTTGGCATCTCAAGACTTTAAAAGAGACGAGCTGATCATGAATTATAATAAATTATGCTGCTTGGCATTTTCTCATTTTCTTCATTAGGAAGAAAACAAGATAAGCCACCCAAAAAAGGAAAAAGTGCAGCATTTGAAGTTCAAGGTTTCATCAAGGATGATAGATAACAATGAATAAAAAGCCACAAGCCGATTTAAAAAAACAGCATTGGGGTAACTGGAGGTCACAAGCTGTATGCGTGCTCCAGAACAGCCAAACTACAAGTGTGGTCTGTGATCAGAAGACACTCACTATAGATTATGCAGTGCTGGTATCTGATCCTGCTCTTGATTGACCAGAATCTGCTGAAGATATAAGACCGTGGGGTACAGACTCCAGATGAGATGAGATTGAGGACTACTTTCAAGATAAGATATGTCTAATCCAGTACATTTGTTCTAAAAATGTCTCAGTGTTTTTTCATAACTTGAGTTCTGTCTGAGATTTTTAAGTATGCTGGAACCTCTTGAGGACAGCGCACAAAATAAAAGCTATACCAACACATTATTGACGTTATCACATTTGAAGTTGAACAGCTTCCCATTTACACTTCCTGCAGATAGTGAGCAGCATTAGCATTCATCTGGAGTCCTACTTCTGGACCCAGTCCAATATATTCACTCTCCATTTAGAAACGTTTTTGTCTCCGACTCCTGAGGGGAATCTTCAGCTGTTAATTCCTCCACTAAGTTCAGCAGCCAGTGGCAAACTTTCTCAGTGGCGCAGGGGTAGAGAGGGTCGTCCTGTGATCGGGAGGTTGGCGGTTCAATCCCCAGCTCAGGCACACGTGTACACTGTCGTTGTGTCCTTAGGCAAGTGGGTGCATTTTGAATAAAAAAAAACAGTCACGTTATGGACCAGAAAACCTAAAACAAGCAGCCTCTTTTGAGGAGAACTGCAGACAAGGGTGAATAATCTTTGCATATTCATCAGTGACTCCTTTTGCATTTCAAGTACCCGATTGAGACATTGTTAATAAAAAAGACTTTTTAAACACTGTTCATTCATCCGTCCATTTTCTTGTAGACGAGACGACTTCAGCCGTCTCTTACAAAATCAGCACCGAAATGAAGACAGAATTTATTATGCGCAGCAACAAAGGCCAAAAGTGAGTATCAATGACAAAGAGGGAAATCCAAGCAAAAGATTACACAGAACATGTGATTGATCTTCAGCGGAAGGGCATCCAGTACACTTGTCTCAGTGGCTTGAGGATAAGACAAGACATAAGTGATAGAGTGAGATGACAACAATGCACTGTAGCCTTGCCCGAGGCCCGCAGATGTATGTGACAGACAGGGCATCATGCTCCAAAACCCCTCTTGAAAGGCTTCTGCTGCTGTTGTTGTGGAGGATTAAAGGAGCCTCATAATGGCCTGTGGGATTTGTGCCACTGCCGGGTGACAGCCATCGAATTGGGTGGCGAGCAGCGACGAATTGCAGCTAGAACACAGCACTCAATCTATACACTTGCCAATCACAGCAGAGATCTATTGGCTCGAGATAAGAAAAATATAGAGCCGCTTCAATGACAGGTGGAGCGTTTCGCTGCGTGAAGAAATGCATTCTGACGTTAACCCTTCAGACTTGTGTGAATAATCCCATAAACGCGGAATTCCCCAACCATACCCACAACGTTTCCTACAACGGCATATGCCTCCCTCTGTGCTCTTGTTTTGGGGGATTTGCAAGATTATTTTTCCACAGGAACGATTTTACATCCTCAACAGCTACTCTGTACAGGATCTACAGTTGCCATGGCAATATCTGTGGCAGGAAAGAGAGAGCGAGAGAGAGAGAGAGAGGGGGGGGGGGGGGCGGGGGGGTGAAAAGTATTCAGAGTTGACAGGGAAATAACTGGTTTCATTATATTCAGCCATTCTCTCTATCATCAATGACAGGGCAACGGCAGGCCTGCAGAAAGAGCTTGTGTTTGAGTGGTAATAAATGACTGCTGGGGTCAGGGCTGTGCAGGCCTCACTCCCTGATTAAATGAGACCAAACTTATATCCTCTTTGACATCTACCAGCCAGCTCCTCAGGAATCTGATGGCGCAGAGACAAATCCCATAATCCTAATTAAGTATTTCCTCCTATTGCAGTGTACAAAACGCTTCGCTGTTTACAAAGCTAGAGCCCTGATTCACTTCCAATGCCCAGCGCAAACACAGTTTAGAGTCATCAGCAAAAGCTGGGGAGAAAAGTGACACCTCAAACAGTGATAATGGAATTTTTTTTTATTGGGATAGCAAATTAAATCACCTCGGAGAAGGAACTGGGAGCTTTAATCAAAGGTACTGCAACAGCGTAGCACGGACTGTCTGTATTCCTGGTGGGTGAAAACATTTTGTCTCATATATGCGGATGTCATTCTCATTTTACTGACACCCAGTCGTCTCATGCTCAATTGAGCAGGATAGTGAGGGGGGAGATAATCGCAAATACAACTGCTGCTGTGGGTGTATTTCTTCCAAACAGTTTAACATTTCAAAAATGAGCAGCATAATGAAACGAAGACGCTCTGTTCTTGTGAAAATCCACATCGAAAGTGAAGGATCTGGTCTGGACATATGGAGGGATGCAAAACTGTTTCATCATAATCCTCCTGGTGCATTTATACAGCTTGTGCTCATCATGGCAGGATGCAATTAATCCAAAGTGGTTGACACTGCTTTTACCTGCAGAATATTTCATTGCAAGCAGATATATTTTAATCCTTCCCTCCACTCAGAGGTGTATTTGACTTGTTGGAACATGACTGGGATGTTTGAGCCTCACTATCCAGACTGATGCATTTGCAGCATTTGATATCAGGCGGCTTTTTTCCACATTCATCTGGTGGACACTGAGGTCATTTTTAAAGAGATTTTAAGCCGTGCATGCAGTCGCAGGTTATAGTGACATGCATCACAACTAGCTGGGAAGCAGTGGCGGTCCAAGTGTGCATCTTTAAAAGTGTGGAGGTGAAACGAGAAACATAAAAACTAATAATGGAGGATGAGGAGAAAATCATGTGTCCAACATTAAACATCCACAATAAAAAATAATTGTGTAATTAAGCTTTAAATAAAGGTAGATGTAGTTTTAAGGATTTCAAAATTGCATAGGCTGTGCATGAGTCTTAGTAGCAAACCTTTTTTGTTCTCATCTGAACTGATTTCATTTACGGTAATGCACTTAGAAGTAACGGCACATGCTTAATAGAAGTTTTACACTTTTCTTACATCTTTTATTTTTGCATGGATATGTCAAATTGAAGCGCATTAAAAAAAAAATAACTTTTTAACGACCCTGTAAGTCTCGGTTAAACATGCACCAGTTAAATAATTTGTCATCCTGATTAACATGACAATATTTAATGTCACAATTAATGTGACCGTGGAATAACAAGTACCGGTAATCAAAAGGCCATTTTGATTATCATACAGCTCCACTCTATTGCCCTTGAGCCCCGCCTTAAATATAAGATGAGTGTCTGTCACTGTGTTTGCACTCTGCAGGGGCAACTGGTAGCTCTTCACGCAATGCCTTTAGTTGTGTTTGGGCTTTAGTGAAGTTTGTAATTCTTCACACATCTCAGGATTAAGGACTGTGACCCAGTCGGCCCTCAAGGGCAACGTCGCCCTGCGGTGCTGCATCGCAATTAAAAGCAAGATTCAACTTAAGCAGAAGCCACTAATAAAGCACCAATCAATGTCTGACAAAATGCTTCACATCAGTCGACACATCAATCACAGGCACAGGTGAAATTGTTAACGAAGATAATACTGCAATTCATAAATATCACCTGAGTCCTCTGTGATGAATTAATATTTACCATCCTGTTATCATTCTGGGAAGGAATCATTTCCAGCTCAAGTATCTCTGTGCGTCATGCTGGTCGACTTAATTATTGCTCATGACAGTGTGTTGAGACAAGGAGCACTACTACTATCACTTCACCAGGCGATGCTGATGACAAGTTGAATAACGTCACCTTCTGAATTAGATGCTGCTGCTTAACCACAGGTCAAAGAAAAAGAATTGTGCAAACGGCCAGATAGAGCCTCAGCGTAATTATTCTACGATGAACTGCATGCTGGCAGCTTCTTTATTAAATGGAGCAAGAGGAGTCATCATTCAGCTTTGTGTTGTTGGGTACAGAGGATGCTGGCAACAACCTCTGCAAATGAGCGGCGCATTTATTACTAGGAGTAATTCAGAGAGGAGCATCAGCTCAACGGCTTAGTTACATTAGAGGTTTAGCCGATGCCCTCGTGCATAAGGATTTAGACGACAGGCACGCTCAACGTTGCTGCCGCCCTGAAGTTGTTTCCTTAGACGTCAGCAGAAGTGAGTTTTTTTATTGAGCCACTTTTATTCTGAAAAGGTAGATAACTAGCATCTTCCCTCTGGACTTAGATTACTACATCATGAAATTTAAAACAGGTTCACTTTAAAGTTTTAGATTTAGTTTTCAATAATTGGACTTTTAAATTAACTTGAACAATTTATAGTATACCTGAATTTCAGTAGGGGATGAAGTACAAATACTCCCGGTCAAATATTATTCCGATGCAACTGAAAGTTGGTCGACCACCACCACCAAAACTGTCAGCACCTAAATGAAATTCTTCACCTTCAAAAATAAATCCTTGGTGATTATTCAACTTCTTTTTTATGTTTTTTTGTGTGATTTTGGATCACCATGGAATGGTATGCGGGCACAGATACTCATTGATTACAATAATAATTCACACTGGTGATCCTCTCACTTTATACAAGTAAATAGCAAAACCGTTGACATCCTACTAGCAGCTACTGTTTAGTGTGAATTAGCAGACATTAGCATGCAAACACTGCATATCGTGGTAAACCTATCAACACACCTGCATAACAACTTGGCATTGCCGTGGTAATTTTTCTTAGGATGTTGCAGAAGAAAAAAAGACCTGAGTTGCTTGTATGTTGCAGACTACTTTAGTTCATATCAAATCAAAACTTCTGCTTCAATAAACCCATAAAAAAATAAAAAGGTGTATTATATTTAGCACTAAAGTAATTTTAAGTCCCTTGTTGGACATTTATCCCCGTCACCAAATAATGTATGGGTATTTGTCAATTACAGACACGAAGCCAAATGAGAAAATCCACTTTAGTGCATATTCACGTAGTCTTGTCGCTGCAGCATCTGCATCTCCTACAAATGTTGCCTTGAAAATTCAACAACAAAATAACTTTTGGCTTCCTAAAAATAAGCAGGTGCTAATTGACAGCTGTGTGGCAGATTCTGTCATGTAATTTCACCTCAGGGAAGGTGAAAAAAAAAAGATTGAATCAAGCATCTATTAGTGCAGCATGACACTGAAGGACAAATCCCGTAATTGGTGTTTTAACTTTTACAGGGGTATATATCACTCCATGAAAACACACTTAAAAAAATCTACTAATTATTGGCTTCACTTGTTTTAACTGCAAGACAAAAATTGTGTAGCAATACGGTTTTGCAGTAAAATATTTTGCAATAACAATCAATAGCAGCAACTCCAAAAACATTAGCAGAGTCAGAGAGGACACAGAGATGCAAGACATTTATTTAAATGAAAATCAAGAGACATTAAATATATTTTATATCCAAGATGGGGCTGGGAATAAAAACAATGTATTCCTCCAGTTGTTGCCAAGATCGCCGTGCATCTCCGTCGCCTTCTTGTCAGATTCCGCTAGTTGTTGCCTTGCAGAGCTTCCACCATGAACAGCTTCCCGAGGTTCTGAGATGTGAGTTCCTTCACGTTCTGGCAGTAGTTGTTAACTTGCCCTGTTGGAGGATTGCCAACGGAATGCAAGCACCCCCACACAAGAACACAAACGCACACACACAGAAATGTTCATACATACAGACACAGGGTGGGGGTGGGGGGCAGAGCAAAACATCAAATTAGTGGGGAACATGTAGAAATCAAATCTGCTGCTGTCTAAAGGTGTAGGAGAGCTGAGAGAAAGGGGCAGGTCAAATGGGGGATTGAGCCAAAATAATGTCATTTTTAAGATAGTGGCAGAGATAATTACCAAACAGAACCTGAGCTCCTGTGGGAGAAGCAGAGGTGGCTGATCGAGTCTGGAATTTGTGTGTGTGTGTGTGTGTGCGCACGTGCCTGCAATAAGCAGTGTGTCCATGCGTGGTGGGGGCTGAGGAGGCTTGAACATTTTGCTGATGTCCTCCTCCAGCAGTGGCGGCTCCCCTCTGCTCTGCCGCTGGGCGTTCTCCTGCTGCCGCCTCTGGACGTACTGGAGGGAGGAAAGGAGAGATTGCAAAGGGAGTAGATTGTTAAGGAGAAAATGGACATGGGATGAAAGGAAATAAGGAAAAGAGTGGGAGACGAGAGTATCGGAAAAGAAGGAAAAGTAATAAGAAAGAGAGATATAGTTTGAGATGTGAAGATAGCAGCCAGTAGGGAGAGGAAACGGAAGAATGATAAGCAAAGGGCACAATAACAGAGAGGAAGTGAGATGTAAAGACATATGGTGATGAAAGAAGCGATAGGGGAGAAAGATTGTTATAGTTATAAGTGCTGACAGGGATGGAGTGATTTGTGAAGGGCTGACAGTCAGTAAATCAGTGAGGTCTCTGGAGAACCTAAAAGCCTTAATTTAGAAAGACGGAGGACAGACTGGAAAAGACCGGTGGACTGGAACAACGAGCGCTTTCATCCAGACATCCCTCGTCTGACTGAAGCTGGGAAAAATGAGTGAGATAGGCGAAACGTGAAAAGTAAAACGACTTGTTTAAATGAGCCGTTATTCCTTAAGGGTTTTATTCCAATAAGTCACAAATCTAAATGATACGGAGCACAAATTACAGACAAGAAAACAGAAATGGAATGGTCTGCTCTTGTGCTGTACTTTCTATGTTTATTCCAGGCTTAGACGTATAAAGATTAAAGTTTGGACACACTGTCATTCAGTGGTTTTTCTTTATTTGTGTTAGTTATTATTGTTAATTAATTTCTTTAAGTTTTGCTGTGTAACTGTTGCACAATTTTTAGAAAGGAAGATACTTGAATTTTAAAATGTTTCCGACACGGATAGGATTGTGGGAAACTTTAAAAATGGGCTGCAAAATATCCTGTAGTGTTCTACATTTGCTGTTGTTGCCTCGGTGCCTGCATGCGTTAGTTTTACAGACGGCGGTGATTTCTAAACATTTTTCTGTAGTTTTCTTCTTTTTTTTTTTTTTTACTCCTCTCACCAGTCTTCCCAGGGCCGGATGCAGAAGAAGCATATTCACAGCATGCTGCTTGAACGGCCATACTTCATGCTGGGAATGATGTTTTTCTGGAAGTGCCTTGTGCTTGGCTCCAGTATGATGGGTAAAAATGAATTTTGTGTCTGGTTTATCAGTCTCAACAGAACAAACTCTGTTTTTAGAAGCAGGGCCAAAGTTGAATGGGGTCCAATGGGGTGTCGTGGTGGTTGTCGTTTGTTTTGTTTGTTTTCTGGTAATGAGTCTTGGTGTTGATATCATGGTGATTTTGTTGGTCTTCTCGATTTATCAGGGTCTGTTCGGGCAGTCTGATCAGGACTCATTAGCCGCAGCTACCCTTCCAAGGTTTTCAAGTGTTTATTTGCTGCTTGCATTTAAAAAAAAAAAAAGCGCCACAGAAGTAATGACTTTGAAACGGTGTTGTCTCGTCTAATGATAACTGAATCGTCTCATTAACCAAAATCCCCTTTCTCTGTTCATAAAATTAACACTATCTACTCTGCAAAGTGTTGCATGCACCTATGGCTTGGAAAGAAAAAAGAACATATAAATTCTAAATTGTGAGGAGCAAAACCTACACTTCCTGTTATGAAAACTTTATTGGACGGATTGTGCCTGGCAACGAGCTATTAGTCGAAATCAGAGAACTATAAATGAAAAATGGAGTTCTCTCTGATTGGCATCTTTTTGCTACTTTCTATAATGATTAATGGGGTTCCATTTGTCGGGGAAAGAGCCGGGTCAATATCACAAGATTGCATGCAGCAAGCACTGGAGATATCTGAACAGTGTAGAGGCGACTCAGATTCTGTGTCTCTGCATGTGTTGTTTGTTTACTGTAGAAAACGTGAAAAAGGTAAAGACCGTTTAACGAGTTGTCGGCATGATATTGTGTATTAGAGGGCATGCATGTGAGGTTTGAAGCTTGGGGCTGTGATGAGGGATGATGGATCATAACGGCTGTAGTGTGGGTGATTGTCCCGGGGTTGTGTGGTGACGTGGGCGTTTGTTTCTTTGTGGTCCAAGTTGCGGATGCCTGTTATGCACATGGTGGACCTACCTGTGGCCACAGATGCATGTTTGTGTTAAGCCTGTGTAATGCTTGTGGTTTCACCGGAGGAACGGTGACTCAACCCGTATTCTTGTTCAGACAGTTCAGCGTTCACACTTTCTGAAAAATATCGGAATTATGCAGTTGTGTGAATGCAAGAGTACGGTAGGTTTGTGGGTGTGCAGTTGCCGCTCATCAGTGATTCATCTTGGATGTCAACACAATCATTTTATCGATGGGGGTGTGCAGCGCTTTCTGTTTGCATGCGCTACAGGATCTGGCCGGTGTTGAAGATGCAGAATGTTTGTGGCTGACTATTCATCTGTGCATTCTGTTCTGCTCTTTTTTTGCGGGGGTGCTTCTGGAAATGTATGCGCTTGTAGGCGGTGTGTGTATTTGTTAAGTGTGTATTTGTGCACCAGGACCAGTTGTCTTCCCAACAGACAGACAACAAAACGAATAATCATTCATGTCTTTCCTCTCCTGCTCTTTACAGTTCCCGTGATGGTTATGATGCATCAATCCACATCACAAAAGAGATAAGCAGGAGTTCAGACTAAAACGTCCTTTGTCACAGCGATATAAATGGCCGTCTTGTTGATGTATTGCTCTTGGCGATGCTGACAGTGATTCACTAAGTCCTGTTTGAGTGACAGATCGAAGGGTCATCAGATCAAAATATACGATGCAGAAATGTATAATGCTGGAAAGTGATCATGGTCGCATGTTCTCTCCTGACAAGTGTGCCGAAAACAACACAAACATAAGATACAAAGTTGTCGACGAGACTTCTGAGCTGGCATGTATTTTAGTGACAGTTTTAACTTTTCATTTAAGCGGGATGATCCAGGATGTTTTGGACATGTGACCACATGGCACCCCCCCACCCCACTGAGGCAACGAAGTGACCTCATTCAAGTGAAGTTCTTGCCTTTACACACAAACTCGAAAGCTGGGACAGTGCCATTCAAGGACCTTGTGTTGCAAACGGATACAGCCTTGAAAAGGTAGCCAGCCAGGAAAACCTCAGCGTTGTGCAGATATCCTTTGATGCAATATAAGTGGCAAACAGGTGAAGCAAGCAAAACTCTTCAGGATACAAAATGTGCTCCAGGAAAGGGACAATATCATCCATAGTGCAGGACTTGCATCAGAATCCTTCCGAGAGTATGTAATTACATGCTCACCACATCACACCCACAGAGCTGAGGCTTTGAGAAGCTAGACATTGTAAATGTTTGTGTGTCTGTATGTGTGAACAGAGCACTGAGCAGCAAAGCAATATCCATATGCATCAATGTGAGCGTAGCTGTTAGATGGATATGCCATAGATGTTATATATTAAGGTGCGAGCCCGGATTACTTTTGTTCTGTGGGTGAGTTAACTGGCTTGCTGTGATTATAGCACATACCGACGGTCTCCACAGCTGAAACAAGTCCAACTGCTGCCTCCCTGCAGAGTTCCTGGCTGCGTGTGATTGACCCTGTGTCTGTATGTGCCGATTGTGACTCTTTATACGCAAGATGGTGTTTGAGCCGTTGCTACTTGCTCTCTCCCCCGCCAAGTCTAGATGTGGTTTGCACTTTAGTTAGTGAAAGCTGTGTGGATGCAAGTTACCTGGTGCTTCTGCTGCTGAACCTTGCTCACGTTGCGGCTGTAGGTGTTATATTTGACAATGTCTTGGCTCATGTCATCCACTCTGTCCATCAGAAGCTGAAGGCTCTTCTCCAAGTGGTTGCTGGAAGAAAAACGTCAACATGTCATTCCCAAACCTTTGCCGTTTTCGTGGAGTCAATTTTTAGATAGACCCTCCTTCCTGCAACACATCACTGCAGAAAGGCCCGTTCCCTTTCAAGCAACAACTATTAATGCAAAGCAGCTGTAAGACGTCCCTTCGGATAACTATTGTGGCAGCCAATAGAATGCTACATCCAATTTTTTTGACAATCCATGTTTGCCATCCAGTCTGACCTCATCTGTGAGTTCGCCTCCTTCGAGAAATATCGCACTGTGTATCCCGAGACATATGAAATGAAACATGTTCCTCCAGGGATCTGACGGCATTCAGACCTCAGGGCACTTCTTCCTCTCCCTGTGCTACAGCTCTGCTCTGGAATAACATCCCCAGTGTTTTTTCCCCTGCACTGCTATGTTGAAACTCAACCAACATTCCTCTTCTCTCTCCCGTGAGCTCAGTGGTTAACAGGATGTCTCGCAGCTGCCTTAAGTTCTACCTTGATAACTACAAGCATGTTCCATCTCAACTTTCCTCTCTGGAGTTATGTTGTTTCATATGTGAATGTCTGGGTGCTGCATAATACACCATAAAGTGTGAGAAAATACATGCCGTTTATTTCAATGACAATTGTGACCGCAAACACTGCCAACACTGTTCTGGCTGTGAGCGCACTTGCATTGGTTTGTGTGTGTGTTGCTTTGTTAGCATGATTGTGTGGCGGAAGAGTCATTTGGATAATTTTGACACACTCTGCTGTGAGATTTTTAATTTAGTCATTTTATAAATCAATCAGCTGACTTTGGTAGCAAGCTAAAAACAATCCCGTCTAAAGATACGTTGCCCATCCTCAACTTCCTCCACTCAAAGTCAAAAGAAATGTGTGTCCATGTACACAGATGCCCTTCACAGCCAGAAAAAAATGCTCTGAATGTAAGCAAAATAAAACAAAATGCACCTGTGTTCAAATGTGCCTTAAAAAAAACACAATTGCATGCACAATATTTTGTTTCAAACATGCAAATTTAGAAAGCTAATCTTAGAAACTATGTTTGAATGAACCGATTTACAGAGACACAAATACACGTGATTACATGTCGAAAAAAAATAATGATGCAACCATGTACGTGCTGATAACACTGCTGATTTATTATATTGTTTTCACATGCCTTTATTATTGCCTGTGAATGAAATCAAATCCTCGACCTAAGTGCCAATCTGCTACCCATTGTCTCTCCACAGTTTAGATTTGCACGACCATCCTTTTTGCCCATGAGGAGTTTATCAGTGTGTCAGGCCTCCATTGTGGTGTCAGAGCTGTAAACATGAAAACTGATGGCCCAGGACCAAATCTCGCCATAACACTTCCCCCACTGTGTCCCTCCAACTGTGTCAAAATTGATTCTCGCCGACAAAAGCCCATTTTAAACTATTTCATCAAGCATTATTGTAGCTGTTTTGTGTGGGGAGCATTCATAATATATGCAAAGGAAATCGTTTACTCAGAGTGGGATCCTTGAAAACATCTGTCGTTTTTGTACGTGTCAAGAAGTGTGTGTGAAAGAGAGAGTGAGCGAGAGCGAGAGATATTCAGTGCAATAATATTATTGCGTATTCTTAATTTCTTTTGTAGTTGCCGTTACTGACGGAGGTACAGCAATGACAGTTAAAAATAGTCAACCTATTTGAACCGACTTCGGTGATCTTTCAGACTTCTGCAACAACTGGCAGCACTGCAAAAATTGCACGTTCAATAAAACAACCTACCGATACTTTACACAGCGTCTGGCCGCACACTCCAAAGGCGTTTAATTATTCATACAGGTCAGAGAGCCGTACAATCAATCATGCATTAGAAATCAAAATCTACTGGGGGGGGGCTTTCCTGTCATCATAGATTCTTCTTTCCCGTCAGGTTCAAAAACGTCCCATTCAGTATGAATGTGTGTTGTGGTCAGCTTTACACAGGACAAAAGAGACAAACACTAAAACTGTATTCACTTAGGAGCAAACATGAAATGACATTCAGTAAATTGAAAGTTCAGAGGGGAGTTGTTTAATAAAGCTGCCAAGGAAGTGACTTCCATTCTTGTAATGAGTGCTTTAAGTTGATGAAGCCTTTTTTAACTGATGGGCAGGGACATAATATGGATCCGTGCCTTGCTTCTGTGGCAGAGTAATGTGTGTTAAATAGGACAGGAAATGGCCTCGACCTAACATTGTCCGAACTTAAGTTTAGAGTATTACCTGGGGGACGGGACATAAAACAAAAATATATGCTGAAATCAATAGTTTTAGACGGATTTATTATGTGACTTAGAACAATATAGCAAATTAACTTTGTGTTTACTACCAGATCCAGGGAAGAAAGTATTTTCAAAGCCCATCCCATTGGCTGTCGGTCTGTCAAAGGTCCTTTTGGAACAATTCATTTTATTTTGAGTCTCGACAACATTTGTCAAAATCTTCGGTGACCCTGCTTCCATTTGTGTCTCTTCTCACCTTTCTCACTTGCCTCATTCCCCTCAAAGCTAATGTGCTCATTAAACAGCCACCCTCTCCCCACACTAGTTGCCCTTACTGAGTACGCATCATCAGGGTCGAACAGAAAGCTCCGTTTACATGGCCATTCCTTGCCCAGCATTTCTATGCAGAAAGGCAATTACATTAATCAGACGGCCGGTAATGGACTGGTGACTTGCTTATTCTAATAGAGCACACAGAAAATATGAGCTGGCTTATAAGCCGATCTGCTGTGGATATATTTTGAGGCTGGCGAAGACCATGTAAGATGGCCACCACACACAGAAGGCTTCGTGGCCTGCCATAAATAAAGGCGAGTTTGTAACACTTCATTTGCTGCGTGGCATTTCACTGCTGTTTGGGAGGAAAATGGGCAAGCAACATAAATTAATATTCATGCTATCCGTCACCACGATCAACAACATCATCCGTAGTAGGAACAACTCTGTTTGCTGAGAAAATGCATTCACTCCGCCGTAGACGACATTGACAAATTGTGCCGCCGATTGGAAAATGAGACAAAAAGGGAAAACATTAAATAAAACTCATTACCATTATCTTTTTCTTGAAGGGGTGGAAATGACAAAAGGGTGGGGCTGTCACAGTCCAATACAATAACAGAAGCTGCATAGAAATCAAGCAACAACTCACACAACAGGAAACTATTTCATTATGGCCGACATGCCATCGATAGTCGTGACGGCAAACTTACGGCCGACGGCCCAGGCTGCTGCTTTCTTCATTTCAGGTCATATCAAGCGCGATGTTTCAACTTTAGAGTAGACATTTGGAAAACAGATCAATATGCAAGGAAAGCCAGGAATCCCACTTCTGTGCATCTGACAATCTCTAAATAATGACTGTGCTGCTGCGCCGCTCGGTTGGCCAGGTGCATGCTTTTGAGCCGTTTATAGGACGCTTCTTTTTTTATTCATGACTTGTCTTAAAGGAGAAAAAAGGCAGTGACTCCTGATGTGCTATACTGCCATGTACAAGTAAGAGCAGTGTGTGCATAAGTGTGTAAATCAGCACATTGACTTGTTATTGTGCTAATTTCTCACACCTGCCCATGGGAAGCTTGCCAGCTGTTGTTCCACTTGCACCGGTTTATCTCCATAAATGATTGCTGATAAATTCTCCTGAGACTGATGCCGAGTGCCTCTGAGATCTAAATGCTAGACTCAAAGAGTCAGTGAGCTGATACTTGTTCATATTGTGTTCACTAGGGATGGAATACAATGTTTATTAGCAGGCTCTCTTTCTGACTAAATTTGCATTTAAATTTTTATGCATTATTTATTGTGGCTAGGTCTGGATGAGATGTACTGAATAAATATCTAATTCTAAGACAAGGGCACTTTTTCCGCATGAGGTCACAACAGCTGTGGAAGGGTGCATGGCTTTGTGTATTTTAATGAAAGCTGTGTGGGATACTGTGTGGGCCTCTTTTATACAGCCGGTTCAAGGGGGCTGGTGCATCTTTATTCCTTCCAAAAGTTCTGTGTAATTGTGGCACAATCTCTATGGGAAATAAAAGGGCTAACGTGTCCTCACTCATCTGGCGGATTGATATTTGTTTTAAAGGATTAGGATGTTATTTATATTTTCATTACAATCATTGGATTCCACGGAACTGCAAACAGTCTTTTGTGCCTCTTGAACGGTTAGCCCTTGTGAAAAAGATGATATTTTTCACTTGTGATTTCTGCAATCAATAACAGATGTAAAAGTGTATATAAAAACATAACCGTGTGCTTCAACCTGCAGCTGATGTCAGATTAGCGTATGGTGTCGTTTCAGACTAAATTAAAATTGCTCTGTTTGATGTAGTGAATGTGTGTGTGACCCGTGGCAATATTGTGACACTTTTGTGCATTTTTAATTGGACGTTCAGTTAAAAAGAAAAGGCACAAAAGCCTAGAAGTGTTTCTAAAGAAAACACATTAATATTGCTTTGTGAGTAAATCTAAGACAAAATACGTCAATAGGCTCGTATTCTTTTGCACAAATCTGGTACACTAGAAGTTTGAAAGACACAGATTAATGCAGAGGTGTTCCCTAATGTCAAATCAATTTAATTTGGAAGCAGCTCTAATTCATACCATTGAAAGCTGCCTCCAGGTTTAAAGAGATACCAAGGCACGGTTTTAAAGCCTGTTAGACGCTTGGAGACACTATTCCTTGAAAGACAAGTATGCACTGTGTTATGTTAATTATGTGCAAATGAATCAAATTAAGGTGACACTTTATTAAACATCGGTTAGTCTGAGATGATGTAATTTCTACCAATAACATTTCATTTGCTGGCTTTGAGTAATTTTCAGACATGCTGAGGTCTGACGGTGAAAGCATTATGGGATGCTGGATCTTATTCAAGAGCTTATGAAACACACACACAGACGTCATCCTGAAGGCAGACGATGCGGCGATGTAAAAGACGCGTGATGACGATGGAGATGCAGCATGAAATTATCGATCAACACGACCGTGGTGTCCACGCAAGTGATTTGGCACGCCAGTACGAGTGGAGTGCATCGACGATATGTACAATCCTCAACAGAAGGATGCTATCAAGAACACAAAGCCTTCCAAATGCATAACTATTATCTCTAAGATTATGTAAGTCTACGTATAAGGTACAATTACAGAATAAAGTGTCTACAACCATCCAATTCTCTCTTCCTCCCCTCTTAATTTATATGGGAAAATGTGATTTGACATACGAGCGATTCGAGTTACGCGATCGGTCCTGGAACTAATTATAGTCATATGTCAAGGTATTACTCTATGATGAAGTTTAGCTCTGTGGACTATTGTGATAACCTCATACAACACACCAGAAGACCATGCACCAATATCTTGGCAGTGTTATTCTCCCCTGAGAGACCTGTTGGAAGCCGTTTATCAAGATGTGCTGTACTTGTGTTCTCCGCCTTCTAACCAAGATGTTTGGCCTTGCGCTCTTTTGGCAAATTCGCTGCATGAGCTCACGTCTGACCTGCTTGAGAGGTTGAGCAGTTCGTGCTTGTCGGCGACCGTTGACTTGTCCTCCAGGTCCCACATCAGCGCGTTGATGAGGTGGGAGTTTTTGATGACAATTGGCACCTCTTCAAACATATTTTCAAATCCAATGCTAGCCTTCTTTAAGCTGGAGAAAAGTGGAGAGAGCCAAAGGAAAAGATAGTAAGTTGCATTTGGGTTTTTTTTGGCAATGAGAGTATAAACATGATACTGAAAGATTAAATACGAGTTTTCATGACTGCCCAACAGCATTTAACATCTCCAAACAAAGCATCATATAAACCAGCCCAGGCAAAGGAAAGGGTTGGGGATATTAATTATGCATTTTATGCATTTGACAGAATTAATTAGCACCACTGTGTTTTTATTGTTCTTCTGCACATAGCCATCTATGTTACATTAAAACTGGAGGGAACATTATCTTTTATTGTTGTCTGTCTGGAACAACAATTGGTTTTAATGGGACCAAAACCGCACTGCACAAAATATTGACGCAGAACACTCCACATAAAAATTAATCTTTGGTGGAAACTAGGTAGAACCATTGCAAATTTAAAAATGTTTAAATTAATAGAGAGGTGCATGGGGTTAATAGTCTGTCTATCGCTAGTTCTAATGCAATTCCGTGTAATTTCACATTTGTTCGAGGGCAGAGATCCCATCAGGTCTGCTTTTGAGATTCTTACAATAAAAGCTGCCTGTGGAGCATTGCACCATTAGAAATTGGTTTGTACTTCTCAGTAAATTGCACCTCAACCACATAAAAGCAAAATGAATAGTGTTGAGCATGTTGCATTTAGATATCTGAAAACCGTTTGATACAACGTGCCCGTATCCTCCAACTCAAGCAAAGTTAGACTTGGTCGCCTGAATGACTTTTTTATGGGTTCTACTGAGAAGTGTGCCAAACGCTGACTGATCTTTAACCACCTCGTCAAGCTACATCGTTGTCTCTCTCTTACACGGACCTGTTAACACAAAATAGAAGTTCAAACTTTGCTTAATGTCGCACATAAATTCAATAGCCCTGACTGACTGCCTCGGTTCAAGCTGTCACTTGTGCACGGCCCATGAGCTACAAATTAATGTCTGGGTGTATAATAGCGGCTTGTTAGATGCATTCAGCTTGTTATGGGATCAATGGCCTTGCTACATTATCTCGCCATTTGCGCCTTAGCAGAAACAGAGTCGTTTGTCATGCTTCCCTATGTAAGTGTAAACAATCGTCTTATTTTGATAATGTAACTTTGAAAATGTCCATCCATCTTCCTTTTTTTTTTTTATTTCTTTGTCCATCCATCTTCCAAGTATGGCAGCAAACGTAGACTGAGGCAAAGGAAAAGGGTCATCTTGCCCCAGAGTCTGAGTGAATTCACAAAAAGCAGTATGGATAATAGTAATCTGCAATGAGAATATATATAAATGTTTTTCTTGTTTAATAAATATTGGCTAAATTATCTATCTGCCGAGCTAAAATATGTCTTGCATATAATGACCTTTCCAAATGCCTGCAAAGCAATCTGAAAAGGCATCTATGAGGAAAACCGAAGGACAGCACACAGAGACAAATTGCTCGACCCTAGTGGACGCTGATGCTCGTCTTAATGCCATGCTCGTTCCAAGTTTGGCCCCACTGGACGGAGCCGAAGGTTGACTCCACAGACCGACTAATTTGATGCATTGCATTGTGTGCTCAAGTGGCGGCTATTGACGACTACCTCTATAGCCTGGCAGACTTGGAGGGCAATTCAAAGGGATGGGTCTATTTAGCACTCGTCTCCGATTGCCTTTCATTTCAAAACAGTGCACCTTATATTCAAAGCTTGTGTAACATCAAATATGTGAATATGAAAGATACTTTCTACACTCATTGTGGTGAATGGTTTAGCATCTTCAAAATAAATGAATTAATGAGTCAAGGAAGCATTATTCAGATTGAGATTTCCAGTCTCCTCTGAAAATAAGATGACAGAGACAAGATTGTTGCTTTGTGGTGATATTGTCCTTTCCTGCTCGGAGCGGGCCTCTTTCAATCACAGGTTTTATTGGGAACACTGATAGCTACAGATTGGAGCTGTAATAAATCATGGGAACTAATGAAAAGCTGCAGAAAATGGGAAGGATCCTGACTCTGGGCCAAACACACAGGGTCAATAACAGAGTGGCTGGAAATAGAGACACACAGGTAGAGAAGTACAGAGGAAACGGGGGGGGGGGGGGGGGGGGGCAGTGAAATGATCCCTTCTTCCTTGAAATAAATGCACTTTGTGGATTTAAAAATGTATATCTGAAAAGGTCGAATGGGCAGGAATTTAAAATATCCCAGACTTCTTCACCAATTACTTGGATTCTTAAGAGTGCGTGTGTGTGTGTGTGTGTGTGTGTGTGTGTGTGTCCATGCATGTGGAATGCCCAAAACCGCCAGGGAAAGAGTACTCTCATTACATTCATTTTTAGCTGCAATTAAAAAAAGGCAATTATGATAAGCCTTGGGGTCAGAAAAACCGAAAACATGGTATACATTCATTTGTAAGGCATTGACAAACTGATCAATCATCAGAATCAATCTCGAACTGCTACTAAAGGCTTTCCTTGTGGACACAACCACATATTTGGATCCACAGAAGCAGCAGAAGAGAATATACAAAGAATTTCAATGTAGTAAGCCATGCTCGTCCATTGTGTTTCTTCATGTGAAAATGAAAACGCATTGCACATTTCTTTGTGCGTTTCTACTTCATGTAAACAGTGACATAAGTACAGTATTTATATTTTTGATTTCATGTTCCGCTATGAACTACTTACCCCTCAGGAGTGAAATCTTTCTCTTTGCAGATCTCCATGAGTTTTGGAGTAAGCCTGTAAGCCTTGAGGGACAGGGAGCCTTGGGCTGTCTTTATCGGGTCTAGAATGATGAGAGTGAGAGAGGCGAGTTGAAAACAAGTACGGTGTATAAAGCTACACTCTAAAGCTGCAGAACAGAACATGTGAAAACAGACTTGCTACAGTTTGTACATCTGTCAGTAAGTTAGTTATCCATGAGGCAGCTAACGTGTGGGAGTGCTTCTGGTGCCATCTGCAGGAAACAACCCAGCCTGAATCTTAGCTACCAATCAGAGCCCAGAAGGGTGGCCATACTTAGAGTGCATTCCTGGCATACATTCTGTTGTTGGTTTCAGGAATATTGAAACCATTTAAAGCTAAATGTTTTTTTAATAGCATAAAATAATATGGTGAATAATGAATGTAACAATTACCATTACCTTCCACTTTAGGCATTTTTGTGCAAATACTTTTAATTATTGCTTTGATGACTACTACTTTTGTATTTTTTGGCTTCTCTAGTGATTGATCATCAAGTCCTTTGCTAACAAAGTCTGCATTATGCAATTTTAGATATATGTTAAGGTTTAATGAATTAGTCTGGCAAACCATAATTCCATGTTATGTTTGAGCCAGAGTTAATCAATTAAATTAGCAGGGAATAATTAAGTCAGGGGTCAATTACACCTTAAAGGAGATTTGATAAACTGAGAAAAGTCTTCAGTTCCTGCCTTCCATACTTTCCTAATCAACAATTCTCCATTGCTAGTTTGTGGGCAAGCTGCTTCCAACTTCTCAAAGTAGCACCAACTGCATGTCCTTGAATGAATTATGTAGCTCTTTTAATGATTCTTGAAGTTTCTGTGTTTCTTTCACCCAGTTTTCTGAAGTCAAAATTGTTGATTTCTCCAAACGACATAAACAGAGGCCAGAACCTGTGCTAACAGGTTTCTAACATGAGCTTATCATGGAGAGCATATTTAACGAATTGGTTTAACAACCCTCTATATCTCCAACCTGCCATTAAATGAATGCCCATTAGCTCACCAGTCAGTATTGGGATTGATTCATCCATCGCCACAAATCGACCGGTGGGCTAATGACAAAGGGACTGGAAAAAAGAAAATCAATTTTCTCTCGCTTTGACTTTAAACAGAGATCATGTCAATTTCCTTTGAGGAGCTTTGATCCATTAAGCACCACATTATTGACTGACATTAACAGGCGCCCTCGTTTAGACTGAGAAGGGAATAATGCCTGAGCGGCCACCTGCTTGGCAGGCCTGGATCACAGGGGTCCATGTGCTCGCTGGACGAAATGGCTCACTGCTTATCATGGATTTGTACCGTCAGAGAACAAGACGGCTCCGGCGTGTCTATGGAGGGATGAGCAGAGCCAGGAGGAATCCTTTGCCCTAGCCAGCAGGAAAACATTGCTGAAAGTGCAGCCGTTTATCGGTCCTTACAGTGATTCAGGTTGCAGCCTTTCTGTGCATGTAAACACTGAGACGTTTTAATTAACAAATATCGTAATTTCATATCAGTGAGGCTTTGAATTACTGCTTGTTACTTATTAAACATTTAATAAAAAAATATATAAGGGAGGAAAACGCGGCACACAGAATGAAACAGACATTTTTTTTCTTGATATCATTAGACTGTTTGATGTCTGTATTTTATTTTGTGTTTCTTCTACTTGAAACCACGTCTTGCCTATTCACTCGAGTCATCCACACACTTAATCTCATACTGTGCTGCCAATCAGATAAATTATTTAGCCTCCATTTGACCAACTGATTGACTTCCCTGCCTGCCTATCCATTGCATTTACTCTGCTTGCATAGTTTCTCTGGCACAGATAGCAAGGCTGAATATAGGTTGTACAAATGCGGCTTCTTTTACAATACATGTTAGCCAAAATGACACAATTTGACTTGTCGAGTACCGTATGTGTTCCATGTTTTAGTTTAATTTACAATTTTGGATAAGCATAAGATCATATTCATAACACAAGAACTCGGGCCTTACGCGGCCTGTACAGAAACACGGTTCAGGTTTGGGAATGGCACTGCTGCCGTTCATCGGTGACACATGCACGGCACTCATCTTTAATTCTCCTTGATGTGCATCGGGTCGCAATAAATACTTCTGCTTGAAACATCAGCCCTCTCCTGAGAATGCCTTACCTCAGCTCTCTTGATTTCCATCACACCAATGACTGTCTGGAGTGTTTATGTTTGAACGGCAATTTATTTTGACAGTGTGGATTTAAATGTACAGTCGTTTCTAGTGACAGCTTTTAATATTGCTGTCATTTAAAGGAATGCTTGCACCGTTTTGCATGAGATTTGTGGATCAGCAATAACAGGCAGCGCTTAAAGCTTTTTACTGCGAGGCTAATGTCATCCATAAGCATCATGTTAGCGGCTACCAGTCACCTCTATGTCTCCCTGTTTCCTGCTTGTCACTGCTTCCATTGCTCCTCTGTTGCTCATTCATGGGCCGCAGCAATGTGCCACCTCCATTAGACATGGCCTCTACTGATGATTGACTGGCAATCAGACGGAAACTTGCACCACCAGTACACACCTGGTTGCCAGCAGCAGGCACAAAATGTTATTTATGCTGATGTTGCATGTGGAAAATATTTGGCCACATGTGATTTTCCACATCTTTATTATTAGAACTCTGCTTGTCATTGTGGATACTTGCAAGTTTCATTTTGAACAGTCACCATTAATTAAAACCTTTGTGCTAACCTAAATTAATCTAATTTAATATCTGTAATATTCTAAACGTCATCATCGCATATATATACTGTTAAAACACAGCTGAACATTGAAAGAATAACAAACTTACTGATAGCACCTCTTATTTTTATACAGGGACAGTGTACAATTAGCATTAACCAAGGAGAGGTGCATTGTACCAGGTTACAGCAAGAATGCTCCTTTCCACCTGTATTCCCTGACCTACCAATTAGGGAGGGAGTAACTCATGCAGACAGGAGGGGGGGGGGGCATGCAAACTCCTCACAGAAAAGCCTAAAGCCCTCAGTAGGATTTGGACTTGACAACTGGAGACCTTCTTGCTGAGAGGTAACAGCACTACCCACTGCGCCGCCAAAGAAATCAACGATTCAATCCCAAACTTGTCCATTTAAAACTGACAAAGTGATAATGATGTTACAAAAGTGTGATAGACTTGGAAAATAAATGTAGTATTTTTGTGATATCAAAACTAAATAAGTATTGCATTTACAACGACCCCACTTTCAATTTCTTTTCACTAATTGGTGACGTTAAAACTCAATCCTGCCTACTGCATCGGTTGTAACGCATCCCACTTGTTTCCGTTTGCTTGATACAGTAGAAGGATCAAAGGGTGTACACTGTGATTTCCTTTTCTTTGTTGCATCACTGGTACAGCAATTCTAATGGATTATAGCTGATCTGATATGTCATGTTAATCAACATTAATACATGTCTGCATCTACTGAAGGAATGAGACATGCAATGAAACTGATTTTGATTGAATTGGGCAACAAATACCAGCAAATATAAAACTGAAAATTGTGTTGCACTTCTTACCATAAATGAGTACAACTGACTCCTCAATGGCATGCTGGTAGCTAAACTGGGAGTCAAGTAGAGCCCGGCTGACAAAGGAGCCATAGTAGGTGGACTGGTACCAGCCCACATGCAGATGGTCGATGTTGACGTGACGCAGAGAACGCATCATCTCCACCTGGTACTGGACTGGAGGCGGAGAGAGACAGGGAGGGAAGGGGGTGGGAGGTGAAAGAGAGAGAGAGAGAGAGAGAGAAAGAGGGGTGACAAACATTCAAATTCAGAATCAACTTCAATCATGTATTTTAATAATCTGAGTATCTTTTCTCCATCTTGAATTGGACACGCTGAATGAACAGAAGGGGGCGTGTGGGCTTGAGAAATACAGTGGAGGAAAAATAAAAAACAATAATGGAGGAGAATCACTCTGAAACAGATTTTAAAAAGGCTTCGTCCTCTATTATCAGGAGGTCGTGATGTATATTTAAAATAAACATCACCAGTTGCCCTTCCATTTATTATGTCAGTAACCACATCCCGGAAGAGGGCGAAAGAAGAAAGGGCAAGATAGATAAACAAACATGCTTCAGCTACTGGGGGAAAGGGCTTGATACATGCAAGGAGAGTCGTTTCATTACCCAAGACACATCCTAAGGATGCGCAGCCGGAAATACAAACAACCTGCCTCACCGGCAGTAAGTAAAAACCGAAGCAAGCGGGTGAAGCAGCATCTCCATGCAGGCTAGCTGGAGGAGGTTGATAAATCATTGTGTTATTGGGCAGCTGTGGCCCCGCAGACCCCAGCCTGTAGAGCACATCCTTCTCCTGTTGGGGTTGTTAAAAGAGAACAAACTGTAGAGGTGGGGAAGCGGAAAGCAGACAAACTTTGTGTGAAAATGCAGAGGAAAAGCATACTTTAAAATTGAGGAAGAAAAGAGAGAAACCAGAGAGGTGGGCTAAAAAGTTGTGTAATGGCCCTTTATTACAAAGGTGACCTTGTGTTTGGGGTTCCTTCTATTGGCTTGAGCCCAGCTCCCGGTGCCGTTATGTAAAGCAGTGGGTGATTCAAGGTAAAATAATATTCCAGCTGATCACTTATGAGCATTTGCCCCGTCACAGTTAACGTGGCAAAACAACTCAGAGCAGCATTACACCAGTTTGCAGTTATGCACACAACACTGACTTACATTTCGAATGAAATATTTAGTCCCACAAATACAATTGAATGGAAAGCTGTGTCCTGACTGGTGCTGTCCTTCTCACTCGCATTAATTTGTTCTGCTGCCTTGGGTTGGGTGCCACACAGAAAACAAATGGTGCTGCTTTGACCACAATTACAAACTCAACACCTGCAAGAATGCAGCATTAGAATGGCAGCACTGAGATGCTGCTTTCAACATACAATGAGGTTTTGTTGAATGCCAACGTCTGGTTTAGAGACCTGGAAGGGGACATTCAGGCAGAAGCTCCATTTACAACCTGTTCCTGCTGGGATGGGCTGGATGAAGCAATCGAGCCATTTAATCTACCGTAATTGCTGAACTATTATGCGCACCTGTGAAAAAGCCGCACCCACTGAATTAAAAAAAATATATATTTTGTACTAAAATAAGCCGCACATATTCGTAAGCCGCAAGTGCATTGAGACAAATGATATTTAACGGAACACGGCTCGTAACGATATCCGCAGCAGGTCTCCAAGGTGAACAGCCTCTGGCATGTTAGAATAAGGGAAGTCGGCAAATCAGATCCGTAACTTCGGGATAAGGATTGGCTCTAAGGGCTGGGTCGGTCGGGCTGGGGTGCGAAGCGGGGCTGGGCTCGAGCCGCGGCTGGGGGAGCAGTCGCCCCGTCGCCCTCCCCTCTCCGCCCGTCGGAGGCTGCGCGGCGCGCGCGCGCCCGCCTGGCGGGGTGTCCCCGTCCCCCTTGCCCCCGTGCCCCTCATCCTCCGTCCGCGGGAGCGCGGTGCGGCAGGGGTGGGGACGCCCGGGAGGTCGAGGGGGTGGGTTCCTTCCCCGCTACGCGGCGCGTCCGACGCCGCGTAGCGGATGGCGGACAGGCGGCGGGGACCGGGTACGGCGGTCCAGCGGCGGCGACTCTGGACGAGCTCCGGGCCCTTCTCGCAGATCTCCCCAGCTACGCGCAAGCGGGGCTTTCCCTCCGGGCGGGCGGGCGTTAATTTTGTAACGAAAATAAATAGTCTTTAACGAAACACGGCTCGTAAAGAAAGTGGGAAAATATACGTAAATTTGCCGCGTCGTTGCATAAACCGCAAGGTTCAAAATATTGGAAAAAAGTAGCGGCTTGTACACCGAGAATTACGGTAGTCTTTTTTGTTTAGTGACTGACATGGTCACAGAGACATAAAGCAGGCAGAGTAAATAGACAAGAGTAAAGGGGGAGAATGGGAGAAAAGGAGAGAGGCTGAGGAAGATGGAATGTGATTTAAGAGGAAAAGAGGAATAGCAGACCATAATTCTCTGGCACGCTGTGTCTGGCATGGTGTGTGCGTTTCCTAGTTGTGATTCTTTAGTGTAGTCGAAAGCCTGCTGGGGGGATGTGTGTCTAGTACATGAATAGCTTGGGGGGGGGGGGGGGGGGGGGGCATGTTGTTTTCACCATTCAGAGACTACCATAAAAATGAAAAGGTGTGAATAAAAACGTGGAATGGATGGGTGGTGAGACAATTTAAGGAAAAATCAAAAGAGAGAGAGATTGAGGAGGGAAATGTTTGTGACCCATTTCGCCCAGCCTGTTCAAAGGGGTAATAGCATGGCTTTATTTCACCTGGTTGTCCTGCATAAAAGGCACAAGTAGAGAATAGGGGCATTGTGGTCCTGAAAACAAGCCAGCAGAGAATGATTCACAGAAGCAAATAAACATCCGTGTCAAATGTAAAAAGGGTGAGGTGGCAGAAAGGGACATAGTTAAGCATTATTTTATTTCAAGTCATATCTCCGTTGCTTACAGAAGGCTGGCAGGCCAATTTGAAATCATACTCTGATCTGGCATTACGTCAGTCAGCACCATTTAATTAGGAGAAAATAAGGCAGTGCCTGCATAATAGTGAATCTTTAGGCCATATTGCAGGATCTCTATGCAAAGGTCTGGCGACAGACTGAAAATGGTCATCCTTTGCTGTGGTCCAGCCACACTCAAAACTCAAAAATGTATTTTGAAATGTCAATGTTACCACTGTAGAGTAAACCAACAAAGTGCATTTCTTGTGAAAACAGGGCAGGAGAGCGTGTTGGACAACAGCTCCGTCCTGGAGCAGGCTGCAAGCCGAACCCAAAGACACACGCACAGCTTGATGAAGAGGGGAGGCGGCATGCCACTTTGCTATTGAATCTGTTCTTCCTCTCTATGCCAATGCGTGCTTCCTCTCAAGTGCTTCAGAAGCATCCATCTGCCCCGACACAAGATCATCAACAATGAGATAGAAGCAAGAAAGACCTCAAGTTCAATCCAACCACCTTACAGAGTTCTTTAAAACCTCAAGGGACTGAGTAAGGTTTGGTAGTGGGTTCCTTTGTGGTTGGTCTAACACGGCTTGTCTCTAGCTGTGCCATTATTTTCTTACTGTTGTGAAAAGGTAATGCATCAGTGTGCTTTTGCAAGCACACAAGAGACAAAGTACAGAAACGGGTATTATGTTTATCATATTTTTTGTTGCTGCCTAACTAAGGCTAAATCACTTTTGTCTTTATAATGTTTCGTTGAAGTAATATATTTTGCTGTTTTTAAGTAACAATTTGTTAGGTTACATCTTTCTCACAGGTTGTGAGTCATTTTCAAATGTATTATTCAATAAAACCGAAACCGAGACTCAAACTCTTTAAGGATGAACCGAACTGATGCTGGTACCGGATACAACTAGTACCAGCATCAACAAAATAAAAATTAGCGCAGGAAAGGTTGCATTAAGTATTCGTTCAGACAGTAAAAGTACAATTCAGCCAGCGGTGTTTCAATTTATAAATCCTGCGGTTTCTCCAGACTCAGAAAACTCTGGTCTGGAAGCTAAGCAGCAAAGTTGCAAAAGCTAACTACACATGCAGACACATAAAATGTACAGAAACATGTTTAATATGTATATTTGCTCATTTCTGCCAACCCTATTGGTGTCTGTTCAAGATTATTTTTGGGAAGTGTAAGTGTGTAAGAGAAGGCGCCAAAAGTAATAGCATGACTTTTAATAAATAAAGGCCGTCTCGGTCATATCAAGGACATTTAAAAATAAAAAAGCTAAATCATATTAAGCTATTTTAGAGGTGCTCTAAATTCACTGTTGAAAGACCTATTGCCCAATAGCAGCAGTTTTAACCTGGGAATAGCTAATTTAACAATTTCATCACGGTGCAGAAGAACCACACCAACTGTTTGCTATTCCTCACTCATCCCTGCTGCCCCGTCGGCTCTCCTACCAATCAATCTGGTTCACGGGGCCAGACATGGAATAAGTCTGCCCATTCCCTTAGCGCTGCTTGATTGTGTGTGCAAGACAGAGGAAAGGGGGTGGTGTGTGTGTGTGCCTAGGCAAAATGAGTGTGTATTTAAAAGAGCATTTGTGAAACCATGAGATTTAGTGCGGGGGCAGAGAAAATTTAGAAGGAAATAATGTACAAGATCAGGATGTGTGCGTGCACAAGAGAGAGAGATACAACAAAGTGTGAGATGTGTGAAGATTAAGGATGCTGTGTACTACATGCTGTACGGTACATGTCAAGTGGGTGCGTGTATTTATGCAGTGGGGGCATTTATCAGCTTGGAACTTGGGACTTTTAACACCTTTGGTAGCCGTAGAAATCAGAAAGGCACTAGAAGTGCATGTGTGTGTGCGCGCGCGTGATTGTGTCTGCAACGAACCAGACAAGTAGCCCATGCTCTAATCCTCGACACAAAAGGTGAACTCGTATGCATCTAAGGGCAGGAGGCCAGGTGTGTGAGCTGATGGGTCCTGCCTATGCTGTAGTCATCAACACACACTGATTTTACAGGCTGATGACAAGATTTTGTTTAGCCTCCATCGTTGATTGAGCAATTCAACTTTTGATCTGAAATACAATAAAGCTAGACAGACAAGAACGTGCAAAAGTATTTTCATAAAACACTTTAATCTGACGTCTGCTGACACTCTACGGGTGAGATGTGTAAAAAAAAAAAAAAATGTTTTGCCATTTTTAATATGCACAATATGCCCAAACTCAACATTATAGAATGTGACGACAGTGATGGTTCTGCGCACCAGCTTTGGAGAACTGCTAATAAACTAAATAAAGTCTGCAGCACAACGGGGCCCAACGTTGTATTTTTGGTGTTGTACCGTAGGAACTGCGTCTGTGCATGCAAATAAGACTGCAGGAACAATAACAGGTACGCATAAAGCAGGGCTGTGTTGACAACTGTATGGGAGTATTTTTTCAAATGTTTCCACTTTGCAGCACGTTTTCAAACGGTTGCACTCTCTGTCCCCAGGGCACATCTGAAAAGCAAGGTGGCTCCTTCCTACTCACTGCAGCTCATAATGAGCACCAATAAAAACGCTCAAAGATGAAAAAGAATGCATAATGCATACGTAAAGTATTAAAAACTTCTGTTTAAAAGAAAATGGGGAAAATAAAATAATCATCAGGGAAAAAAATATATTTCTCTACCATAGTGCAAAACAGTGACTCAACTGCTTGAGTTTCTAAAGAAACTAAAGGTTAAAGTTGCTGAAATGATCGGAATTTAAAGTCCAGATAAGCATTCGATTGATGCGAGGGAGCAGATAGATCATCCTCGTGTCGTGGCACTTCGTCCATCCATGTGTTCATCTGTCAGAAGGAGGGAACAGTGATTAATGTGCCAGTTGTTGGGAAGTAAATGGTGGAATCGAATTGTGGTCTGGCACGGGGTGTCAGGAGAGGTAAGAGGCTAATTTTCAGCAGTGTGGCTATAATGGGATGTGTCTGCCTATTTGTGAATGTGTTTGTGTGTTTGACTGAGCATACCCGCCGTGGTCCATGTTCCACCTGGCACACTGGATTAGGTGCAATTAATCTTAGTTAAGCAAGCCCTGCAGAGAGTACGCCTGTCTTACATGCACATATAAGCACAGACACTGGCCACAAACAGACTCGGTGATGGACGGCTGCAGCCGGAGTGAGAGGAAAGTGAAGCAGCTGCTTTGTGTGCATAAAACGCCGACGAGTTAAACATATGCACGTCTGACAGCGCTGCTTGTCACGGGGCTTCGGTTTGATAGAGGGCATGGGGTGATGATGTAGAAGGTGAAGCTGAGACTGCTTAGTATGCTGGTTTATATTTTTAAATAGAAAACAAAGGAACAGCGTTCCATTTGATCACCTCATCATTGTGCAATTTAAGCTTGTTTAAAAAAAGCATGTAAGAGGCAGAAGATGCATCTAAGTGGATTGATTTAAAGACCTTGAAATAAGAATATATATATACAAATCCAAAATTAAATCAGCAGCAATCATTCTTCTCAGACCCTAATTTTTTGCAGTGCAATCAATCAGCCCCACCCACATCATTTGTCTCATTCATGGAGCCACCTGTGTAATATTAACCTGTACAACCAACAGACAAGCATGAGTAAACAGAGGACCGGCAGGGATTAACACAAACCATTCCAGTTGCAGGAATAGATGTTCCAGGTATGCAGGCCTCCAGGAGTAATAATTCTGCATTGTGTTCGCAGACTGTCACGAGCACTTCAAGAACAACTGGCATAAACCGGTCAAAATAGAGTTAAACTGACCCTCTTGTGGGTTCTGATACACAGGTCAGCTGTTATGAATTCCAGGTTTAGATGGTGGGATTTTTCATAATAAAGCAGCACATGCAGAAATACATATTTAGTGCCCATAATAACCTATTCAAGTGCACAGCTTGGATTTATAACAAGGATTTTTGCGTTTGGGGCGCTCTCTCCTATGTTGTGTGCTTGTTGCATTGGCGAGTGAGCTTTTTACCCCGTCAGATAACAGACGTGGAGACTTACAGTGGCGGTCATGGTAGTGGTGGCAGGGCTGTTCGTTTTATCTCAGTCAGTCAGGGAGGGGCAACGTAAAAATATATATAGAATTAGTCACTCTCAGGAGGGACATCAAGTGACAGCAGCCATTCCCTCCTCTCATAAATAACAGTCTCTTTCTACACAACACATTTTCAGTAAACAAGTGAAAGTAACGCCGAACTAGATAAACTACTAGTTTAACTTCTTTAGATTATTTTTTCCGCCTCCGGCGCACATGGAACATAAAGTTGATCTCATCCTAAATGTGACAGAATGTCAAACAGGGCTTGCGAAATGTTCACCGTTGTTCCTTTAGCGCTTTTCTCATGACTATTGATGAGCCTCATTCCGCCACCTTGCAAAAAGAAAATTCCAGGTGGGATATCAGGTGTCTCCACTTAATGGCATTTCATTAAATGCCGTGCCTCTGGTTGTTGGCTCAGCGTTTGTGTTCCTCTCATCCACGCAGCTTCGCATGCACTTTGGTTTGGACTGAACGAGCACCAGCGATCGCTGTTTGTAGGCATGTTACTGAACATGAAGTAGTTTTAAGGGCAGATCAGGTGCCCACACAATGGAAAAGAATGTATTTAATTAACTATAGATTATTATTATTAACGGCCCAACCCTAGTTTCTACAGAGCTGCATAACTGCCGTAACTCGGCTTTTTTCCTGGTTGTTCTCATTTCTCTAAAACCTTCGATCTACCTATCCTTGCACTTCAACCCCCCCCCCCCCCCCCACCCCACGCGCACACTAAACTTAATGTGGGGCAGAATTGTGATGAGACAAAGGTGCAGATGAATAAAACAGTGGAACTGATGGCGATGGTGACGGCACCCAGGGGGCCCACACTCTTGATTTATGATGCTGGGCAAGTATTCAAAAGCAGACACAGCCTTAACACCCTAACAGCAAGTCTCCGGTCAACACGACACACAGAGAGAGACGGTGAGATCAGATAAAGACAGAAAAGCTGACAGACCCGACAGGAAGCCACAGATGATCGCTGAGGACTGTTAGCACAAATTGAAAATAAAATCTATTACATAAGTGTACATGGCATCTTATACACGCTTATAACATTTCTGCTAAATGTGGGCTGCCAAGTGAGTTCTAGTTCACCTCATTGAGGAAGAGCAGAGAAAATCGAAGGAATCTATTTCCCATTTGGGGCCGGTAAAGTGATCTATTGAATAGCTAACCCCTCGACGACACTATCAGAACAAGAGAGGACTAACGTTTTACTAAACACACACACACACACACACACACACACACACACACACCTGTGTATTTACAGCAAGGAACACCGAAATCATGGCAGAGGCATTTATAATCGCTCTGACTTCAATTAACCCACGGTAACGACGTCTGCCACGGCTAACAATTAAAGTTTCAAAAAACACGGACCACCCCTGCTGCCCCTACTGGAGGTAAAAGCTAGCTTAATTGGGCTTGATGAGCTGCGCTCGTGTTTGAACATTCCTTATTTTCCCACTGACAAACATCCCCTCCCCTTGCCAGTCATTCATTCAAGAGCTAGGCTGATGCTAAAAGGCGGATCTACAGCACAGCAGGCCACTGATTGGTCAGAGAGAAATGAAGCAGCCAGATTCATCCCATTGCCTCCAGATGCATTTCCCAGTCTGTTCCTCAGCCACCAACCTCGCCTCCTTGCAATTATACAAAAGAACAACAAGGAAAACACAAAACAATAAAAGTCATCCTTCATGTGGGCACGGGGAGCATTTAGTTGAGTCGGTGAGGAAGAGCGAGCAGCAGAGAAGCCGTCATGAATGTTAAATCAAGGCAGGTTAGCAGTAAGTTGCCAATCTAACAACAGAAGAAGAGAATAAGTCAGAGTGCGTCGTTTAATAAAAGCTGCAGCCCCTCAAGACTGAGAAGAGTCATGGTTTCTTTCCCCAAGTGATTGACCAGTCACAAATGTTAGCATTTGTGGCATCATGACTGCAATTGACCCTGCTAACATTTTTATGCCATCTCTGGTTACGCTCACATTTAACAGGCTGAACCGGTTTAATCAGATTTTTTTTACAGGACTGTTTGAACACAAAACTCAGATTGGATTTGAGCCACTAATATATTTTGACTGAGCATATATTCAAAGAAAGAGAATAGTCAGATCAAAATGCCTGTAAATGTTGGTACATAAGTGTGAACTGAATCTTCAGCCCGTGAAAACAAAGGTTACATATTTTCTTTTTTTTTTTTTAAGTAGAGCGGAGACACGGCAGCAGCAATTCAGACCATTGGCTGTTCACAGTCTGTTCAGACAG